>NC_083631.1:18190829-18500829 GCF_963584025.1 Labrus mixtus | reverse complement strand
AAACCAAAATGCACACACACAAAATAATCTGTCAGGATGAACATGTTACAAAAATGCATATTTATTGTGGACCATAATGCTACAGACTGTAAGAAGCTACTTAAAAAGGAGCAGGATAAAAGAAATGCATGCTCCAGATAGCGCTGATGGGTTATGTAGCATTCTTAATTTATGTATAAATGAGAACTGATCGGTGTGTAACGATACACAAAGGAGTTTGAGGTTTAAATAAAACAGCATACCTACCTTATTTTTTTAAAACAGCACCGCAAAACTACACTATAAGTCGGTCAGTTTCATAAAAGGCCAACTTAGAGCTGTGCAAGATATTTTAGACCCGATTACAAGCTTAATTTTAAATGAATTTTGCTCCTATTGTGTAGCCTGCTTCACATTCAAATATCAGGACAGGTTGTTTCACCAAAGTGAAAATACATAAAAGGGGTACTTACAATAATGAGCAGTATAAAATATATAAAATTGTAGAAGGAGTGAGCATCCATGACATAGTACATAATGTCCACCCATCCTTCCAGTGTGATGACCTGGTGGCAGAAACAGAAAGACAGAAGGGGGAAACATTGTTATTATGACAGGGAGAGACAAATAACATCCCTTCCTGCTTGTTACTTTCACTGTAAAAGTCTATGACACCCAAGAATACACGTATAAAACTGTGCAACCAGAGGCACACATAAACTCAAGGCACACAGCAGTCAGATGTGACACGTTTCCAATTCTGTTTTTAATGGCTGTTCCTCTAAAAAAAAGAGTTATTATATGTTTATTTGTGTGTGTGTGTGTGTGTGTGTGTGTGTGTGAGTGAGTGAGTGTATATGCCAGGGGTTGCAGCTCTTTCATGTAGCAGCTATGCTAATGAGCAGTCGAGATGCTGAGACCTGAAAGCGGAGGTTCAGCTCAGGCAAGCCGATGATCCGCTCACACCTCAATATTTACACCTCAGCTAGCAGAACACATTACAGCTTAAAGTGCCAGCGCACAGGCAATAATAGCGTGAGCAAACATACACCAAACAGGTGTCCAAACATGGATTGGACCAACAGAAAGCGTAAGTACATGTGTTTTCATAAAGAATCACACACAAACATATCTTGACACATCCCTCAGATGCTGTTACGCACACATACATTCAGACACAGAGGCGGCTAATCCGCTCTCAGCTGGAATGCTCTCCTTGCACCGGATTAACACAAGAGGAGCTGATTCTCATTTCTGAGCCTGTAGAATGTAATTATTGGGCAAATTCACACAGTGGCCATTTTGCTCATATGTCAAGCTCTGGGTGGGAAGCTGAAACGCTGTTATGAGGTCAGACTGCTCTACACCTGGTTGTAAGTTGAATACACGTTTGCACCTGCAATTAGAAACTGAAAAGACAATTGTGAGTGCAATTCCAAAGGGACACCAGGCCACGTTTCAAGTTTAAACAGCCTATTTGATTACCCATTGGCTCCTATGACACAAAGACATTCATCTTTGCTACCATTTCGTCAGGATATTCAATGAACAGTTACATTTTCTTTTCTTGGTTGTATTTCATCAGGATGTGTTGCACTGTCCCAAGTCTTTTTATATGTTGTGTTTTTACCCAAATTTCCCTTACAGGGACAATAAAGGTCTGAACTGAACTCAACAGAGCTCAAATAAAGCTAATGATAGCATTTAGCCAGATCCTAGCTTAAGTACTGTTCGCTAGCTAGCAGCTGAGTGCTAAAAACACCAACTGACAGTGTTGGTGACAGTATACATGACATGTTAGCGGTCTGTTGGTAGTTAGGTTTCTGCCTCTTTAAGGCTTGCTTTCCTTGCCACTGTAACTTTGCTTAATGTTTCATAGTGTTGTGCTCAAGGTGGAATCATGTTGGGTCTTTATGAATAATATAACAGAGTGCGGTCTAGACCTTCTCTTTTTATAAAATATCTCGAGATAACATTTGTTATGAACTCCAAACTTCTCACCCTAGCTCTGAGGCTGAGCCCAGCCACCCTCTGGAGGAAACTCATGTATCCGCAATCCATCTCTTTCCGTCACTAACCATGGCTCATGACCATGGGTGAGGGTTGGAACAAAGATCATCCGGTAAATCGAATGCGTCGCCCTCGGGTTCAGCTCCCTCTTCACCACGACGCCCGCTTTGCTGCCGACACTGCACAAATCTGCCTGTTCATCTCAAGGTCCATTTTACCCTCACAACAAGATACCCCGAGGTACTTCCACTCTTTCACTTGGGGCAAAGACTCACCACCCACCCGAAGTGAGCAATCCACTCTTTCCCAGCAAACAACCACGGCCTCGGTTTTGAACGTGCTGACCCTCATCCCAGCCGCTTCGCAATTTACCAGCAAATAAGCTGAACATCATAATAATCAATGTTGAAGACCTACGCTTGGAGCAGAAAGCAAGCTTACATGTGTACATGTGTTTTCATAAAGAATCATCATAGTCATAGTCAGAGTTCATCTATTGCTTCCACATATTATTAAAACACGCAGGACAAACACCATCTAGCTACTGAGCAACACCAGAAGACTGAACCCATTGCGAACCCATGTGGACAAGTATCTGCAACTTACTTCAACTCCGGGTACAGGTGGATAATAAAATACACACACACGCACACGCTCTGCTTACAAATGGCACACTGAAAAATCTCATCTTAGACTCAAAGTGATGCTTACTTAATCCTCACAAAGTAAAAAAAAACAGCAGAATTTAATCTTTAAAGACTCTAACTGTGGGCTTAGACCACACACGCAAACTTGAATGTTTCTCGTTCCTATCACGAAGCAGTATGTCTATTTGATGTGTGTGTGTGTGTGTATATGTGTGTGCTTGGTGTGTATTTGCGTGTCTTAGTATTAGGGCTGTCTGGCGTAGTCTGAAAGTAAGACAGTATTTGAAAAAGTCATGTTGTGCAAGCGTGTTAGACACAGAGACAGATCTATTAGCGGCTCCTGGACAGATGTATTAAAATAGCTGGGTTATATATCACCAAGGCACAGACAGTGTTAGAACAAGGACTGAGATAGGGAAAAGTCTGTCAGGGCTCTTCTGGGAGCTGGAATCAGTAAGAGTGAAAAGAAAAATACATTTTAACAACCTGTGATGGAGGGGAAAAAAATGAATATTTAAAAGTACTCTACCCCCACAGAATCTTGTTTTTGCTTACAGTTGTAAAAGAGCATATCAACACCTAAATTAAATGAAATTCTTAAAGCTAAAGTCTCTCATGAATCCGTTCTTACCTGGAATATGGCTATCCAGGCATAGCCGATATTATCAAAGTTGACGGCTCCCTTGTGAGGGTTGTGCTCCCCAGGACGACACACGTTATAGTACAGGTTCCAGTTTATGCATCCATTATTACCAGCCCCGCCCATTGCTGGGGCTGATCCAATCAGAGCTGAACTTTGGTAGGAAGGGGCCAATAAGCAATCTTCCCCGGCCTCGGTGTAGGCTGGCACTGCTCCGCAGCGCAGCATCCCGTTCTCGCGCGGACCCGAGCAGATGAATGGGCTGTCTTCACCCTCCTCGGACAAGTAGTAAGGATTCATGGACAAGTTGTACAGTCTGGATGAAAAAAAAAAAAAGGTTAATTATACAAAGGGCGATGTGGTATTATAAGTACATTCATTATTGATATCTGAAGTTTGATGAACTTTTGCTGACAATTTGAAAGAAGGTATCAGTAATAAAACATCTTAATCATGTGCATTAAAATGAATTTTTTTTTAACAATAGGGAAAAAATGAATATGCCACACGCAAAGTGTCATTTGTGATAAGAAGATAATCGCAAATACAAGTTGGGAAGTGACAGAGAACAACCAAACCATTGTTTGTCTACACTGATGTTCGATGGTTGGGATGAATTATGGAGGAATGAAAGATCTCTCTTGCTATTCAGTCAAATTCTAGCCGACGCTTTAGTCCAAAGTGATGGACGTCTGAGAGTAAGTCCAACACAGGCACATGTAATTTTGTTCATGCTGAAATCCCCTGACTCTATTAGTTATACATTCTAGCTTCAGGACTCAGGTATTTTAGGCTTGTCTGTATTCTAAGTGAAACATCACGCAATACCTCAAGAGCTGACTGAGCAAGGCATTTTCTTACTAGTTTCCATGGTGACAGCTGTTTTCCTACTCCACTACATGTGATGGAGTGTACTGAGTGCATCCCACAGTTTACCTGCCTATTTATTCCTTCCCTTTCAAAGTCAAGAGCCCTCCACAACAATGAGCGTGGCTCTCTGCAGAGTGACATTCACTCTTGAAATGCTAGTCGAGGGACGAGTTTTCCAGACTGACGACTGATTGACTCCCATTATGCTACAGACATTTCAGCCCATATTTCCTGCACGGTTTGCCTTTTGTTGTTGTTTTCTTTATATGGTGTTTGCTTGTCTTACTTCTGCATTGCTGTAACTGACTTTAACCTGACAGTGGTGAATTTGTCCTTAGAGAAGAAGATGTTCATGTTCATGCGTCTGCATCTATACTTGGAATAGTGCCATTCTAACTCGCACTACGTCAAACTCGAGCAATTCCAACATAGGTAATCTCCAACAGGCTGATCATTATATCTGATCAGTCATGTCATGTAGAACATGCTCGATTCTCTAAGATGTCTTAATCTTTCTGGAGAAAGAGCCAATGCGTTAAGCTAAGGCTGCACACGCTTTAGAGCAGGAAGAAGTTGGGCGTTCATATTGAACTGGAAGTCAGACAACCATTTGTTCTGTGAGAGAAAACACAGCAGCCTTGGCGATGAAATATTAACCGGCTGCTCTCATTTCTCTCTCGCACACAAAAAGGCTTCAGCTGTATTAGCTTTGATACAATTTGTACCATTACATCAAAAACAGAATTAGTTCGAGGATGTCCAAGGGACATGTTTTGCTTCCCGAGGTTGTAGGCTTAGAAGAAATATAATTTCACTCCCCATGGCATATTCGGTGATAGTGCTCTTATTCCCTGTCTGCTTGCATGCACGTGTGCTTTGTGTTTTTGTCTTCTTTGTGAGATAGAGGTTGTTTTCTGTTGTGCTTTTTCTATCACAACATGTTGATAAGATAGCTACAGTTTGCAATTTGGTTTCACAGCCTACCAAGTCTTAATAGGAGAAATGAAGACAAAATAAAGAAACAAACACAGTGAGTATCAACAGCAGATCAGCAAATTGAGATCGCCAAGTGAGAAGCCAGATCATAAAAACACAAGAAATACAACACGTACAATGTAGATAAATAAGTAACTATATAAACCTTAAAGGTTAACTAAGTGTACAGGAAGTGACCATAAATCAATCACTGCTTTCATCATTCAACTTGAAGGAATAAACGAGTTAGAGTATATGTTTGTTGTCCTAGAAGGGGCAAGACAGCGCCATCCTGAGGACGTTAAAGAAAAGTCCGGTGAGAGAATGTGGTCAAGTTGATCTACTATCCCTTGGCGGTCTGGTCCAAACAATCATTCCAGAGGGAGCTTAAGACTTTCAGATGGACTCCAATAAACTTGGAGCAGACTTTTATAATGAAGTTCAGCAGAGTTGGGCCACAATGGTCTTTCTAAAATATTATAAATGACTTATCTTTGGGTTTACAGTCATTCCCAAGAAGGACTTTTTGCCAGATTGTTAATATAATATATTGTGATATATTCAGGTTCTCATTTAAACCACCTCAAGAAACAATGTCACATCATCAGCATAGAGCAGATGATTAATGGCTTCATATAACAGTAAAATACATAAATGATTTAAAGATACAACATTTAGTTAAAATGATCTCTGTACCTTTTTCTCTCTGTCCTTGCCTCTCCCTGCATGTCTTTTAGGCCATACATCCTGTGGGCGTATGCAGTGTGGTTACTCTAACGAGTGATAATTTCCTCTTTTTTTTTTTTTTTGCTACAGGCAATGGTTGACTGTTACGCTCTCTGACTAGTCCACACAAACTCTAACAAGAGAGAGCAAAAGAGAGGAGCGGAAAGAATGATAATGGTGGGGGGGGGGGGGGGGGGAAGATCATGTTTGAGTTAAATGAGCTGAGCATGTCTGATGATTTCATGTGTGCATGCTTGAGGCACCAAAGCAGGGTGGATGGAAGAAGACTTTTTTCTGTGTGGTGGAAATTAAAAATTAATTGCATCTTCCAAGTCTCCGATTGGAGTTTGGATTTTCCACTCATCTCTGGTTTGTCTTATCTCAAGTAAAAATAACTTGAATCAGTTCCTTTTCTCACCAAAGTGCTTATTCCCTCAATTCTAATATAGAACTGAGATCGAATATAGATTTGACCCAAAGTCTTGAAGGAGCAATTTCCTGAGGGCATTGGCGTTATTTCAAGCACATAAAAAAAAGAAAAAGGAAATCCCCATACTTGTCTTTACCCTCTGACCAGATTACTTACGATGTGATGTTCTCTGGAAGGAAGCAGCGGTTGCGCAGTAGACCCGCCCACAGCTGGACTCCCACAATGCCGAAAATGAAGAAGACAAAGAAGCAGAGGAGGAGGACGTTTCCCAGCATGGGCAGGGTGTCCAACAGCAGTGTGACCAAGATGCGCATACCTACACAGCAGAGATACAAAAAGTACAGATGCCATCAGAGGTCATACTGTCTCAAACGCACGGACATTGACGAACACATTCAAGGCTCAGATGCATGGTACATTGTCAAATTCTGCATGTGGTAGCAGCTAGCAATTTCATCACCCTCCGGTTACCGTCCACCCTGACAACGTCTATTGATCTTGTCAGCTTACTGGAAGCCGCAACTTCGTCCCTACAGCCAATAGAATTACAAGTGATGAAAAATAGTGAAAGTGACAGTTTGACGTTATTTCATCCTCTGGGATTTAACTTCACAGTTTCCCTGTGGCAAATGTTATCTAACCACATGCATTCAGCATCCATCTCCAGCTGTCAGATGTGTTTAGTGTCAGCAGAGTCAGGGGAACTGGTCCCTGAGGTCCTAGCAGTGTCGTCCCCCCCCCCCCCCCCCGTTTTCACATATATAACACAGCTTTGTCACATTGACCCCACATACAGTATTCCATGGTGCTAATGCCAATAATGATGGTGGTGAAGAACTTCAGACTGAAACAGCCTCAAGTCTTCCTTCATTTGTAACATTTGAGATGAAAAGCATTTTGGGAATTCTACAATCATCAAGTTAGTCTGAAACTCCACTAAGCTTGAAAACAATCAATTGTATGCTGAGTCATGAGCCCATTTAATGCCTTTATTAAATAACATGTTGACTTGAACTGACAGTAACAGTTACCATATAACCGGGAAAAAAAGGAGAAAAGTCAATACAAGTAAAGAAAGGGTTGTTGGGGAGGGGGCAGTAACACTCAGGAGGAAGGGTGTGACACGATTACTTAGGGTTGGATGACTTCAGGAATGTTATTGAGCATCCATTTGGGCATTTTTAAGTTTTCTTGGAAACAGCAAACCCATGTGACACAGCATGTGTTATGTGTTTACCTGTTGGACTTATTGGAATTAAATTTAAAAGTTCAGAGATGTCTAATCTCACAACGTCGAAGCGCAGTACAAAACCAAGATACCACAAATAGCTTTGTGCTGTCTCGTCTGGATTCACCTATGCATTTTGATCCCTGCACCTGTCACCAGAACTCAGAACAGATGGGAAAAACAAACACCAAAGTCGGGACAAGCGAACAGTCTGAGGGCTGCATGAGCTGGTTGTTGCATCCTGCCAAGATAATAGGGCACAGAGAGTGTGGCTCACTGTATACTGACTGCAGTACAAAAAGAAATGTTCATCTGTCTCCTTCCCGTCCATTTATGCAGCAAGACAAACAGAAAGAGTGAAGGAAAGAAGAAAGGGAATGTGTTTGTATTAATAAGCAGACCTCCATGTTTAAATACAGCACCTGTTAAGAACCTCAGGAACAACACTTTATAGAGGAACGCTTACCTTAAAAAAAGAGGAGCACCAACAAACAAGCTTAGCTAACGTTAGCAGAAAGGGCCCGCAGTCCCTTGGATCCGCTGTGTACACATTAGCTTGTTTTATCTTTAAATTGGTTCATTGCCCTGCTAGCCCTTCATTGTATTTATCAATTGTAACATAATTAATAATAAATGAAAATGGAATAACTAAAATAATAAATGACCATAAGTTAGTCGTTTTTTGCTTCACAAAATAGTATTGTTCTGGTGGCATGTTACCTCAATATTTACAGTGTGTGTAGGCTTCCATTGGTGAAGTAGACAGAATTTCAGGTCAAATTAGTTGATTGGAATTGGAATTATTAATCATGGTATTGGATTGATGCAAGGAAGGACTGGCGTTTTGGCAAAACCACATACTGCATTTAAGGCTGCATTAGAGGCATATCAGATACTGGTATCAGTTTTGGGACAGCTGTAACTGTGAGAGCATGAGTCTGTTGGCTTTTGGAGGGGGCTGTTTGTGTATATCTCTGTATGCACACTGACTTTGGCTTTTTATCCCTAAGTTATACCTCTCACTGTCAGTGCAATTCCCTCTATTTTCATCTCCCGCCAAGGTTTAGACCCCTCAGGGAGCAACTGAAAACTCAATAATACAAGTGTTACTTCATTCTGTCCAAGGCTGGAAAGGCTGTTTCTTAGAGCTACGGATGTCTTAACAATAAGATTAGTGTTAGATTGTGGAACAATACAGCACACGTGTGTTAAATTGTTGGTGATTACAAAACAGACAAAGACACACATTAACAATCATATGATGTCATAATTTGCGTTGGACAATCTGTGTCACATGCCAACAACTAGCTTATTCTGTGAAAGTGGGGTCATTGGTAACACGCACACACTGCTTGCTGTAGCCAGACAGCACACAGGCATCCATTACCATGACAACATAGTTAGTCAGTGTAGTACAAAAACCTCCAACAGTACTCCCATGGGTTTCCAACATTGTAAGAATTGATCTTTCTTTGCAATAAATCTTGTATTACTAACATAAAGCTGGCTAAATCAATAAAAATAACAAACATTTTGACACCAGACTCAAACAGCGACTATGACATAAATCTTTAAACAACAATTCTGAAACCTGAGAGGTGTATTGGTCAAAATAGCTACCAGTACTTGCAGCCTTAACCTGAAAAATATAGTTTTGCCAAATGCCGGTTAATAATCCTGTATCATGTTATGACACTAATGTCTAGTGACCCTCTTTAGATGTGGATTCATGGCGTTTTCTGTCACAGAGCTTTTAGGAACATGATTAACAATGTGCGAGCTCACACTCAACAGTAGGGCCGTAAAACATCTGAGGGAGGGCGATTAAAGTTAAACTTCACCTCGTGGATCTTCAGACAATTTACCATGAAGGCACAAAGCCCAATATCACAGTAATCTAAGGAAAAACTCGTACACCACAATTCAAAATATGACGCTATAAAATTGCCACCAAATGCTCCGAATGCTTAGAATTGGTTAATAGGGAATTTCCCTTCAAGGATCAGTAATGGATAACTCAAAAGTGTATTCATGATTGTAGATAACATGCTATTATTGCTCAGTTTTAAACAAAGACTTACTTGGCACTCTGTTGATGGCTCGCAGTGGCCTGAGGACTCTGACTGTACGAATGGCTGACAGACTGGCATTGTGGCCATCCAAAGAATACTCCATCACCCTGAGGACACAAGAGGGGGGGGGGGGGGGGGGGGGGGGGGGGGAGGTGAGCGTTTTTCTATCAGAATCAAAAGAACTTTATTGATCCCGAAAGTAAATAATAGTGGTATGGTAGTTTACTAAACCATGTTCATTTTAGTGGTAATGCTACTAATGTCACCATGGGAAATTATTGCACAAGTAAAAAATCAGCAGCTGCAAAGATACTATTCCATGTTGATTGGGTGCAAACAGATTCTACATTGTGTACCTATTGCAAATGTTATAAAACTGTGGTTATGAACTAATATGCAGGGCGAGTTGTTATCATATTTCTTCATGTGCGGCCAATTTTTTAACATGGATGTAACTAAACAGGTCACTAAAGATTCTTGTAATGCTTAATGCTTCCTGAAGTAGATACAATCAGAGGTACGGTCTCTTATTTCAGCACCAAAACACCGTAAATGTGACGAGAAGCAGAGAGAGAGAGAGACAGAGGGATACAGTTATGGTCTTAGCTGTGTGACTGTGCTGGCTGCGTGAGGAGTGTGTGTGTCGTCATACTGGCTCAGCACTGAGAGCGTGGGAGTAGATAAAGGAATTTCTGGCAGCCGATTGGGTCCTGCACTTGTCTAAAACATACAAGATACTGGGACCACAGCCTTCAGTATGGTCTGGCATGACATGACATGTGCTCCTATAGACTTTCAACTGAAAAGGATCGGCTATAAAAAAAGTGGATTTTTGAGCCGCTTCATGATTTGTACACATTGCACTGAATATCTTTCACAAAAGACAAGAATTACTGACTCTATGTTGTCAGGTTTCTGCTTGTTGTGTCTTTGCTTGTATTCAGTAGGGACATTTGTACCAACTAGTTTCTTCAAAAGTCTTAAGGTAAGAAAACCATCAAGGGTCAAAATTGAGCACAATTTATAGAGCGCGGGGGATATCTTGTGCATTCATTGTCGCAATGAGCTGTGTTATCTTTTCAGACCAAGAGGGATGAGAGCATCTGTCGGTAAGCGATGCCAAATTGGTTTGCTGACTGTGGCTAACCAGCCCTCGGTCCCCCTTGCGATTAACATCCACATGCCGGTTCTAAATGTGGTTACGTATTGCTCCAGTTGATATATGCCAGTTTTACCATAACTGCACATTTTCTGGATGAGGAGAGCAGGCCTATTAACCGGGCAGTACCAGGTTGCTGCGTTATAGCGCAGACACAACATGTAACAAGCAATGTGGGCCTACATTAATAATAAGAATATTAATACTATGTTTAATCACTGAATAATTCTGGTCTTGACTAGCAAGGGTGGCAATGTTAGATCATTGAGTTGACGGAATCTTGCACCTCTCTTCCTTTCAGTCCATATAATTCCTACTTTCAACGTGAAGCTTTTATTTCTGCCTCCTGCCAACCTTAGATTGCAGCCTTGCTTGTCAGATTGTTGTTCAAGAAAGTGTTATGTTATTCGAAGCAGACTGCTATTTTCTAGCCGCAGACGACAGAAAAATGAGCAGTTCTTTTGTGCAAGAGAAAAAAAAAAACAATGTGGCATACAAACCCTGCCATGACGATGACAAAGTCAAGCTGGTTCCACTTGTCCCCAAGGTAACAATTCGGGCCAAAAATTCCCAGGGCCACCATCTTGATGACCATTTCCACAGCGAAGAAAGCGAAGATGCAGTCGTCCAAAACCTGAAGGAACATGATGACAAGGTCACGAACAAAGACGGCGTTAATGTTTAACAGTGACGGCAACAAAAAGAGGAAAGTGGCTTATTGTCAACAGAATAAAAGGCCAGGACCTTGTTCAGTTTTCTAGCCAATATAAAGGCTTATTCTAAAGACGTTGTATTGGAGCAAGTGGAAGTTGTCTGAAAAAAGAAACTCCTGTCTCCATTAGTTAGTCTCATCCCAGCGGGGAATAGCTCTAGCTAAGCACGGCTATGGCTGTTTCTCAATTAATTAGACATCTACCACGGCAAAGAGAACGTCTGTGTTTGAATGTAATGAGCGCATCTCAGCTCGCCAAGAATCAACATAACACTACAGGAAAAGCTGTTTTGAAACAAATGAGGAAGACGAAATTAGAAAAGAATAAAATATGTTTTCAGTACCATTTAGTAACAAGTAGGATTTATTTTGGGAATGTCCAATCAAGTCCAACGACCTAAAGCAGAAGTTAAGACTGTATGGGTGGTACAACATCGTCATGATGTTCTTATTCTTATTCTCTTCATTCTAATGAACAAGACACAATCAAAACTACAACAAGCAGCAATCAAAATGTAAGCTAATTTGGAGATAGATTGTATAGTGTTCCCCAAAGAGCCATATTACTACTGAAATTGCAAACAACCTGGCACAGTTCTTTAGCTACATTTAGTTCTGCCTTTTTTTATTTTTTTGCCAGGGCTGAGGCGAACAGTGTGAATGTGAGCCACCTGTTTTCATACAGTAAATAACACAGAACGTGCATTGTGCCCAGTTATGAGTACGTGGGAGTGACACTGACCTGCAGGATGCGGCACCACTCCGACTGGCAGCTGACGTCCTCACAGGGCTGGAACATCCCAAGAGTGACACAGTTCAGCAGGATCACCAGCATGGAGAAGTGCTCGAACCATGTGCAAGAGCAGGTTAAGGCCAAAAACACGATGATCATTTTGAAGCATTAACAAGACACGGTGAAGAACAACATGCTTGGTACAAAACCCTGCAAAAAACATTGCATAGCTTACACTGTTAATTCTACGGGATATCGATAGAGAGGGAAATGACACGCAAAAAAGGAAGCACAGGACGGACCTGAACTCAGGGCTGCTTCACTTCGAGGACCACAGGCTCAGCACATTTGACGTGCGCACTAATAGCTAGGCGTTGCCCTACAAATAAACAATTTTATCAAACCATACAAACTGTTTGGGGGGTGCAAGAGTCTGGATTTGGAAACAAATTCTGTTAAAAACAAAAGTGAAGCAATGTTTCTATTAACTATATAGATGAATAAAATCAATATATGTATTTTGTGTTTTTGTATCCCAACAGATCATATCAGGAGTGCTGATCACGAGAATAAACACTGATCAAACACTACATCAATCATGTTGCAAGTTCTGTTAATAAACTCATAAATCCATTGTGGTAGGACTTACAACATGGTACATGATGGAACCAGTTCATAAACACAAGTTAATTAATAGAACAAAAATAGAACGCATATTTCACGACCCTTTCCCAAAACAACATAATTAATTAATAGATTATATCACCACACCCTTTACCATAATAAAAAAAAAACAATTCAAACTGAGTAATCGAGTGTGTAACACTGAAAGACTGACGGAGGCGACTTTAAAATCATGTTTCCTCTAATGAAAAAAAAAAAGGTTTGCCATGAGAATAAATAATAAATGTGGTCTCCATCTTTCTATGTTGACAACTGTTGGCTTTCAAGTTTTAGCAGAATACTTTGCTCAGCTACAACAAGCTCCACAATCTGGTTCAAAGAGAGAGCAGTGGACAATTTTGAACGTTTCAGAACGTACTCTTCTATACCCACGAGGTAGCTTCTGTGGAGACTTTTTCCTGGATTTCACTATAATTTGTCTTTAAAAATAAAACGATGACAGTCAAAAGAACCCTACAGAAAATTCAACCTAGAGTAGATAAGTACTAAATTAAAACTACACCTAAACTTCCCTAACCTGCCCATGATGTAAGAGGAAAATATCCATGGTGTGAATATGGGTGATTTGCAGGTCTGTAGGTGTTTTTCTGAGCCCTGGATTCCACCATTCACCTTAAGCTTACTTGACACACCCTAACAAGTGTGCAATGAGGTTAAGTAAAAACTCTATTAGCTAATCCTATGGGTGGCTTAACACTTATATTGACACAGATGTCTCCTATTTCTTGCAAATGTATCCGAACGTTTAGGGGGAAAGAAGATAGCCTGCTCTATTTTCCTTGGAAAAAAATAAGGTCGCTGCCAATGTGCCAAGCTCCGATTGCCATGGTATGCAGCAGCTGAATGCTGATGTTAACAGAAGCAGCAATACCGTGGGAGGCAGGAAGAACGCAAGCCTTTGCCACTTATCCTCTGGAGGCACATTTCAAAAAGAATTAGTGGGAGATATTAAGCATGGGAGTGCCACTGAAACATGGGGAATTTTTAAAAGCAAGGTGAGATGTTAAAGGGTTAGTCCAGTTCAGAGGCCATGCTCACACAGTGTGAACAACATTTTAGTCACTTAATTCTGCAGAAGCAACATAAACTCTGCTACATTCGCTATTTTTCACATGGCAGCTGTTATCCCGTGACATCAGGGTTTAGTGGGAAGCTCACATGCAGTCATAATGACGTGCTACTGTGTTTCAAAGTTGGCAAATCGTATAAACACAGGATACCTGACAAATCATAATTTCAAACATCTTTTGATTGATCGGCAACTAAACAGACATTGGATAGTAAATATCTGGAGGCTAATTTGGAAATATTTGAAATTTGATTAGCCACGATGTATGAAGTTAAACAACATTTCCAATAGCCTTTTACCGTATGTGCCTTTTGATGGCCGCTAATGTTAGCATCTAACTACTTGCTAGCTTAAAATAGTTAAAGTAGCCACAGCTTACAATTTGGTAGAATTACAGTAAACATTAGGGACATAGTAAACTCCTTGCTTATGATGTAGCTTAGCTAAAAGTTTGTTGAATGCGAACTTAGCAGAGAGCACCTAAAGAGTTTTCACAGGAGTTGCTTTGCCTTGAAATAACCGCTAATGGTTAATGTTATGAATGATGAATAAGGATAAATTCTTACTAAATCACAACAGGTGTTGTAAGCCATCAACCAAATCCTTCTTAACAAAACTGTTAGCTAGCTTAGTTAACCATTTTCTATAAATGAACACTTTTACTATTGTATTGTGTAACACGATCAAACAGTAACATTAGCTAGGAAGTGTTTGAATGCTAACGTTAGCTGTTGTATTATGAGCTATCTACAATGCCGTTTTAATTTGAAATATGGCCTGATTTTTTTATAGTAATCCATTGTCTCTTCAGTCGTTAATTAAATTAAAAACATTTTTGAAAAACAAGATGTTGAAGATTGGCCCCATTTACAAACTTTAAACACATTAGCACATTCTAACAACATCTGAGTTTCCTACCCTCAAAGCATTTAAAAATTGTGTTTACTTGCAATGTCTTAATATCAAGACAAAAAGACATTTTCATTTGCATGGATGACCTTGGGGGCAGTCTCTCACTTTGCTTCCTTTTAACAGCAACACATGCACACTAAGTCTAGCGACATAGGGTCGATTTATTTTCTTCAGAGATCAAAGATTCAGTAATCTGCGGAATGAAAATGAGAGATTTGAATATTCAGAGGAACTCTCTCTCTCTCTCTCTCTCTCTCCCTCCAGTGTTGCTCTGTTCCTCCCTGCGCTCTGCTCTCTCTAATTCCTCTTTAATCTCCACAGTCAACACCTCCTGAGCCCCCTTCTGTCTCCAGCTCTCCCACACACACACACACACACACACACACACACACACACACACACAGCTGCATGCATGCATAGACACACACTAAGCATTAATGTTTAAGTCCTCAAAGTCAAGCCAGGCAAGAGCTGCAAAAGGAGCTCAGAGTATGAAATGCTTTGCAGTAATCAGAAAGCAACAAAGATCCTGGTGTTTTTTTTCACATTTTTGTTTGGCACTTTTCCAAAAACAACACAGTTAAATTGAACTGACAAATTAATAAGTATAGTAATGGCTTCCCTGTGTAGCTACGATCTTGGTCAAAGATCTTGGCGGAGACTAATCCATGCCTGCTGCAGAACGCTCCTGGTCTCACAAGCCAAAGTCGATTCATGCCTCAGCACTCTGAGGAAATCAAGTGATGTCCGCACTGTGTCACACTGGATGTAGGGCATCGTTGGTATTCATAGGTTTAGAATTGGGTAATCTTACAGATTAACCAGTCGCACACTGTGACCTCCGATGGCATGCGCTGGTTGGAAAGTTTGACTCCTTTCATACTGCAGGTTGTAAGACTTTCTGACAAACTATGATTATTTCATTACTTCCATGATGGATGCACAATTCCAATAAGAAAGAGGACAAATCTGAAGGAAAATCCAGTTGAATTTCTATCCAAAACAATATGATTGATGACCAGTTAGCTACGGTCAGACAACAGCTAGCGTTAGCAGTAAGCCAGTTATTAGCCCACTATGAGAGCTATGAGTACTGCTATGTAATACTTATACTGGCAGACTTAGGATTTTAAATCAAGCCGGTTCAAGACCATCGCTGAAATGCTATTTTTCCTAAATTTTACTGTGATTAGAAGGAAAACGCCCCTTTCCCGGTTATGGCCGCAAGTACTTTTTACTTTATGCGTTCTTAAAAGTTTCAGAAGTGACGTCATATTGTATTGATAGACACATTCATGCTCATGAAAAAAAGAGAAACAAATAAGTGCGGTGGTGGCATTAGAACAGCTTGCACAAACGACTGATGTATGGAGCATTAATTACATTCATTTCTCACCGTGCAGTGACTCAGTGACTATCTTCAGCTTCTGCTATGCTAATACGAAACAATATAAGCCGTCCAAGGTAAACAAAACAATGCAGTATCTGTAATAGCCTGTTAAATTTGCACTACACTCTGTAACAGCAGAGTCTCACACCCAGCGTGACTGTGATAACACTTGCACACATTCACGAGCCGTACACACACCAACACATGAAACATTTACAAATACATAGAACTTGAATAAATTCTTTTTTTATTATTATTTTATTATTTATTATTCCACATGATGAAAAGCAAAGTTGTGCTGCATCTTTTTTTTAAATCAAAATATCTTCTTTACCACTGATCTCACACACACACACACACACACACACACACACACACACACACACACACACACACACACACACACACACACACACATATTTTGACACAAATGCTGCAGATGCAAGACAGCAACAATCCCCCTACATAATCTCTCAGGCATACGTGGATGCACATGAGCGTGAATACACTGCAGAGGTCTCACAGCGCACAACACAATGTCAAACCCACTCCACATTGTGTACACTGTGTGAAGCCCACTCCAGTAGAGCTGTCAGGTTGGTGCCAGTGCATTCAGACAGAGCGGAGGACACGGTAAACAATAAAAAGAAGCACTGAAGCACCACGGAGGAACAACCGTCCAGTTGTCTCCAATCACAGCAGCTCATACAGTACACGGTTTGTGCACCGTTAACTGTGACGGAAAAAACACACTGTGGTTTTGTTAAATCACAACCACATTATCAGCTGTTTTTTCTACTTAATTATCTTTCCTCCATTTTTTCTCTCTTCCTCTCTCCAAGAACAAGGAACTCAAGTGAGCCTCAGCTCATAAAGAGAACTTATTCCTAGCTGCTCCACGACTGTGCACTCTTTGTTCTGCAATAAACTACAACTTTAGCCTGTCGCTTCTGGTTAGCATGCGCTCAGGATAACTACAGCTTCAGCCTCGGAAAGTTTTCAGGGACAACTGCGTGATCACGCAAAGGCACAAGTTTGAATTGGAAGGGAAGCAAGATGTGAAACTGATAGACGTCCACCTATTTTTGCCTCATTCGTGCCACTTCAAAGGAGGTAATTAGTGGGAGAGATTCAGATGAGTCGCAGCGAGTGTGGACAGTGGCACAGCACTTCTTCTCTGATATGGAGACGGATGTCTTTGGGGGAAAATGAAGAAAGAACACTGTCTTATCTGCAACAGTGAGGTGCATTGTTGAAATGATTTGGGGGTTATTAATGGAACCCTAAGAGGCTATTGATGAATTGGAAGGGAAGAAAATAGGAAAAGGATCAAAGTCGACTTTTATTGTGAAACCGCAGTACCACAGACTTTATCGTAAGTGAGAAAGTGGAAATAGGTAAGATGTTCATGAGATGAACTTGTATAAAAAAAAAAAAAGAAACTTTCAGACCCACAATTATGTAAGAGGTACAGAAATTAAGAAAACTGTTGAGCATAATAAAAGACACAAGGCCTCCTTGTATTTTCATTACCTGTGTATTAAAAAAAGCTTTAATATGAAAACAGAGCAGGAACAATAACCAGCACCCCACCAAACATGAACTCTGTTCAACTCCCTACCTTTCCTCCCTCTACCCCCCCTTCCTCAGTTCCTTGACTCTCACCTTCACCCCTTCTCTTTATCTTCCGCCCCACCCCTCCACCCCGCACATAATCCACCCGACTATCTCAGCTACTAGCCTTTGACCTCCATCTCTTTATCTCAGCCTTTCCCCCTTCACCGTTTACATTTTCAATTCATTTTTCTCCCCCCCCCCCCCCCCCCCCCCAACCCACACACCCTCCCATCCCACATTTTTCATGCTCCAGTCTGTCCCTCTTTCATTAGAGGAGAGCAAACTCAATCCCATCAGATGTAATAACCTAATCAGGCTCTCTGCTCAGGTCGATCAGTAGGGCAGCGGGGTGTGTGAGCGTGTGTGTCTGTGCGCACTTGGAATGAAAAGAAGAGTATGTGTGTATGTATTTGTGTTGCTGCTTATGATACGCATACTAAAACATGTCACTAGGTCCTTTCCTTGTATCTTTGTATATTAGTACAGTATATCATCTGCCTGCCTGGAAGTGCATTTTACTTCTCAACTAGAAAAATACAACAACCCTGGAACCACGTGTATGTATAAAATATGAATACCTATAAATAACCCTAACCCATCTGAAACAAATCCAGTTATAGCTGAAAATAAATTGTAAAGATTTATAATAACAGTCTGAAATACAAACCCTCTGATTCTACATATGATTTAGAATCAGGCGGCTTTCTACATCTACATGCTCTGACATTCTTCCATTTCAAAGGATAAATCTTTTTATCTTCATTTTATGTGAAAATTGTCATCATTTACTTTGTAGCCAGGGGTGTGTCATGAAAGAGGCCTGGGGTGGCACAAGCCCCCACCCTTGAAGTTCAATTGGCCACCCAATGGTACCCCCAGAAAACCCTTTGCTATGACTGGCTAACTGCCCAAGCAGTGCTGGGACTTTGGGGTTTTTACACTTTTACATGTGTTGCAACAGGCATGCTCGTAGCTTTTGCAGCATTTCAGTGTCGTTCCGATTTCTTTATTGGTACTTTTTACTTTGACTTTTAGAGCCATATGTTCTTTTTTAAATCATCAAAGGATCACGCATGAAATATTGATGTGTTGCAATTCTCCTGAGGAATGTAACATCTGAATGACACCTTAACGTTTTTTGTAAACAGACTTCTGCAAAAGTCAGTGCCCGAGTTAGGCCCCCGCAGTCCAAAAATCTGATAACACCCCTGCTTGTACCGTCATGTTTTATGGATTTAAATACTTTTTACAGTGTTGTCACCAAGCATCTCTCTGAGGATTTCATTTCTCCTTCAACCAGCCCTCTGCTACGGAGAACACTGATAGGTTTAGAGCTTCTACTGCTGGCACCACCCTGCAGACCAGAACAGGCTGTTTGTCCTCCTTCCTTCATCACTCCCTTCTCCCTTAATGAGCTCTGTTCCCCCCTCTGCTGTCCTTTCTTTCTATCCACCCTCCACTTGCTCATCTCAAACCTTTGTGATGAATAACCAAATTCCGTTCTGCTTCCCTCCACCATGTTTGTCTTCTCCTCCCGTTTTCTCTCATCCCTCTCTCCTGACACTCTCTCTGCTTCTCCTCCTCTTTGCCCCCAAGTGATCCTCCTCACTCTGTCAACATGGCAATGGGAGTGCTTCCAATGCAGATTCTAAGCAGTGTTTGATTGGGATGATTGTTCATTTATTTCACCATCTGCCACAGGAAAAACAAAAAACAAAGACAAAGACACACACACTCTCAAACATTACCTCAAAGACACACACACAATGCCTCCCACTGTGATCACTACTGTGCAACAGAATGACTGGTTGCAGTCGCATGTGTCGATTGCGTGAGTGTGTTGTGCAAGAGTGTGTGTGTGTGTGTGTGTGTGTGTGTGTGTGTGTGTGTGAGAACTCCAGATCAGCTCATCACTTTGAGTCCCTGAAGGCGACACAATTCCGAAACAGAAACTCATAAATCAGCCTGTCCCTGAACTCGCTCCTCTCTCCCTCGTCTCCTCATTCCTGCTTTCATCCCTCCATCCCTCCT
Source organism: Labrus mixtus (assembly GCF_963584025.1). Taxonomy (NCBI): domain Eukaryota; kingdom Metazoa; phylum Chordata; class Actinopteri; order Labriformes; family Labridae; genus Labrus; species Labrus mixtus. Next base: position 18,480,945 of record NC_083631.1, on the reverse strand, counting down.
CCTCCTCCAGCACACCCAAGAGGAGGCTGAGGCAGCAGTGACGCAGTTACACCAGGATTCCCTCCGTCCTTCTGTTATCGTCTCTCCGATGCACGCTCTTTCTCCATGCCCAACTTAATCCTTACATACCTTTTTAAAAATCCACGGAGGTGGAGGTGACTTTATTTCTGTCGAGAAATATTTCTGTTTGACTTCTGGATCAATTTCTTCCCAAGTCTGTTTTAGTGCGCAACGAGACAGATTTCATTTTTGGTCAACTGCAACAAAAACCTCCAGTAGGAGCAGTTGTTTCATGAAAACTATAAATGATGAAACCGGACTGAAATACATCACACCTGCAATAAAGGCATCCCAAGGTGAGATCCTCTTCACTATCGCATCCATCCCATCATGTGCAGGTAGGCTGTTTGGGCAGGTTTGTGTGTGTGTGAAGGTGTATGTGGGTAACAGGGTGTCAAAGAAGAAAAAGGGAGGAGAGAAAAAGAGAGGGAGAGATACAGAGAGCCCTAAATAGAGCAGCTGCATCTGGTGGGGCCTGGCCTTAAACCTGGATCTCACACACACACACACACACACACACACACACACACACACACACACACACACACACACACACACACACACACACACACACACACACACACACACACACACACACACACACACACACACACACACACACACACACAACTCACAATCACACACCCACACACATAGGCTTAGATACACACACCTGGGGCAAACATGACTGAAATGGTTCAACCCTTGAGCTCGACCTTGAGGATTTGGCTCCCCTACATGTACTAGCACAGTACCACACAGACATTGGCAGGTTGATATTACCTCTAGCTTAAAGGATTAGTCTGCTAATTTTCTGTGTATATGAAAGACCAAAACGAAAGTATTTTGTCCCAAAAGTATCATAATCACATCAAAGAATGGCTCGGTAACGCATGGCTACATGTACCAACTTTGAAAAAACGTGGGCACTGCACTTTATTTAATAGAATACAGCATCCACTAACCCCCCCCCCCCCCCCCCCCCCCCTCCAACAAAACTTTTTACTCAAGAACTTCCGCAAAAACATAGTGCCAATAAGTGATTCTTTGAATGCTAGAAAACAAAACTAAATGTTTGCAATCAAACACTTTTTTAATCTAACATTACAGGTTGATCATTTTAAACAATATAATAGAAGAGCTTAAAAACCAGGCCGACTGGGGCGCAGTGGTTGGTGCGCGCGCCCCATGTGTGGAGGCTGTCGTCTCAGGCGGGCGGCCCGGGTTCACGTCCCACCTGTGGCCTCTTTCCCGCATGTCATTCCCTACTCTCTCTCCCTGATTTCCAGCTCTATCCACTGTCCTATCTATCCATTAAAGGCACAAAAAGCCCAAAAATAAATCTTAAAAAAAAAAAAAAAATACCAGGCCGACAGTAATATAAGGTAAGAATTGATTTAATGCTTAAGTCAGCATTTTTTGATTTATATGTCGGTCCAACATGACTAACACTATATGCTGTTTTCATTTCAAATATTGTTCCCTAGATTTTTGCTTCCCATTGTCCTTTAAGTTGCTCAAGGAGTGGTGGACAAAGTAAGATTTCTCAGATTTCCTTTCAGATATAAAAACATGCAAAAGCTGAAACACAGAAGTAGGCTGTTATATTATTAGCATGTATTTTTCCCAGCCTGTGTGACAGAGGGAAAAAGGGCTGCCATGTGAGGATGGTGAATTTTTCTTCCCTAGATGACATCAATGTGACATCATGAGAGTTATTTTGGTCGACCGGAGGAACCTCTTTCACAGCACAGACGCTATTACAACCAGACTCTGTTCGACTATTAAAGCCTTATTATACTGTTTATAAATTCAATTCAGCATTATATATTGTGACCTCTTCTGATTCACATTTTCTTAAGAACCGATGTTTTCTTTGTTTAAAGATTCTGGTGATCAGTTACTGAAGGCCTGGGTAAATGATAGTCTTTGTATCTTTGTGCCCCAAGACTGTGAGACATAAACATCCTGACGTATTGCCAAGGGAGAGGGTGGAGAGAAAAAGACCACCCCCCTCTCTTTTCCCTTCTCTTTTCCTTTTTTTTTTCCTCTCCTGTCCACGCCTCTGCATGTCAAATGCATATCTACAATACATGTCATGTAATCCAACTGTAATCCATGACACAGTGTAGGCGCTATTTCCTCACACACACACACACACACACACACACACACACACACACACACATATAAAAGCATTGTATGCCTATCTGCAAATGTATTCCTACTTTAATCCCTTTAAACTGGTGTGTTAAACTTCCCAGGGATGATTTTTCACAAACACATCAACACTGATTAGACTAAATTGTTCTTATAACAAAGGCCACAAAGGCCGGTCAGTTGTTAATGGGTTGAAAATGAGCTCCTGCCACGTTCAGCAGTGTTACATGGTTCTCTGGTCAAGTGTTTGTTTAAGAGCTTCATGGCTCCTCAGAGGACCACGGTGCTGACCCCACACTATTTTCTTTAACTGCTTTAGTGTGTTTTAGAGATCAATCCTGCTGACTGCTTCAATGTTTGTTGGGTTTCACCGGCAAATACGAAGTAGAGACTGAGTCACTGCATGCAGAGCCGAGAGCAACACTGATATGCGGGGTTATGTAGGATAATATATTACAACTCAACAGCAGCTCATTCTGCAGCATGGTTGAAAAATGAGGGTCTTAAATGTCCACAATCAGGAAACTTAAATAATAATTTGTTGAAATGAAAAATAAACTTTAACATGTTTTTCTAACACTAATGTGTGTCCCTGGCCTTACGACAACCCGCCAATTGTGAGTAAAGTCCATCCTCTCCGTCTTGTGCATGCTCCACTTTAAAAGAAAGAGGGCGCTCAAACAGGAAGTTTGGAGATTTCCCCTGAGTGAAATCACTGGTCAAGGGCAGTGACCCCTCCCCCAGGTGGGTGACTGCGGGAGTGTCTTGAGACTAAGACTGATTTCGAGTACTTCAACACTAGCTACATCCCTGCTGTAAATGCACCGGCTGAGGTACTGCAGCTGCTTTTTTACAACATTTCCCATCATGCACCTGTACTAGAACAAAAAAGATAGGAAAAAAATGCTTCTTTATTTTCCAAGTTATAGCAGCGGGATGACAAGAAGAAAACATGAATACGATCCAAAGAGCTTTCTTATATGTTCACCTGCTTCACTGCATCAATGAGACGCTAAGTGAGCGTTCTTCATACATTACAAATACCAAACCAAAAAGGTCAAAGCCTATTGGTTGTATTTCTCTCTCCCACCAGATGGCCATATGCCCTGCTCTGCATGGCAACATATGGACAACTGGACACAAACCAAGGCATGAGCTGCTTTTAACACACACACACACGCTCGCTCACACGCACGCACGCACTGACAATCTGTGCGTGAAATATGTATGAATCCTGTGTTGCATCTGTATGTGCGTACATCCTGTACATAAACCTGTGCAGGCTGTATGTATGTGTGTGTGTGCGTGTGTGTGTGCGTGTGTGTGTGTGTGTGTGTGTGGCCATGCATATGAGTGTGTAGCCACGTGTGAGCTGTGGATCTTGGCAGCTGTCTCTATGAGCTCACCTGATTTACTAGCAGGCTTCAGCCTCTAATGGCCAAGCACATTACCTTCACTGCTCACTGTTATATAAACCCGTCCTTTAGATTATTATTTTTCACGTCTATGATTTATTAAAGTTGAAGCTTAACACTGCGGAACATTAAAACAGCAAAGCCAAATTAGTATCAGCGTCATGTTTGGAATTTAGCCAATCCTTGACCATGAGGACCAATGTGTTGCTCGAGACCAGCATTACTTTTAGTCGGAATTATACCCTTCATTTGTATCTTTTTTTATAGATTATTTATGGTAGCAAACTAAATAGCCGGAGCTTTTATTTACTTTAGATGTTAAAATTCATCTTAATTTGTTTAAGTGCCTTGTTGCTTTTTCTTTTCCTTTTTGATTCACAAACGTCGACCGTATCGACCTGCCTTTATTTGTCCACACGACGTTGATGTTGCACGATGATTTAAGATTTTTTTAATTCAAATGGAACTGATTCTTTTTCGAGTAAAAACAGCCTCCAAGAGAGGCTTATTTGCTGTTTATTAGAGAAATCCCAGTGTGGGTTTGGGTTTTGGGTTTTGGAAGATTTCTTGTCTATTTTCAGATATTTATTTTAAAAAGAAAGACTACATTTGAAAGTCAACAAAGGTTAAACAGTCTTCAAGGGCCATAAGAAGCCAGAACGGGCAGGAGCCTCAATACACTTTTACAACCAGCCAGAGATTTAGCCATAAAGTCGTCAGCTGCCTGTCCAAGTGATTACTCTACAAATCAGTCCTGCCACTCTGACTGCAGATTCAGTGAATGTAGAGGACGAAGTCAGATCTTCAAGCTACCCTAAAAGAAAGGCCGAACATGCAACCTGTGCACGAGAAAAACATCCTGAAACAAAACGATAATTAAGACAAGATGGTCACTCGTGGACGTGCGTAACCGCTTGAAACTCTGGAGGGTGATAATGCTTGTTGTAATCCATAGAGCACACTCTGCTGGTGACAGCCAGAAACACAATTGCTAGTTAAATACAATGATACACAAAGAAATCTGGCTATTTGACTGGAGAATAAATCTAGTAATATCGGCACATATCTGAGATAAAATTAGCCGATAACGATAGTCACTTAATTTGTTAATATTGGCCGATATTATCGGCTGGCCGACGTATCGGTCGGGTTCTAATTTTTTATTCCCGGATGCCTTTCCACAGTAGTCTAGCAGACCTGCAGTACAACTTAGAACATCTGCAATAATGACTCATGCATTTGAAACAGTGTAATCACATAAACAAGAACACCTCCGCTGAATTTTGCACAAACATTTACAAAATGGATTGCACCGTGTTGAAACACAAATCCGATTCCAAGCACATATTTGGTTAAGAAAAAAAAGTCAATTTGCAAAAGAAATTAAGCGAAGAAAAAGTCAACAGAAAAATTGCTCAAAGGCAACGGCTGCACCGTCACTAAGGACACAGAACACTACAATCAACACTCAATGGATGTGTGCTCTGAAGATACAGTTAAAGATAAGGACTGTGATTTAAACTGCCAATTAGTCAATGTTACTTTGTACAGCAGCTGAGTCATAAAGGAAAATAACCCCCGAGACAACCACTGAACAATATGGGTGACTGTGTTTGTGTTAGTTGGCTGAAGAAGAGGCAAGTCCGCTCGCTTCATGGAGTCTCTCTCTCTTTACCAAAAAGCAGAGCAAAAGAATAACTAAGTGCAAAATGAAGAGTCTTTTGTCTGTAACGCTTTTCTGTCAGGTTTTTGTTTTGTTATGTATTTGGGAACAGAGAGGATCCCTCCAGCAGTTTTGTAGACTCAAATGCAGACAAAGACAAGGAAAGAAGAAGAATTAAAGGTGGATGTATAGAAACACTGCCAGGGAAACAGGAATGAAATGTCAAAAGTCAACCGAAGAAAGGAAGAAGAACAGTGCATCCAAGGGCTGCCACACACACACACACACACACACACACACACACACACACACACACACACACACACACACACACACACACACACACACACACACACACACACACACACACACACACACACACACACACACACACACACACACACACACACACACACACACACAGAGTCCATGGTTTGGCGTGTTCTGATACATTTTCCGCTGATTTCCTCCGAGCAGGAAAATAACTCCTCTTCACTGCACAGCCAACCATGCACGAATGTAAACAAACAATACACGCACACACACACACACACACACACACACACACACACACGTTCACTGCCAAAATCTAACACCCGGACATATTGGTGAATGTCTTGTTTCATTCCATTTAAAGCGTTAATCTGTGACACTTATACGCTACAACTCGCTTATTTTCTTTCCCCAAACCTGCTCTATTACCAAGTATGAGACAGAGAGCGGGAGAAAGAAAGAGCCGAGGACTGCAACGAGACACACAAAATGGAGATCAGAGAAGGCGAAGGGCGAAAATCGAGAGAAAGGGTAATTGAATTTGTTTCCATATTTTCAGGTTGTGTTACCATAGGAACCATTTCCTTTTTGAATATCCTTCAGCGCACCAACACACAGACTTTTATTTTTTTTTTTCACCACAGCCCAAGGTTTAGCTCCCCAGATCTGAGGGGAGGGGGGGGGGGGGGGGGGGGGGGGGGGGCTGTTGATCACAGTCTACAGGGAGCCGAGAAGAAACTGGAGCATGCATCGTGTCCTGTAATTGTTATTTATTAGGTGCAATTAATGCAATTAAATAACGACTGTGCTTCAGCTTCCTCCCCCTTTGGCTCCACTTCTCACTGATTCTGATCGGCAATGGCCTCTCCTCTGAGAGCACTAGTCTTACGTTTAAGTATGATTAGTGGGAATACATTTACTTACAGTACATAACACTTTTGTCTTCGGTAGCCTTGGTCATGTTTTCAAATGTCTTTTTAAAGGAGCAACAAAAAAAAAAGAGTGAAAATGAAAAGGAAGCAGCAGCACTGTAACCATGATGTCGGGTCTGATACTGAGTATGGAGTGACGTGTGTGCAAGATTTTCATGAGGGCTGTTTTCAAGCTTTAGTTTGCAGCCTGTAAGTAGGAGATAATATCTAGATAGAGACACTGGTATTGTGGATTTGAGTATCCCAGTTCAGAGCCTTTTCCCTGTTTTGATCATATTCTGAATATGATGGCGTTTACATGCACACAGAGGAACCTGGTTACTCAAACCACTGTGGCTTATTGCATGACGTTTTCTCACATCTAAACATCCAGTAATATTGAAGTCTTTCATTAACCAAAAGACAAATCTCAGTTCTTTCATCGCTCCAGAAGTAAGACGCTCTCTGTGGCCGATACGTCACCTGGCTGAGTCTGAGCAGGTAATCAGCAGCTGTCAGAAACTAGGGTAAGGTGTATACACGCCACCGGTATCTAGTTTTCTTTTTGAGTTCTACAAGTAGCAAAATCAGGTTTCACAAAATTGGCACAAACAAAAAGAAAATGGGATGCCGATCAAAACCGGGATACTCAAGTCAAGTGACCTCTGACACTCTTTGACGCAGAGCCACGACAAACAGCCAGACAATGGCAGAGGCCAGGATCTTTTTACTGTGTTTGATTACAACCTGAGACAGCAGGAGAGCAGGCTTTGGTGGGCTTAGTGCCAAACAGGAAGTGTAGGTTAATACGCCCACCACACATAAAAATAGCACTAAATACAAACTCAACAGGGAAATCGTTTCTCAAGCTGTTATTGCTAAAAAAAATAATCCTATTAAGAGTTTTTTTTTCCAGCAAACATCTATGGATGAAGCTTCCTGATATATAAATATAGGATGCATTATAATACAACCTATGTATGTGACTGTGAAAAGATAAAAACCCTGTTCCTGAACCTGTACAGATCATTTATGGTTGTGTGTTGATTAAAATACACATATAAGTGCACATCAGTATTTCTATTGATTTCATTCAAATCTAATCCAAAATGATAACCCTTTTTTTTACTGACACACCACATCGGACATTATCTGCATGTATTGCTTTTTAATGCCATTATAGGAACTCTATCCAGAAGTTTTATTTGGAGAATTCAAAGAAAGCTGCGGCTGCAGTTCTTGAATCCATTTTAAAACCGACCAGGACAGCAGAAGAAAAAAAAAAAAAAAAAAAAAAAGCAAAGTCATGCCCCTGATCTGCTACTGTAAAAAATTTATGGACCACCTCAACTTTAGAAATGATTCATTCTGAGCACAGTCAACATTTCCAAAGGTCAGGGTTATTCAATTATTTCATATCTCACTGTCTCTGAGAAAAGCTCACAGCAATCAGTAAACAATAGTAAAACATTATTTACTGTAACCGTAGCAACAGCTGACAATAAAGGTGCACCTGCTGGGCAGGTAGCACAGATCGCCATAGTGACCACTTCCTTCTGTCATGGTCGAGTCTCATAGGAAGAACATGGTTTAATATTAACCAGTGTCAACACCACGGTGTAACTCAGAGTTAACATTTGAGGTCATGTTAAGGATAAAAACCTCAAATGCATTTTTTTTAAGCATCTCAAATTGATCTCAAAACCACACTAGAACAGAATACATGTCTATAAGACGTGGACTAGATTTGACTTTTATGCTCTCTGTCACATCAGCACACGTACATACAGAAACTAGCAACGATAACAGCAACATGTTGTTTCAAAAATATAATGACTACAATAACGATGTCTACACACACACATTTCCTCTCCTCATTCTTCTGTCAGTCTCCTAACACTTCTCTCCTTGCATACTTTGAACCATATTTCCATCTCCTCGCCCAGGACTCCCCCTGCCCTGCGTTCATCCACTCCAACATCAGAGCCAAACGAGCTAGGTAGTGTTTTCCTCCCGCGGGAGACGAGAGCAGTGGCGCTTTAGTACGGCAAATAGAAAGTGACAATACATTCATTACTTATGCCCACATTCTTCCTTCCTCTCCCTCCTACACATAATCATGGCGCGTGCACACACACACACACACACACACACACACACACACACACACACACACACGTGCACACAGGCGAGCTCTCGTCTCCCTAAGGTGCATACAGTGCACAGGCTCTCTCATCAAGGGCAGCAGGGAAATGTGGACCATTACACCGTGTCTCCAAATCACTTTAGAGCAATCCTCCACGCGCTGAAGTGCCGATGCACACAATCTCTCTAACGGGCGAACACGCAGCCTTGTAACACTGCAACAAATGGACAATCAGACACAGATTGGTCACCAAATGTTATTTTGTGGCACTAGTTTCTGTGAGCGAGGAGCTAAACAATATCAGCCTGTATGGCACCGTCTTCAGCTACCATGTCTTCAGACTCAAAATGTAGTGTAGCATTCATCTCATACAGTAAACGTGTCCATGCAATTATCCAACACAAACACTGATTAGCTCTTGATAGCTTTTTAGCTCGAAGAAGATCACTTTTTTTTTTTTTTACCAGGATTGGTAACAGAATCTTTCCTATACACACCGCAACACTCATTTGTACTGCAGCCTTGATTCACAGTACTCTTCATTCACCTCTGTGTTATGCAACCAGAGATTCTCATTTTGCTTCAGTGCTACTGTGTAACAAATCTCTTTACACCAAGACAATGCAAATACATTTTGAAAAAGCTGAACAGTTTCCTGCCCGTTTAAAAACAATAGGAAATAACTTTTCTTCTCAGTTCAGCGACCAGCATGGAATGACCTCGTGACAAACTGACAGAAATGTCGGTTGTTTTTGTTCCTCTCGCTGATTCTTTTTAATTCTGGTTCAACGTTTGGGTCGTTTCCAGTCAGAATAAAGTCTGAAGTGTGATGCGGGTTCATAAAAAATATGGGCTCTGCTTCTGAGAAACGACAACATGAGGGTTCACTTCCGCACCAAACATCTCCGGCGTTCAGTAAAAGTAAAGGGCATCCTCGCACTTTTCATAAATATAAGTCTCCTGTGTCTACAAAGAAGACAGATTGACTATGTGGCAAGTAAATGTCAGTGATTTCGTAGCCGATTGCGTCTCAAGTTGGGGTTCCCATAGAAACAGAGGAAGTAAGTACAGTCGCCTCTCTATCTGTGTGAATGAGCCATACCATAATACTCCAAAGTGGTGTGGGTGGACGGGCCACAGAGTGTAGCACAGAGCTGTATCTGCATACACACAGAGACAGCTTCTTTCCAAAGACATGTTTTGTTTGGGGTAATGTATTTATGAACTGAAACTGCACATACCCAACATTCACTGTACTGGTTCTCAGTATATTGTGTGCGTTTTTGGATTTAAAGATATGATGCAGAAATGTATGTTGTTTTTTTTTCTGTAAGAGTGGCACCTCTGTTGGAAAAGATATTAAAACAGCAACTCTGTATGTTAAACAAGACTTGACCACTGGCCCCACTGTACTTACGTTCATTAAAGTGCACTACATGCTGTTTCCATGCAATGCATGTCCTTGCATTATATACTTTTATATTGGTAGCATACGACGCAGCCAACATTTAAGATGAATAAATAGGCATTAAAAGTGCGTCTGATAGACCAGATTTTACAGTGCGTGATTCCCAAGTATCAGCAAAGGAAATCGTCACGCAAGAAGACCGGTCAAAGTTGCGTCCCTTCTGAAAGACCCCTTAAAACGAACTGCGTCTTAAATACCTGTGCAACTTATATTCCTGATTTTAAGGTTAGTTATCATCCCTCGCACATCACTCACTTCCCAACTCACTACTGAAGGCTTTGGTTGATAGTAAACATGACCTATGAGTTATTTGTGATAATGGCATAGCTGGTTAGCGTTAGCTTCCTTAGTCAAACCCTTTGGCATTCACATGGAAACAGATTGTGTTACAACCTTTAGATATTCATAGCAAAACACATCAAAACAAAATATATGATTTTAGTTCTCACCATGTTTCCATGATATTTGTGAGCTCATCCTAGAGATGTCCGTGATTTGGAATTGATATAATCCTTGGAAGCATACATTCCTGTTTCTGGTCTGGTTACAGTTCAATGTCTATTGTTCAATTGAAAGCAATGCCAATAGATTAACAGTACACTTATTTTCCAATTTATTACATCAGTTCTTTAACAACCTCAAGGGGAAATGATTTAGATGAATTAAAGATGAGGCACAATCAATCAATGAAAAGCGATTAGCCATGCCTTAAACCGTTACCATCCATTCAGACTCTGCTCTTAGATGGTTCTTTAAGTGGCGATCAATTATTGATAAGGGATTCACCTACTGTACGAATTAATGTGCAAAACCACTCAAGCTACGTGGAAAACTCCTGATGACTGTAGAAGTTTATGTTCATCGCCAGTCTGAGTTTAAAATGTCAGCTTAATGTGAACTTGTCGTAAAAAGTGGAGATAAACAACCATTGTTCTACGCTGATCGAGTCTTGGGTCTGTTTGTTTGGAATGGGAAAACAGAATTTCACTTGTGATGTGAAACTGCAGTAATCTTTTACACAAGCTACTTTTGTATGTATTCTTGGTTTTATAGACTTACTTTTAAATCCATGTGTGAGCCCTGCGATAATGATATAAACACTGCTCAGAGATCTATGATTCCATGTGACTTCTGTTTAAAAGCCGGCGGTGCTTTTAGCTTGGCAGAGAAAAAACGAAATACACCAGCGAAAAGAAATACAAACTTTACAAGCAAAAGAAATCACACTCTTGGTGTGAAGAGCTGAAACCGTTATAGACACCGTGCTACCACATCGGTGTCAACATTGGGATATATACAGCCCAAGTGCAGCGCTGGATCTTTCAGCCCTCGGGGAAGCTAATTGACCATAAAAGTTCCCCTTGACTGAGGTTGCTTTGACCGGAGGACTTGGATGAGTCTTGGGCCAGTAGCTGCAAAGAGCTCTGCAGGGAATATGTGGGAAGACGTGATGTTCCAAACACTGATTCACTCTTCAGTTATCCTGATGTAAACAAGCACAAAAAAAAAAACCTCTGTATATCTTCCCTTTACTCGTGACAGCAGCCGATCACTCCTAATACCTGCATGACCCAGAAGCTTTTCACCACATGCCTGATCGCCACAGTTTTTGTGCTGCTGTGCATTACTGTCCTCGCACAAACTTTGCTCTTGTTTTTTTTTTTTTTTTTAAGACTTTAGGCATGGATGTGCTTAGAATGAGTATCTTCTTGTCTTTTTCCATCCATTTCAAGTGTGTAAAGCCAACGTTTTAGGAAGGAATGGCGTTCCCAAACGTTGTAGTCTTGGACCCGTTTTAAAAACGTCTTGTTTTCAGGCACCCAAAACACCATCAGCTACAACGCAACAAAAGATTACCTTTTTGGTTGTCATGTAAACACAGCTGCCTTGACCTTATGTTCAGAAATTGTGTATAAGGGATTCGACAAATTATTCACTGTTTACCTAACGTGATGTGAACACTCCTGACTTTTAACCTCATTGTTTGCTTCACAATCCTCCGACTCTTTCTCCTGCTGTTCCTTTTTCTTTAACCTCCTGTCTACCTTTTCTCTCTCCCGTGATGCTCTCAGACAGCCTCTCTCTCCATCCTCCGGCTCTCTGCCGTCTCCCTTCTCCTATCCTTCCTTATCTCTCTCCGCCTGTCGAGGAGCTGTCGCACGCTTCAGGGAACTGAACAGAATATTACTGCCCCACTTGACAGCCTCCTGCTGTACACCTGTGTGTGTGTTTGCATAAGTGTGTGTGTGTGTGTGTGTGTTCGATGTGTGTGTAAAGAGAGAGATTATTGGTGGCTTGTACTGTGAAGCATGTCAGTACACAGCAGGCGCCTCACTCCGACCACAGGATGGATGCTTCCCTTTGTGATTTTACACACACACACATAAATACAGTGTGTAAAGGGTTAAAGCAAACACAAGGCATTTAGATAAAGTGTGTTACCAGAGTGTGTGTGTGGAGATATTAGTCCATTAGCTGGATCACACTTTGTACAACTTGAGCTTAAAAAACAACTTTGATCCAGTGGAATACAACAGGATTAACCTAAAGCCCTAACACACACAGACACTCACTTTGTTTCTCGCACACTTACACCCTCACCCAGACACACACACACACACGAAATACAGACACACTCATCCACTTAATTAGTCTCTTTTTTCTTCTATGCAAGTCAGATTAGTCCATGAGAAGCATTTTCTACCCCTGCGGTGAAGTTCTTCACTTTAGCACTCTGTTGAAAACAACACGGTTTGCAGATACAGCAGGTACTTGAAATGAAGACAATAAACCCGAGTAAACATCTCTGAATATAACCTTTCGTAAATATTGACCCAATTATAAGACAACCCCTAACTGTGAGAAGAACCAAGCCGTTTCAGACCCCCGTTAGGTCACTTTTTTTTAAAGATAGAAAACACTTGAAGATCCTGCCGTTCCTTCAGTGTCTACTTGAGGATTTCTGCAAAAGCCAAAAAATCCCCATTGGTCCCCATATTACAGCGAAATGCCCATTTTTACAGCAGAAATAAACACGTTAACACCCTATCTAAGAAAACAGCTGTTATCTGAATGGGTCATTTCTTTAAATCTGAACAGGGGTTAAGGAATAAGCTAGGAGGTTTGCATACATTTGCACAAGAATGGGGCGTGGTTTTGTTCACAGACTGGTGGGCGTGTTGTCTCTTAAAAAAAGCTCACAGCAATCAGTAAACAACAGTAAAACATTATTTACTGTAACCGTAGCAACAGCTGACAACAAAGGTGCACCTGCTGGGCAGGTAGCACAGATCGCCATAGTGACCACTTCTTTCTGTCACGGTCGAGTCTCATAGGAAGAACATGGTTTAATATTAACCAGTGTCAACACCACGGTGTAACTCAGAGTTAACATTTGAGGTCATGTTAAGAATAAAAACCTCAAATGCATTTTTTTTAAGCATCTCAAATTGATCTCAAAACCACACTAGAACAGAATACATGTCTATAAGACGTGGACTAGATTTGACTTTTATGCTCTCTGTCACATCAGCACACGTACATACAGAAACTAGCAACGATAACACCAACATGTTGTTTCAAAAAGTAATTCTTAAAAAATATAATGACTACAATAACGATGTCTACACACACACATTTCCTTTCCTCATTCTTCTGTCAGTCTCCTAACACTTCTCTCCTTGCATACTTTGAAACATATTTCCATCTCCTCGCCCAGGACTCCCTCTGCCCTGCGTTATAAGACAGAAGGTTATATTAATAAAATGTGTTCTCTCTACAGCCTCCCAGCCCCGATGGAAAAATAATGATATGTACAAAATGTTTTTTATGACTAAACTTTTATTCTGAAAATGTCAGGAATATCACGAAGTCAGGTTGCACAGATTAACGTCGGCCTATTTCCACATTCTGTCCCTGAAGACAAAAGCCTGCCTTCACTTTCAGCTGATTAACTCCTTTTGCAGCCGCCTGAAGGTGGCATGTTTGTGCGCAATCCACAGCGTCCAATTTAAGCAGCACTCAGTGTCAAAGTGTGATCAAGCGTAACAGATCAAACGTGGTTAGAAGCCCAGAATCTACACCGCTGTATGCGCACCAGTGACGTTCTGTGAGGTGTCTGCAAACCAAATCTCCTTAGGGATACTTATGAAGTTTAAAAAGATCATTTGTTCCACTTCAACATGAATAAATATGAATGAAGAGAGAGATTTTATCATACCGTTAACAGTATTGGGCGGCAGTACCTCAGTCCGTAGGGACTTGGGTTGGGAACTGGAGGGTCGCCGGTTGATGTCCCAAAGCAGACCATTATATTGAAGTTGGTCTGGTAGCTGGAGAGGTGCCAGCACTTCCCATTCCATGTCACATTCACCCAATCACACACAAATTCAAACATACGATATAGTGCATTTAGTGTATATATAACATCAGTACTAGCAGAGAGTGTAATATTAATCAAAGCTAGCAATCAGTGTTTCTCACAACTATTCAGAATCATTTTCATCAGACTGGTATCAGAAAGATATTCCAAGTATTGTGTAAGTGAAAGAAGGTATCAGAACATCTCCCCTTTCATTGCCACAACTCCATCTCTCCACACCTTCCTCGTCTCCTCCTTCCTTTTCCTCTTCCTACTGTCTCCCCTCTCCTTCTCTCCTCATGTTGAAGTTAAAGGTCAGACCTGTCTGTGCCTTTGAGATGATCCAGAACCATCCCATCAGTATGTACAGAAAACACACAAACACACACATACAGACACAGACCCCCCTGGCAGGAGTGGCATTAACTGTTCAGTAGCATTAGAAAAAGAGCATGATAAAAAGGAGTCATGTTCTATGGCACTCACACTAAAGGTGCACTCACACACACATGCTGTATGTGCACCTAGCTGCTTGATTAGAGCTGTAGCAGTACAAAGAGTCTTAACGTCACATTTATCTTCTCTGTCACAGGCACTTATTGCTGAATAAACTGGATTGCTTTCTTGCTCTCTCTGTCCTCTCTCCACCTCGCTCTGTGTGTGTATAACTCTCTCCCTGTAGAGTGAATAAAGGACACGCTGCATTTTACAGCGCCGAAGATTATCCCCGTGCCCATTACTTTCAAAGTTAGAGTGTTGCAGCGAGGACTTGGCATCGAACTCGGCCGTGTAGTGCCGTGGCTGTATGGACATCTCAACCACAGTGAAAGAAGACATTAGAAAGGGGTTGAAGAGACACAGGAGGAGTGGGGTTGGGTTAAAACAAGGGGAAGAGATGAGCTGAGACAGACAGAGAGAGGATTAATGTGTTTTTGATTGAATAATGGAAGGAAGGAAGCATGTCCTCCTCTCCGGGTTGCAGTGCGCAAGTAGAACCAGATAAGGCCTGCTGCCTCTACACTACATTAACAGCCAAGTGTGTGTTTGTGTGTGTGTGTGTGTGTGTGTGTTTGTGTGTGTGTGTGTGTGTTCATTTGTGCAAGTGTGTGTTGGCCCTCGGCGTGTATTTTATGGTCAGAAAGAGAAAGAGAGGAGGCACAGATTGATACTCTCTCTCCTGTAGCTGCTCATTCACCCCTTCCAAATCCATTACTTCTCTACTCTCTCTCTCTTCTCTCTCTGTCTCTCTCTCTCTGTCTCTGTCTCTCTGTCTCCTTCTCCGGTGTCTCTCCCACATCCTCCTCACCCAACCTCAACTCATTCTTAATGTAATTAACCTGACTTCCCTCCGTCTGCTCTATTTATCCAGACTGCACTGCTACTCACTTTTTTTTCCCCCCCTTCATCAAATCTGGATGCTATTCCTATCCATTTTTTTTCTTTTCAAATTAAATTTCCCCTGCCCTTCCTTTCCTCACTTGACATCTAAGTAGATTTATGCCAATATATGTCCATTCTCAAATGGTAAAAATGATTATAGGGCTGTTACCGTGCTATCGAACGTTACCATTAATCACTTTTCCAAAGCTTACTGCTGATTTAAGTGGTCACACGGTGTGTTCTGGGTTCATTCCCATCTAAAAGCAGCACTAAAGGCAAAAACATTCTTAAGAATAATTCTTAAAAGGGGCCATGGTTTATCTCTGGGTTAGAATGTGTGCCCGTTATAGAGAGGATGTAGTTCTCTACGCAGTGGCCTAGGTTCAACTCTGACGCTCTGCCTTTAGCCGCATGTCCTCACACACTCTCTCCTTCCAGTACGTCCTGTATCTAATTATCTGTGCTGTCAAAAAAATAGCAAACAAACTCAGATTTTGAAAATCCCTGAAGAGCAATATCATAATGTTGCATTATGTAAGACAAAAGGGTGGGTGTAATGTTTTAGTGTTGGGGGGAGAGAGAGTGGGGGATGACATGAAGCAAAGGGTCGAGGTCAGATTCGAACCCAAGGCCACTGCGATGAGGACTACAGCCTACATACAGTACATAGGGGCGCGTGACATAACAACTGGGCTAAGCGTCGTTCCAGATTAACAATGCACATTATAAAATGATATACAATAAAAATAATAATAATCACTAAAACAACAGAGTCAAAGATCAACCCATTAAATTATTATTGGATTCTGGATCTCACATTTGTTCAACTGTAAGCGGCATCATTAGCACGTGGCTCATTTGAACATCATTGGAAATGCTTAATGGCATCATTAACACAACTACAACACAACTGTTTGTAAAGCGTTTTAGAAAAACTTGCTCGTGTCAGAGGGCTGAGCCAAGAGCGGTTAAAGTAGCTTTGTTTTGTAGGTCCAAGTCTGAAATAAAATAAGTTTTGACTATATATGATTCCTGTATATCACACAAAGTAAAGATTTCAGTTTGTCCCATTTGCTTCAGCCTTAGCACGCACATAACGTTGAAGTTATTTCATCGCCATGCCATAACCAGAAGACTTCCAATTGGAGTAACAAGGAACCGTAGGAGATTTCTATTATTACGTTTTTAGGAAAATACAAAATTTGGGAAATAAAGAGAGGTGTTTTTATGAACAAGGTTGCCAATGGTTTCCAATTATTTCTATAAAATGTGACTTTAAGGGACTTGAAACTTCTTGTTGCTAAGCTGCACCAGTGAGGATTTCTTTATTGCCTGCATTTATTGGCATCAAATGTTTAATTACTTTTTATGGCTATATGATGCAGGATGTTCTCTGCAGTCTGAGCGAGGTCATTCTTAATTATCTTTGCAGCGTACACACACATTTAAGTAAGAAAGGGTAAATAATTACATACAGTTATTGAAAAGACTACGAGCAGCAGGGATGGATGAGTTCTTATTGGTCCACATGGAAGAAACTGGGGTGTCGTACATAATGTCAGCAAAGACTGACCATGCCTTTTGTTATGCCTGACTTTGTCCAAACAAGGAAGAGAAAAGAACAACTGCTCGTACTTCTCACTTCATGTCCAGCAGCAATTTCTGCCAAGCACTTACAGTACAACTACATTCAATCATCTTAAACAGGCTTTGGGAAATGTTCAGCAGAGATAATAAAAAAAAAAGAAAGTATCAGAGGTGAAAAAAAAAAAAAAAAAACCCTCCTCGGACAAAACAGTCTTTTGTGCTCTGTGGAGTTCTGTTGGATAAGTTAGTGATACTTTGATTGACCGAGAGAGAGAGAGGGAGAGAGAGAGAGAGAGAGAGAGGGAGCTCAGCTGGTACTGTAGCTGGAAAAGATTCAATGGTTTAAAATGTGATTCAAAGACAGAAAAAAAGAAAGAATTGCTATCAACAATACCAGATTTTAAAAACTACATCTGGCCTTTTGACAGTTCCTGTTCTTGTAAAGGTCTGTGAAAAGCCATTACACTATAAAAGAAACTAAACGTCAGGCAGGCAGGAAGACAGCCACGCTAATGAATTCATATCGACTCTAGTGCATTATAAGAAGTTCTTAGTGAGGACTTTCCATAAACACACCATGTAAATTGATCAGCAGTACAATAAATATGTGATTAAGCAAAGTACATCCTAGCTGTTATAACCCCAGATGGATGACATCGACTGGACCGAATTCAATTTTTATTAAAACGCCCGTTATCAGCCGAGATAATATGCCAGTAGGTGTGCAGAGTACACAGCACAGGGAGCCAAATTTGCTGCCTCTACTGACAGTATTTTAGTCTGAAGTGACAGATTTAAAGGGCAGCCAGGACTTGTAAATTAGCCTCTAAATATGGACTTATTCCTGACCCTCAAACACGATCTCCAGATCCTTATTTCTGTTCTACTCTGCTGATACCAGAAGTGGCCCTTGTCTAAATCAAATGTCATCAAATCCAACTCTTTGCCCAGCCCTTACCAGTTTGGCGTATGTGTGTGAGTAAGTGTGTGTTTAAGGAGCCACTTCCAGAGGCCTTCCATTACTCCTATGAGCTGCAAGAGGCCTGTCATTCCATTTACCTCATCAGCATCATTCTATCTCTCTTAACGCACACTGAGCAATACACACCATGCACACAACTAATGCTGTCATGCATGAACATGTTTGCTTGCATTTACAGAAGTAATGAATTGCACCGCAGTCGCCTGTGATTGATGACGTTGAACTCGTGACATGATGAGGTCAAAAGGACGACGAGGACACTGCACACACCAAAAAATCCAAACAAAGACACCTAGCTCTCCTTTTTTTTTTTTAATTTCCTCTGAAGAAGCTGTAAACTTGGAGGAATCATCTCGTTTCACTGTGTCTGAGATGATTACCTACTCCAGCTCTCCATTTGGAGCTGTTTGATGCTTGTACTGAGTGATATATTCAAACTCAATCCTTCACATTTTTCACAGCTGCCCCACTCCGTCAAATGGAAACGTTGTAACAAAATGCCTCATGGAGCATTTCATACATATTCCCTCCTAAATTCTGCGTGACTTATTTGATATCTACTGAAACTAGTGGCTCTAAGCTAGAATTTTAAATCAAGTTCTGCGGGTTTTGGGTACTGTTTGGCTGCATGGCATGAGCATGTGATCCATCGGCAGATCATTGGGGGTTTGGATGTAATCACTCTTTACAGCTTTGATGACACTTGATGGTTCGACACGAGGAGATCACTTGCAAAGGGAGCAGATAAGGAGCTGCCCTGAATTAAAAACTATCCTTAAAGGAAATATCCAGTCTGATACGACATCGATACAGTACGATACGATAGGAAACAATACTGTTGGACTTGCATGCTGCTCAAAAACACAAACAAAAGTCACCATTTAAAGATGCAGAAGTGTCTTTACCTGCTGTGCATATTCTGCTACACACATTGCCCCAACAACAAGCATATATTCAAACAAAAACATGCAGATGGTGTTTGTCATTATAACAAATGGCTCCGGTGCTGCAGTGCTGAGACAAGTCCAACAGAATAAAAAAAAAAAAACCAAAGACCTATTTTTAACTTACACTGCACTTCATTTTCTGCTGTGTGACCCACTCCTGGGCACTCACAGATTGTATAATCTGCACTGTTATCTTTTTCTTCATCAAGAAGAGCTTTAAGCAGCCACTAGCCATCTATCTGGTGTGGTCATGTATTTTACTGTTTCTCATTTCCTAATATTCTGTTGTTCCCAGCCCGCCCCCGCCCCTTTGTTTCCATCTATCTGTTCCTACATCTTGTGTTTGCCCGTGTGCAGGCTTCAAAGTGACTGTGTCGCTTTAGCTCTTGGCATTTTTAATGGTTCTGCATGCCTGGGCACCTTATGTTTATCTGTCTCTATATCTGTGTGTGTGTGTGTGTGTCTGTATCGTGGGTGAGTGCGCCCCCAAAGGCAAGCCTTCAGACCCTCTCATTACTCTTTCACATTCAATTAGTAGCTGATCAAACCAGGTGGGAGAAGCGGTTCACTTCTGGAGGCTTTTATAACTCTCCTCAGCAACCAAAAAGCACAAACACACACACAAACAGGCAGAATCCCCCTGTCGCAAAAAATGTCCTGATGCATGTTGGTGCAATCCAGCTGAGAAACCGAAACACAAACACAGAAACAGTTTTTTTTTTTTTTTTTTTTCAGCGCGCTTGTATTTCTCATGGCTGTTTTTTCGGCTAGAGCCACAGAGTGAAACATCTCTTTTGCTTTGTGCTCGACTGCAGTCTGTGTCTACTGCAGGAAACTCAACCACCCTCTAACCCTCTCCTCCTCCTCCTCTCTCTGCCCTCTTCCTCTTTACTCATACACTGCTTTATGTCTTTTTTAGACTTCTTTCAATCCTCTTTACTTCCATCACTCTACTCCCTCTATGTCTCCATTTTCTGCCTGTCTCCATGTCTCCAACCCCCTCCTTTGTTACCGCCTTTACTTCTTTCCTTAGTCACTTTTGTTTTTTTATTCTCCTCTTTCCAACCTCCTGCATTTCCCCAAGTGTACAGTATGTGTTGTCGAGTACTGAGATGTTTGAAGTACTTTCCTCTTCGTACCAACAGTGCTCACGCTCCCCTCCGCCTCACTCCACTCAGCATCATCTTATGATGTACTCATTTTAAAGTCACTTCAAGCCTGTCATTCCACAAGCAAACAGAATTACAGCCCAATCAATATGCAGCACACACATCCAGGGAATTAACGGAAGTCAACAAGCTGCTGCTAATGCTGCTATCCTAAGAAGGGAACAATTTGCCAGTTGTCCCATTGCTTTCAATGTCACTTAACCTTTGACAACAATGTAACTGGTGACAAGTGTCAAACAGCTTAAATCCAACTATCTATGCTATTATCACAGTCAGCAGCAGACACAGAGTAGAGTCACAGCAGTAATGGCAAATAAGAAAGAATGAAGAACACACAAATTGGTTGGCAGTTTTGAAAAAAAAAAAAAAAAAGAAGATTAACCAGCATGAAATGAAAATGCCCAATTGGGAACGTTTTAGGAACTTTTTTTGTATTGGCTTGACAGATTAACAGCTTGGTATGAAACTCTTGCTCTATTTAATTTCTTGAACTGTATCACCAAGAGAGAGCTTTCCTCTAGGGTTCACATGACTCTCTTTAACTGTTGCATCATTTACCAGCACATTCGACCACTCTTAGTCTTTTAAAAAGTCTACCCAGAGGTATAATCTGCCTTTTTATTTTATTTTATTTTTTTTAACCTATTTCCTATTTTGCTTAAAAGCAAAGTGGAGCATTAACTTGATGTTGCAGAGCACTCAGCACAAGTTCATTTACTTTAGTATGTCTTTCCAAAGTGGTTAAGTCATTAGTCTTCTTTCCAATTAGCAAGTATTTGTAGAACAAGGAGAAAAAAATGATGTACTCTTAAGCGGTATTAACCAAAAACAACAAAAACATCAGCTTTTTGCAATGTCAATACTTTCCAGTTTTTAAGAGGCCTTGATGACTTGGAAAACTCAAAATTACTAAAGTGTCTGTATTGAAAAATCTACAAATGATAGAAACTTCTTGATATCTCACCTGACCTGACAACCCGCCCGTGGGCAGTAAGTGTTTTTTTTCTTCTTATCACTGTTATTTACACCCCTGCTGTGTTTAAGTGTCACTCAGATCCAACAAACACAGCAACCACAATCTACGCATCTGTCAGACCGCCGAGAGACAAACAAGTCGTTCTGATTCATTTTTCAAACCACCCAAAGGTCCACTGAAGTCTTACAGTCGTAATATTCCAACGATAACAGTCATGCTGCATTAGCAAGGTTCCCCAGTGGTTTCATCATCTGAGCATTATGCATGCTTCTGCAGAATTGCCCAACAAAACATTAAACAGTTGCTTGAATATTTCAGAGTCGACCAAAGTGACGGACAAAGTGACCAATGGACGAACACAGCCATCCATAAAGCAACACTACTCTGGCAGAGGGGATTGTTTTTTTTTTTGTTAATGCATGTAAGCTCCACATCAAAACAGAGATACTGAACATTTGCAGCATTTTACAAGCATTAAGTGACACAAAGTAGACTTTTTTACTTTTTTTTGTAGGGCATGTCAAGTGCATACCAAAGCTATGTTTGTCTTCCGAATGAGCAATACATCAGTGGAAATGATTCCATGCAATTAATTGATTGATTGCCCGATTATTAGGACTTCATTGTCTGGAGTGTTTGACACAGCATTCAAACACCAAACCAATATTCAAAGGCCTTCAACGCACTTTGTTCTGTGATACAGCTCCATATTCAATTTCAGGATTGACTGGTGTACAAAAGAGTGATTCAGTCCGACTTTATTGCAAACCCTTATGGAAACAATTGATTTTGCACCAAAAAATGTTCCCATAAACTTTACAAACATTTTTAGATGTTCCCATCTCTGTCCACCAATCCCTTCTCCCAGTCCGAGCCCTGGATGGCAGCTTCCTCTTCAGATAAGTGTGCCCTTCAAACGAGTACAGACACGACTCTAGGTAGGCTAGGGTGAGTGTAAAATTAGCAGCTATCCACGCTGGGCTGTTAATGCCACATCCCTCCTCCCACGAGTAACATTGTTTTATCCATCTCAGTGGCTTAGTATCAAATGCTTCAACAACGGCAGACTCATTTTAAAGGTGAAGGTCATTTTTTACTAGCATAAAACCCCCAGCACACTAAAGTTATATCACCACTCGTTGTACACGGCTTGGTTTCGGGAGAAGTATTTATATGGTGTGACTCGTTTCTCTCTCCTCCCCGCTGATATCTTTATGGCCCAATGTTTTTCTCCCACTCTCAAATGGCTTTATGCTTTCTTGTTGCCTCACCTCTTTCCCTCTGCTATAACACAGGAAACTGAAATGCCTCTAAACAACAACACTTTTGGATGTGTTAGCAAACACACACTTTCACAGGATTTACTCCACCTGATAGTGATCATTCAGAAAAAAAACCCATTAGATTCTTCTAAGCACACACACTCTTTCACTCTCTCTTTCCCACCCACACACACACACACACACACACACACACACACACAGCTCACCATGTCAGTTACCAAATTAGGAAAAAATATGCAAGGTCGCACAAACATCATGTTCTGCTTGGTTGGGAAAAACACACACAAACTCTCATATATACACACATACTTCCTTCCAGGACACATATACAGTTTTTGTTATAAACAGATTAAACTGATATTATTGGAGCATATTGTACTAAGAATAAAAGTGTCTCTGTTGTCTAGGGAAGGTAGCTCTGGTACTGACATCAATGTCTGAAAAAAAAAAAGCTTAAACTATGAGATTCAGAAGGATACGTCGATCTACTAATGAAGATGTAACTCTTAAATGGATGATGATTTGTTGAGAGCAGACTAATGCATTAATAAGGATGGGTACAGCATCATTTCCTTCTTCCAGGTACAGTATCAAATTTGCTTATTGGATCTTAATCCTCTCATATGCCTTTTTATATCTAATAACCTTTAGCTTTCAACTTATGAGTGGCTGCAGTTGTAATCTAGAAGGGCATTTGGATCTGCTGAGGTCGATAGTTCAGTCTTCTAGTATCAGAAAATCTGCAAGTGCTGCCACTAGATATACTGGATATAATAGTTGGATCCACCATGATTATAGACATTGGTGTCGAAGTTGCCATTTTCCTTGTTCATTATTATTAGTTATTCCTAAATTGGATCCGTGGTGACATGCTTGTTCGAGTCAGATTTGGTCAAAAAAATGGTGGGTTCTTCTCGAGCCCAGTCTACCAAAAGTCATGGAAATTGGGCCAGTAGTTCTTCTGAAGTCCTGCTAACTAAGACACATGTCACATAATACATAAAGTCCTTGGCCCAGGTATTCACAAAGTTGGTTCAGATCTAGTTGAGCAACAAAGATATTGTTATTTATACAGTTTCACCTTGGTGTGCCAGTTGGATGTGTTTCGCTGGTTCTACACTGGGTTGCAGAAAAAAAAAAACAGAAAACCATACAACCACCAAGAGTTTAATGTCAGCCTTTCAGAAACTAAATCATTATTTGATAAAAAATAAATAGCTACTGCAGATCTAGATGGAATCGTCCATGTTTTGGCATTGCAGTTAGCATAAGAGCAGTCCACAACAGACAGGCATTCCCAAAATATATTTAGACATAAAACAAGGAAAGATGGTTCAGTCAAAGGATCTGGGTACTATACCGTTCATGAATCGGACCCATTAGGACAAAGATCAAACACACGGTTCCTCTCTATCTTAAATCTATGGGAAACCCACATCCAGCTTGCCATAATAAACCCAATTTTAACAGTAGATTCCTTCACAGTTGATTAATCTATTACTGTCCTAAGATACAAGTTCACCACCGTAAAGATAGACTTGATTTTTGTCAATCCCAAGGCTGCTCTGTTGCTGATAGCAAAATCTCAAAAACTTTCTTTAGGCACTTAAAATTACAAGAGTTGTAACTTTTGATATTTCAGCCATGCTGTCTCGACTTTTTTTTATCTCCACGGGCTGAAAACTGTTTTTCTCCAATTGATTTCACTTGTCCTTATATCTGAAAGGTGTCATCAACTTTTTTTTGGAAGCAGCGCGTGTCTTTTTCAGAACTCTTTAAAAGATCATTTTTGCTGGGTCTACAGTCTATTTACTTTGCAATTAAAGATCAGCCTTTTAAGGATTTTCCTCTGCATCAGCAGCTGATGTAGTGGAGGATAACAGGCCAATATGGACTTCAGCTTTGCTGCCCTGAGCCAGGCTGACAGATGACGCCCCTATAACAGACACACACACATACAGGCACCAGCACTCATCTTCTCTCTCTCTCTCCGTCTCTCATGCACACACACTCTGCTCTCTGATCTGTTCGTTAGCACAACATCTTGTTAAGTCTCCGCGCTCAGCTCGCCAAAGGAGGGCCTGTCCAGCGTCCATCGCCGTGTCGACACAAGGCCGCCAACCGGAACAAACCAGATCAGAGTAGGGCGCGTGGGAGGTCTGTCACACACACTCGTGTTAGTGCTCATCTCCCTGCAATGCGTTATACGGCAGACACACACCGAACTAGTAGTGGGCCATCAGACACACACACACGCTGACTTACACAGACGCACATTTACACACATGGAGATGCAAGCTGCACAAGCTCATGACAACTGTCCCCCTGTTGCATTATGCATGAACACCCACAGATGTTCACTACACATGCAGACAAACACACCAAAAAAAAACCCGACACACTTTGGCACAAGTAGAGGAATGATTGATGCTTCCTAATTGTATCTTTATTTGGTGTTTTTTTTAAGGTGAAGCTCTGAGTCGTTATCCCTGCTGAGTTAATTGCAGGTTAAACTGTCTGAGCAATGTTGTTCCAGAAAGTTTGGCATTTCCGTTTGTCGCTTAATGGCTGGTGGGAAACGAATGAGACTGTTCCCCAATTAGCTCTCTGCCAGCTTAGCTGTGGACATTAACCAGTGAAGAAACACGGTTACCTGTGTTTCTGCCTCCTGCCTCACACTGAGGTGATCAGATGAATGTTTTTTTTTTTTATGGATGCAGGAAACAAGTAACACCGAGTTACACTTGGTATGAATTGGCGCAATACAAATAAAGATTGATCGATTGATTAAATGACAATACGTCAAACTCCCTGCGTTCATACAATTCACAACCTCGAGCTCGGCATACAAACGTGTCCAAATGTACAGCGCAGCTTCCCAGCCTGAGTGTGACATCAGAGGAAAATGGCCACCGTGCTGGGTACGGCGAGTCAGCTCCAACAGCCATGCAGGAGACGAACTTTAATCAGAAGCTCGTAGCGTCCTCCCTGGTGGTAACCAACTTATAATTTATTCATGAATAAATGAGGAAAGGAATGAATTAATAAGTAGCATGTGAGTGAGTCACTTTCTGGATACATGCGGTGCCTGAAAGCCTTTTTTTTTTTTTTTTCAGTCGTGTTTCCAGCCCTGGATCCGCTCATATTGGATTGAGAGGAGTTTGCAGAGGGACCATGGTCGTTTGCACTTGCTTGAGATTGATTTTAAACCAATCTGAAGTTGTAAAATGATACAATTAGCTGAGACTTGATTGACCCATTGGCAGGAATTAAGTCATTACACGAGCAGAGATATAGAGCCGTACTGTTAATAAAGAGTAAAAGGCACTTTAACATGTAATGGAATCTAAAAATCTTTGTCTATGACTCATTACTTTCTAACTTTCTTTTACAGTGCATGCTGTTTCCTTAATTAATTGCCACCGGCTCTTGGCTGCACATACATCAAAGAGCATCGCACAACATGTGACATAAGCAGTGACTTAAATGCTACAGAAAATACATTTTGGGTATTGTTCTTCTTCTGAAATGCTGCCAAGAACCCTCCCTTTGTCTCACGTCTTCCTTTGTTTCTCCTGCACAAAATTTGATTTAGAAACCACGTCTCCCGTAGTACCTTTTTGTGTCTGCACAGTCGAGTGTCACCAAGTGTAACAACTGTATTAATAGGTATCCTGCTGTCAAGCTGCGTAAATAAAATGGCTATGTAAATTCCTTCACAGAGAAAATGAAGAACACCTCATTTGTTCGCTGACACGGTGTTTCTTGTTGTTTAATTAAAGCGGTTTGTTTTGTAAGAAAGAAAAAAAAGTTATGTTTCTTAACTTTGAGAGTGAGCACGAATTATGAGGTCATGGCACGATAACAGTGTTTTTGCTCTGTGATGTGCGGCTCTTTTCCTCTGCAGTCGAGTATACCACAGCACCATTAAGGAGCCACTTGAGCTCAAATCTGGCTCTTTAACTCACACCAGGCCTCCTGCACTTCAGCCAGCCTAGCTGCTCCTTGACGCCCTTTTTTTCACACACAGAGGCAGTGTGTGTGTGTGTGTGTGCGTTCTAATTGGTGAGTGTAGGTGTTTGGGTGTCGAGGGAAACGCAGTATGTGTTTTGTGTGCGTGTGTGTGTGGTGCAGCTTCCATGTGTGTATGAACTGTGATAATGGAGGTCCATTAAGAATCAGACAGGGGGCTAGTGAGAGCAAGGTCCTTCATTAAAGCCTAATGGACATTAAACAGCTATCTAACCCACCACGCGCACACACACGCGCACACACAAACACACAACAGTAAACAAAGAAATGCATTTGATAAGACCGGCTTTCCTCCAAGAGTCAATTAGTGATCATCTGAACCGTCTCAGGAAGATTAATTGATCCCGTTGCTTGTGTGTTTATGAGACAAACAATGCCAGCTTTGATCCAGAGAACAATACATCCAACCCTAGACAATTCATGGCCGACCCCGACCCCGGGAACTGGACCAGGCTAATTGCAGCCTGGGACCCAAGCCCCATCAAGGATCTTGTCCCGTGAATGTGAGTTTCCACTTATTGATATGGACAAAGTGCTACGAAGGGACATGGAAACATACAGTATCCTAACGGGGACACAGATTAAGGTTTTATGAGGATTATAAGGCTTCCGTGGCCAAGAGGTGAGCGGCTTCCAACAAGGCGAAATCAGCGCTCTTCCATGCAGGATTGCGGTTCAGCGTGGTCTACCCTGCCCGGCTGCATGCGCGTCACTATCAAGGGCCAAGATTATCTTTTTGACTCCCCTGAATCACATCAAAATCAGACATGAATATGAATTGTTTTGGTTTAAAATCAATCGTAAAACTGTTTTTTTTAATGTTATCAGTGTGCATGGCATTATATCATTTACATCTTAAAATGGTAGATTGTTATTGCCTCCTGCTGAAAATGCAGCATGAGTCTACACCGTACGGTCTGATTATCATTCCACTGGGCGTGTAAAACGTTTTCACCCGAGTAGCGCGCTGCATGTGGTCTAGGGATAAATGACCTGTTTAAATGTCACTCTTTCCTTAGCTGACTCACACGGCAGCTGTGAAGTTTCCCACTTCTGACTGACGTGCAGTGAAAATCTCTTAAGGAGCACACATGGCATGCACCTTGCATTTCAAGGTGTTACGGATATTATTCCTGCAAAAATTCAACAGTCCACAGTAGAAATAAAAAAAAAAAATGGCAAAGTTGCCACCATGTGTGTGTCCAGGTGCAAACATGCAACAAGGCATGCACCTCTTACACCACCGCATGTCTGTGTGTGAGTTCACTGTCAGTTCAATTTGGCACGGGTTGCAGCCTCCGACAGATATGAGGTCACCGAAGGGAAATCAGATATGAGCTGTATGAACGCTGGGTCAACATAACCTGTCTTTTATTATTTTTTCCAGCCATCTCTAACTCGCTCTCTCGCTTTCTCTCTCGCTCTCTTTGTTTTATGTAGTCGGGCACGTGCTGCACCGCTCCACCAGCGTCTCCAACAGTGTCTACTCCAAAGTGAGTTCAGCTGCGGCTCCAACAGCTCTGTGTACGTTTCCTCTCTCAAGCAATAAATATCTAATTACCATTTAAGCTGCTATAAAAAAAAAAAAAGAAGCTCTTCCAATATACTTTTAATTGTAAATAAAACATATTTGCATATACGGTTTCTATACAACGTAAACACACACAGCGGTTATTTACCCTCCCCCCCTCTATCTGCCTCGCACCACACACGCTAAAATAGTCATAAATAATATAGATATTGACTCAGCACTCAAACACAGACACACACACACACACACAGACATGCATGCAGTAGAACGACAGCCCCCTCCCCAATGCTCCAATGTGCAGAAGTGCTGTTTTGTTGCCTAGAAACCAGGTAGAGTTTCTAGTAAGAGCCTATTGGCTGAGAGAATCCCACTGTCCTAGACTTCTCCCCCTACCTCTCCCAAGCCAATTCTCTGTCGTGCACACACACACACACACACACTTACTCTCTCTCTCTCACACACACACACACATACACACAGATAGAAGCTAAAATTGTAACACACTCCTGTTTGAAGTTGCATTCTCCAAACCGTGCACGTGCTCTTAAAATTCAGCTTTGCACTTTTCTTCACCATCACGCTTCAATCATTACTCTGCTGCAAAACTAGGTTGCTGTCCACTTATATGCACACCTATGCACTCTCTCTCTCTCCTCTTTCACAAACACACACACACACACACACTTACTCAAACACTGCATACAGGCCCATTTTGTAGACAAAGCAGAGACACGTGCTGCAGAGTAGAGAGGGGAAGAGAAACCAGGAAAGAAGAGGCTGCAGTTTTTACAGTCCCAATGGAGATGCGGTTAAGTATCAGGCAGCAGCTATTATACACTACTGCTGTAAAAGCATCTCTTCAACTACACACGTAAACACACACAAAAAAAAACCACTCCCTCACAAAGATGAGTCCCAACTAGTGTGGAGCCGCACATTAAGCGCAAGAAGCAGCCTTCAAACAAAGAGGATCATTCAAACATTAAAAACACTTTCAATGAATCAGTGCAAAAATAATGCTAAATTAACCCCCGCTATGCCAACCGAGTCACTTCTCTCAATATGTTTCCTCTCATGTGCAGCAGGACACCAATGCAAGAAAAAAAAGAAAGTATCTGCCTTTTGTCAAAGGAGGCCTTGTCTGCACATAGTTATACATAAGTCTGCGATATGATCCGTACCGCTGTTTTTTTTTTTTTCACTCACACACTGTACTGTTCTGGCTGCATTGCCATGACAACCTAGTGCAAGATGCTGATGGGTTTCCCAGATCTTTTACTTATTCATCCATCACTACATTACTCTTTCATACACACAGACTGATGTGCACTCTTTGCATGTGTAAGTATGCATGTACTCCCACCAACTTGCATATATACAACCTCATATTTTGGCAGGTTTGAAGGTTATCAGAGTGTTTGTCAGAAGAAAAATGTCGTTTTGCAGAAAGGAAGGCGTGTGAGTGTGTGTGTGTGTGTGTGTGTGTGTGTGTGTGTGTGTGTGTGTGTGTGTGTGTGTGTGTGTGTGTGTTAAGCCACCCCCCCCCCCCCCCCCCGTGTCGTGTGTTTGTGTGCTTATTTGTCCGTCATTCCAGCCATCGTTCAGACAGTAATGTGATCAGGAGCAGTGTGAGGGCTTCTGTGCTTTTCATGTGGAACGTGACTGTGAGGAAACGGCTCAGAACAGCAGGGAACACACACACACACACACACACACACACACACACACACACAAATTACCACCACCAACAACAACAACAACAACAACAAAAAAGCTCATTAGGAACAGCAGTGCAGCTGCTAAACAGCAAATGCATCACATCATTATGACCTAAAAACATAACTGAATACTAAACAACCGTGCGAGGAGACGGAGCTCCAGCCGACAGGGACGGTCCACTGACGAGCTCAACCCCAGGATGATGCACCGTCTCTGGGGAGCCCCGAGCCGCTGACCTCCCACTCTTCCAGCTCCAGCGAAACAAATGCATTATCGCCTTTTTGTGAGTATTGCTCACATCTTAAATGATCCTAGAGGGTGTGCATGAGCGAGTGTGTGTGTGTGTGTGTGAGTGTCAATCGGAGATACACTTTGAGATACAGTGATTATACCTGCCGACTCTCCGTCTATAAGTCTGTCTAAATCCATTTTCGTTGGACTCCACTCTCCTCTACAGCTTGACCTTTTGACCACCGAAACATCACGCACCAACACACTCGTGCCTATAAAATCAATACTGGCCTTGGAGTCAGTGATGAGATATAGAGAAGGGCTGATGGGAGAGAAATAAATATTATTTTTCAGCAAGTGATTTCATTATTAAAAAAAAAAAAAAAAAGGATCCCTAGCCTTACAAATGCATTATTCATGCTGCAGCGCACATTACTGATCCCTGCCGCTAATGGAGCAACATAAAATTACACTAAAAAAAGATGGAAAAAAATTCTACAAGTGCATTAGGATGTTAGGATGCACACATGTTTAAGCAGCAGAAATGGACAAAGAAATAAGAGAAACAAAAGAGGAGCACACATTACTCAGCTGCAGTTTTTTTTTAGGAGTTCAAGAGAGCAAGAGAGAGAGAGAGAGAGAGAGAGAGAGAGAGAGAGAGAGAGGACTATGGTTAGGGAGGAGGGGCTGGTTGTGTCTCGAGGACCAGAAAGCTGCTGCATCTTCACTGCAGCAAGCATCAACTAGCAGACGAGGATAACATAAAAGCACAATAGAGCGGGAGACGGCAGAAATACACGCTCGCCACACATACTTTTTGATTGGCCGAACGTCGTGTCCAATCGTCAGACAAGATGACCGTGTGAGGTGCACACAGAATAGATTGGGATTTAAATGACCAATTTCTGTTCTCTTTACGCCGTGTTCCTTCTCACTTTGGAGGTCCTCCTCTCTCAGTCCTGATGCTTCTCTTTCTTCCTCCTCTTACCCTGTTCTTCTCTGCTTATTCTTCTTGTCTGGACTTTTAAGTCACAACTTCCTGCTCTTCTACCTCCTGTCTTTCTCTTTTTGAACTCTGCGCCCTGTCTGTTTTCTATCCCGCACTTCATTCTTTTCCTGGAGTTTGTGCTCCTTTTTTTTTTTTTCCTTTCTCATTCCATTCCTCTTTATCTCCTAAAATTCCTTTATTTCATCCGTCCTTTTTTCACCCTTGCCTGCCACGTACCTACACTCACATTTCCCAGCACATTGAAATATGAATTCAGTGAAGAAACTAAATAACTTTTTTTTTTTTTGGGGGGGGGGGGGGGGGGGGGGGGGGGGTGAGAGTGACAAAGGACGTTTGGGATGGTGGTGAGATAATTCCTAGAAACACAGAGTGCGCTTACACTAGTCCATCAACACAACTATGTGTCACCATGGCAACAGCTGCCGAAAAAGCCCGCCTTTAGTTTAGGTGGGCCAATCAGTGTGGCGCTGCCAACACAGGGAACTTGACTGACAACTCTCTGGGTGAAAAAAAAAAGGGAAGGCAGAGCTGATACACACAGATATATATGTGCACATTTCTGCTCGCTAGCACAAATATTTTGTTGGTTTTGACGACCTTTAATTTGTCTTTTATAGTATGGTTTTTATATCAGACATTAAGGCCATGTTCTATGATTTCTACTATACCCACACACATGCTTTTACGTTTTCTTTTTATCTATCTGTTCTTCTTTGAAACAACTTCACTTATCTAATATTCAACATTTTATTGCTGGGCTGTTTTAATGACCAGGGGGGACCAACAAAGCTGTCCAGTCAGGCTCAGTCTGCGGTAAATACACCTAAATCAAATGCAATAAAAGTCCGGGACAGGAACGACCCGTGCTATGATTCATACAGCAGAGGGACGTTTCAAGAACTCAATATTCTGCTCCTTAAACAGATTAACCTCCTGACACTTCACCAGCAAACCAGCAGCTTCTCTCAGATTGACCTTTGGCCTTTGACACTAACGGTCTGATCAGTATGCTCTGATAAGCCACAAAACTGGCTGGCTGACAGAACGCTCGATGAAACAGACAACTGTCAACACAAGGTCGTTTGTGCACCCAGCTGTAAATATGAGCACAGACCATGACCCAGCCAAATCTTTGTTATTAATGAAGTAGACTGATAAATCAGAGAGCAAAGAATTACAGATTAGACAGATGCAGTGTGGACGGCGGGCTGTAAAGACACAGCCAAGAAAAAGTCTAGCAAATGAAAATACCTCTCTTTATTCTGGATTCATGTGGTTTTAACTAACAAGGCATACAGTGTAAGTGTTCTAAAGAGATAAGCTAAGCTACACTAAACAGCTGTAGCTAAATGTTTAGCCAAAACGTTACCTGCTGCCCATCATATGGCTGGCCAATCACAGTCTTTCTGCCAATAACAGTTGCTCAATTTATAGGTAACATCTGGCCAGCAGCACAAACACACACACACTTTCTGTGTGTGTTTTGTGGTGTGAGACACTCAAGGCCTGAGGCTTGAGAGGGTCACTGCCTAAACACATGGTGTCTGTGTGAATGCACATAAACACACACATACCATTTTGTATACACACACAGTCAGCAGTTTACACACATAAAAAGTCAGCGCTATTAGTTCCAGATCATTTTGCGAAGCACTCAGTAAACAGTGAGCCCGGGGATAAACAGAGATCCTACTGTACTGGAAGTAATCCCAGGACACACACACCTTAACGCCCATGTGCACACATGTCCACACACACACACACAGACACACACACACACACACACACACACACACACACAACACAAAACACACAAACCGGCTTGCAGGCACACAATTACCTGGAGGGTCAAAAAAACAAATAAATTGAAATGCAATTTGTTGCTATACACGTTGCAACAATTATACGGTGGGATAATATTTCGCAAGGATGAGTACATCTGAGTTTCTGTTCCAAAACACTGCTTTATTGAACACTTACATTGACCACAATCCATTTGTCCATTTGTTTATAGCTGAATTAGTTAATGGACTAAACGGTAAACGGACTTGGCTTGTACAGTATAGCGCTTTTCTAATCTTCTGACTCACAGGTCACACCTACTCATTCACAAACTGACGTTAGAGGCTGCTATGTAAAGTGTCCATCAGAAGTAATTCCATTCATACACATT
This sequence comes from Labrus mixtus, assembly GCF_963584025.1. Lineage (NCBI taxonomy): Eukaryota > Metazoa > Chordata > Actinopteri > Labriformes > Labridae > Labrus > Labrus mixtus. The sequence continues at coordinate 18,447,470 of NC_083631.1, read as the reverse complement.
CATACGCCGCGGATAAAGCAGTGGGAGCAACTCTGGGTTTTAGCGTCTTGCCCAAGGATACCTTAGACATGTGGCTGCAGGAGCTGGGGATCGAACCCCAGACCTTCCAGTTGAGGGACGACAGACTCTACCAACTGAGACACGACCGCCCTCAATAAGTGACGCGTGAGTTAAAGTGGAAGGGAATTCTGACTGTGGAGTGACATCCTTTTTACGGAAAATATCGACATTTGGCACGTGGATTTGATGGTTGTAATCTCACAATTCCAAACGACAATTCCGTATCAATATTTCTTTCAGCCCTTAATATATTATAACACATGTTCATGTACAGTGCACAAACACACACACACACACACTCTCTCAGGATTGTGTAGGGTGTGCCAGGAATGGATTCATCAAAGAGACAGGATCCCTGTTTCTCTGCAGCGATGAACACCTCATGACCCTCAATCTGCTGTTATCATGAGCACCGGCCAGATATAAAAAGCCACAAAACACACACACTAACACACACACACACACACACACACACACACACACACACACACACACACACACACACACACACACACACACACACACACACTAACACACACACTAACACACACACACACACACACACACACACACACACACACACACACACACACACACACACACACACACACACACACACACGCACGCACTGCTCAGTATAAACACAGTGTGACAAAACTGGCAGAGACGGAGAGAGGCAAAGAAGCCTGCATGTGTGTGTGTACAAACACACACACAAAAACACACACACACCTCAGGATGCCTGTCTGAGTGGCAGCAGAGGAAGGACAACCTGCTGACATCGTGGCTAACTCTTTTTATACCTCGCTCTGTGGCGATGATGTCACATTAACACACCCACGCTCTCAAACACACAAACAGAAAAGGAATGACACCTCTGAAATGACATCACCGTGGGAGTTCGAGGAAGGGGGACGTTTTATAATCAGCCCTGCAGACATATTTTTCAGGGATCACTTCGTCACCGATGTACCGAAAGTTATTGGGTAGTAAAAGTGTGGGGGGGGGGGGGGGGGGGGGGGGGAATGGGCTCATAAAAGAATCAAGATTCTTTTCTTTAAGATTCTTTAATCAATCTTTTTGTTTTTCCTGAATAAACGTTTTGTGGGGCTAGCTTGAACGGCAAAGTGTCGATGGAGTGTTTCTGTTTTAAGCAGCGCAGCTTTTCCAGACTTTAGGGTGCTGTGTTGAATGCACGCTTTGCACATTATCCCACATGATGCTGCTCAGCCAATCAAATGTCTTCATTTTAACCGAGTGTGAGTGGCGAAAATAAAAGAGCGAGTCAGAGAAATGTAATTCTCATTAGACAACATGCTCTATGAGGAGGAAAGCAACCACCCCAAAAAATGATTTTAATGGAGGATGGACAAACCCATATATGTTCATTCTTCCTCGAGGCCAGGATGTCTCATGGGACGTGTATTGTTTTTGCATTATGACTCATGACATACAGTTTCTGACTTGTTCACATGGTTTAGTGTTAGGACATAGAAGACATAGAAAATCACAATAACTTGAGATATCTAATCGCAGTACTTGCAATAATAAGAATTGCAATACACATGAAATCGTAAATCAGGAGAAGTCACACATCTAATTCCTTCCCTATCAACCCGGATTCTGACACCCAAATGAATCTTATGTGCAATGTTGGAGGGAAACGTTTTGCCATTTTGGGTTAAAATTATGCTCGTCACCATTGGTGCAGAATTGAACTTTCTAATCATCAACAGATCATTAACCTGAAACAGTTGAGTTAACACATTTTGTTATTGGATCAGTGCATTGACCCAACAAAGCAGCATCGAGCTAAAGAGATTTTGTTGATTTGGGAGGTTAAGTGAGCTTTTCAGCGTCGCCCTATTAGGAACGCCTTTAGGCAACAAAACCTCTTATCAGCACTTATTCAGGGGACATCATGCTTGAGCTACAACTTAGATAGCATTATCTCACAATACTTCCAATGTGTCTCCAATTTCATACGGACGATTAAAAGTCCACATCACATGGTCAGAGAAATCCCCTCATTTAATTTTAACTACTGCAAATTTTCTGCTTAAATAAGAGTCCAATAAAAACCTGAACGTCTGCAAAAGCCTCTCTTGTGTTTGTACATTTGTGTTTCACAGACTCATCTGTATTATTTTATGAAGTGCAAGAGGCCCCCTGAACCTGTTTGCAGTCTGACTAATGGAGACAGATATTACAAATCCACTTGTCTGTAATGGATTAACCATGCCTGGACCCCACATCTGATCTAATCAGCCTGCCTTTTAAGGGACTGGTACTTGAAATCCTGTAGGTATTTTTTTTTTTTTTTTTTTAAAGATTTATTTTTGGGCTTTTTGTGCCTTTAATGGAGAGATAGGACAGTGGATAGAGTCGGAAATCAGGGAGAGAGAGAGAGAGTGGGGAATGACATGCAGGAAGGGAGCCACAGGTGGGATGTGAACCCGGGCCGCCCCCCTTGAGATGACAGCCTCCATGCATGGGGCGCGAGCACTAACCACTGCGCCACCAGCGCCCCAAAATCCTGTAGGTATTTTGCTCATAAATTTCAAGATGAACAAACTCATTCAAATTGCTGGTGAAAGACAACTGCAATTGTAATACAAAAAAAATAAAATAAAAAGCTATTAGACAAGTAAATAAATCGAGTAATATCGGCCTATACCTGCGATAAAATTAGCCGATACAGATAGTCACTGGATGAGCAAATATCGGCCGATTAATTGGTTGAGCTCTATAGAGAAGATTCATATAGCCTAAATATAAATATTCCATTGTAAAAAGAAGTCCATTGGTCTCCAGTGTACCATATAGTGAATAACAACTCAATGTACGTGCTATGTTATGATGGTAATAAAGACAGGGAGAAGTAGAACAGCTAGCACTGTGCAATGGTAAAGGACTGAAAAAAAATACTTTTAGCACCCCTGAAGCTGAATACTTTATTTTAAAAGAGCCTGGCTTTCGTCTTAAAGTGGCCCTTGTTTAAAATGAAAGCCAATAAGAAAATCCATGCCAGATTCAGCTTCTTAAAGCCTTGTAGTGTGAGGCCGCGGACTCAGGAGCAAAGCAGTAAATATAATAGAAAAACCAATAGCTCCCGCTGTAATTGAAGCTCCAACAGATACGTGCATCACTTCTCTGGACATCTTCAGATGTTGATGCACAGGCAAGAGAGCAGGCCGACGGATCAATAACGAGCACAATAAACATGATGGATAAGAAGCGCTGCTTGCTGAAATGCCAGCCTGGTAATTGTGAGCAACTGTTGACCTTTTTTTATGGTCACATGTGATTACTCTAGTAGCTTCCAGGGGATTGTGTTTTTATCTTTGTCGATCTGGAGTACGTCAAAAAAGTGTTATCAAGAACAGAGTGATGTGGATTTGGAGATCCCCACTTCTAATCATCCAGGATATCTAATCCATCTTACTTTGTCACATATTGTGCAAACACACTTTACCATGTTTTTCTAACCCTAATACATATCCGTCCCTAGCCTGTCTACAACCCCCCCCCCCGATTATGAGAAAGGTACATCCTCTCCATCTTTTACCTGCTCCACTTTTCTGAAAATGTGTGCTCAAACAGGCCGTTTGGAGATTTTCCCTTCATGACATCACAAAGGGCAGTAACCCCTCACCGAGGTGGGTGACACTCCCACAGCTAGGTGTGTGTTCTGCCCTCTGAGTCTGCCTTCTCACCATACACAATAGGGCATGGTGCAAGAGAGCCCAAGCCCCCCCAAACCCTTCCAGAGGGGCGTGGTCAAAAAAAAATCATATTTTGGGGGTAGGCCCTCCCTTTAGTCCTCGCTGCAGTAGCCCCAGGTTTGACTCCAGCCCTTTACCCTTTTTGCTGCATGTCTCCCCTACTCTGTCCTCAAAAACATCCCCTGTCTCTTGTCAGCTGTCCTACCTAATAAAGGCAGAATGGCCGAAAGAAGACAGGCTTCATCTGCCCCCCCCCCCCCCCCCCCCCACCCCCCCAAGCAATAAAAATAAAACAAAAAAGAAAAAACAAACCCCAACACACCGCCTTTTGAACAACTGATTCCAGCACTCAAGTCATGTAAAGGTACAACTGTTAATCTATCTGTCTCTCTTCTTTCCAGGCTCACACTCTGACCACAGTGTGCATGCCTTTGTGTGCTTGAGTGGCAGAGCATTTATGCTGCAAATAATATTTACACAGCCCACTGTGGACCACCAACTCTGCAGTGCTTATACAATGGGTCCCTGCACTCACACACACACAGATAGACACGCACACACTTCCACACACTCTCAGACACATGAAACAAAGAGCTGTCCAAAGAGATCTGCTCTTATGACATAACCTAGCTCCACTCATGAACAAGTAGCTACAGTGCAATGCTCGGCATGTGACAGTGTATGTGTCTTATTCATTAGCCAAGCCATCTCGGTACAAACAGTCGTCCTTTTCGTCAGACAAAAACAGGTTTTATCAAGAGAGCTCAGCGGGGGGGGGGGGGGGGGGGGGGGGGAGCACATGTGCTAGCCAGAGGTGCATCTGCTTCATACTTCAGTAGTAAACTTGAGCAGTACAATCCCCACTTCAGTGCTGTGAACCAAACAGACATAATGTAATGCAACAGTAACATCTGTCAGACAGCTCGATGCCGTACGTGTTTAAGTCTTCATGTCCGACTGGATCATTTTTTAGAATCTACACCCTCTCTCGTCCTCATCTGGCCGCTCTAAGTTTCTGTCATTTAAATCTCCTGTAACTTAACAATAGGAAATGACACAGATGCCGCAATAAGATACTAAAGAAATCTGGACCGTCAGCGACTAGATTAGCAATTTCTATATTGTTATTATTGATGCCTTAAACCAACACAAAGAGTGTCAATAAGTGATACCTTTGGTTGAACAAAAAAAAGCAGGCTGAGGGGTTTTTTTTAAACAGTAAAAAAAACATTACTTACATATTTAAATGACAAATTAGCAATGAGATAAGATGTAGCCACAAGGGTCACCAAGGTCAACACAAACTTTAAGTTCCTCACAGGAGCTTTAAAATAAAATCTATTTCTTGCTGCAACTTTCTCATCCTCATAAAATGATTTACATCCCAATATGTGAACTGTTAAAACTAGGGTTAAGTCTACACTCTCCCTGCTCTTTTTTCTGCAGACAGACATCTCCATGTCCAGAGAAAGGCAGGTATCTGTTCGAGATGCAATTACAGCAGGGAGCTTTTGAAGTTCTCTATTTCACTTACTGCTTTGGTCCTGACTCTGCGGCCATACAGTACAGTGAAAAGACAAACTGAAATAGACTTTTTTTTATTGGCTTTCATTTCAAACAAGGACCACTTAAAGGTGAAAAGCCAGGCTTCTTTCAAAGAATGCTTTTGTACTCGTAGGTCCATGTTAATAAGCCTTACTTTAAATGATGTATTTAAGTAGTGTTTGAGATTGTCAGCTGCTGAATGAAAGCCTTTCTAAGCTCCGGAGACAGTTCTCATTCCGGGTTTGTTTAACTCCTAGTTAAGGACTTATTTTTTTTCGACATTTCAATGTCACATATCATCAAATCCACCACATAAAAATGAAGATATAGAGCTAGCAGGTTATTATACTTCTGAAACCTACGTTGGTTGTTAGTTGTAAGTCTGTACGTTCTGTGTTTTTGACTTCATTGTTACTATTATTCCAATTGCAGTTCCTCAAAGTCAATTATTTTACTTTTAGCTTCGTGTTCATAGGATCTTTGTCTCTTACTTTTGGTCTCTGGTGTGGACAAAAACAAAAGTTCAACCCAGTGCTTTGGAAACTAGTGATGGATATTCTCCCTTCTTAATTCTGGCACAATACCTTATACGTTTAATAACAAGTCAAAAGAAACTTTATAAAAGGCCATTTGACATCCAGACTTTGAAATACCTAAATACACCATCAACTCTTGTATGCATCAGTACCGGCGCATGAGAAAATAAGCTTGGCAAGAATCCCTGCCACTTCATGCTGTATTCATTTTAAATCAACCAACAAGATGTGCATTTGTCTCATTTCCAAAATTCCTGCACAAGGTCTACAAGTTACATCCAAGTCAACCCAACTTGGATGTAACTGCTCCTACTTCTAGGGCAGCCTCCCTGAATTGTGTAATATTCTTATTTCACTAAGTATCCCTATTGAGTAAGAGAACATCACATGAAGAGGCTAATTTCCTCGGCTGGGTTCTTTAGTGCATACACCGAGCAGCCTGGAGATAACACTGTGATATAACTCCCCAAAGAGAAATTCCCTTTTGATATCAGAAACCTTTGAGCTGTTAGAGATGCTTTGTTCTGCTCAGGGACATTAGATGGAGACGATAATGGCTGACGTGGCAGTTTGGGTTCCCCACAACTGGTTTCACAATTGTGCCTGGGAAAGTTTAACTTGAGGACAATGATGTGAAAAGCTTTCTAATATTCGACCAAATACCTGAAGTTAAAACTGAGTTTGAAAGATGACGGCATCTAATAGAAAAGACAGGTCTAATGAAAGAAGGCATTGTATGTGTGTTAAAGTTAAATCTGCCAATGGCTCCATTTCAGCTTTGTCATATCAAGGACATTAAACACTGCGTCTCCATTCAATTGTTTGTCCATTGTAACCAGAGCACTGACAGGTTTTAACTGTAAAATGACTCACTCAGTATGTGCATTGGTGACAGTGGTTGAAATTATCAAACAACCGTTTAAAAATGGATCCTTTACCTTGTGTTTTTAAGTTATATTTTCAAAATCTCTCACATCCACAACATATTTTTTTCCACAACACCAAAATGCATAAGTCGGTACTGGCTTCAAAAACGGAGTATCAGCCGGACTATGTTTTATCTGATGCAACTCCTTTGAAGATTAACTCGTATTAGGGGGCCTGAAGTCTGGATATATTGGCCTGTGCTGCACCAATTTGACCATATCACAGGGGACTGCTGAGGGCAGGACAGAGCATGGCAACCTTTTTTGCACTTGAGGTACACTTGCATGTCTCCCAGCAAGGTCAAATGTAAAATATTTTCCATTTGGAGAAACACATCGCAAATGCATGCAACGTCAAAAAACCCAAACCCAAAAATCTAATTTAGCATACATCCAATGAATGTCCGTACATATCATGTCATCCAGGCCTGTAGGGGGTGCTCAACTGATCAGCTTTGTTTTCTTTTGGACTACTATAACAGCTACTTTAATTTCACCAATAATCCAATGTTTTCCCAGCCAGTTCAACAGCAGTTCATCAAATCCAGGAAGAAAGAGATACTCCTCCTCATTAGATCCCAGGTACACAAGAATGTACTTATCAAATAAATATGACTCAGGTCCTGATTTTGTTTTTACGCCGCCCACCTCCCCGCATCAGGAAATAAAAATATTGCAGCGGTTCATCTGAGTTCTTTTCATAGACCTCGGATTTGGATGCACATAATGTTCTTTTTCATCTTTGCTCCAGTGTGTTAAAACATCCCACAGATGAAAATGATCCAGGCAGGATGTTCGGCTCAGGGGTAATAATAGAAACTAAAACAGACATGGGCAGCTAAACACGCATTTCACATGGACTATTTGGCATTTATTTAAAATGAGGGCTTTATTTTTATAGCACATAATGTCTACTAAAGGAGGTTGCTATATGTTTAGGTACAAACAATTACTGAGGGTATCTTTAGACATAGAGGGCGGGCAACCCAGAACTGGTCCAAGAAAATGTTCATAAAGGACAGTCCTAGGTATCGTACCAACAGAAGAATAAAAGTAAGTAAAGCAAAGCGTAGTTTTAGCTACTGCAATGCATACCTAGACAGTGAAAGATGATTCAAAATGTCACCAGAAACTACAGAACTGAAATGACATACTAAAAAAGAGATCCTTTTGCTCTTGCATTTAATGATGCCTCAACGCTAACATGTGCACCACTGATAGTTTAAAACACCAGACAGTGATAACTTGGGAAACTCGTCAGTTGCAAGGAAATGGCCAAAACTATTAGATTGGCACAACTTGCAGAACTAACACAAATGCTGCTTTAGTTTGTATCTGAATGTGGGTTCTTTTGGCAGCCTACCTCTGTTCATTTCCCCAATTCACCATATTCATAGGGTCGTCATTTTCCTCTGAAATCACAAATTTAAAGGAGGCTCAAATGCTGTCATAAAATTGTAGTGGTCGGCGATATGGCCTGAGATTCATATCACAGATTTTTTTTGTTCGTTGCGGTGGAACGGTATTATACCGCAGTTTCACAAGGGATTGCGCATATGGACGCATATCACCGACTACAACCCCCCCTTCTCTCCTCAAACAGACCTATGATGCGATACTCAACTAAGACCAGCGTTAGATGGTTTTATAAGTCACTGTGTGTCGGAGCATGCACCTGAATCTGAGTGTTTTGTTTCACTTTGGCAAAGTTGTGTTAAGCTCTTGCTGAAAATATCACATTTCCTGACATAGCTCTTTCACAATAAAAGCGCTCCAACAACAATAGACTTTTATGGAGGTTATTATTCAATTATCTCGAGCTTTAGCAGAGCTCAAATTAGCGGAGATTTTCAGTCATTGTATGGAGTTACAGTGTTTACAGCCGCTACTTTGACCACAAGTCACAACCCGTTTCTTTTAAGCATCTTAGACTTAAGACAAGCGAGTCGTCAACTGAAACACAATCAGCAGGTAGACCCGCTGTAATGCAGATTCACATCTGTGATGCGCTGGGCTAAGCTGACACCGCAACAACAAAAAACGCAGACCAGTTAACATAATTAAAACAACCACACATGAAGCTAGCGCAATGGGGCAACTCAGTACATACAGTCAATTTTACCAAGAGGATAAACTGACTGCAGCAAGACCTGTATGTTATTCCAACAGCCTCACAGTTCATCAGTAATCCCAGAGCCATAAACACAGGTGTCCAAAGCAGGGTCTACCCCAGTGTTTTGACAAATGAACCATAGAATTTCACAAGTGTGGAGCCTCTTACTGGTGCTTGTTTAGTCTCAAGGAATCAGGAATTCCCAATGTTTACATGTCTAACATAAAGCTTTTACGGAGCTTGCAATGCTCACACATACAGAAAGTCGGGGGGCATATTTGGTCTTACCAGGAGCTGGGCAGTTCTGTTTCCAGTATTTGTAAAGGATATGGGTTACAGACGACGCGTAGACACCAATTGCGAGGCCTCGTTGTTTGCTTCAAGCAGAAGAAGGCCACCGGGGCCAGGGCCGGGTACGGCTGCTGCTCCTCCTCCTCAGAGACACAATCGGGATCACGAATGGGAGCATGGATTCGAACTCCCAATGGCGGTCCAACTTCCAGCTCAGGTTCCTGGTCTTCATGCTCCTCAGCAGGACTCCACTCTCCTCCGCTACTGCTCCCGGTCTTCCTCTCCTCCTCCTCCAGGTCTTCCTCTTCGGAGCCTCCTCCAGGGCCCACATCTTGGCCCAGGGCGTCCGATCTGTAGGGCGTCTGTATGGCGAGCCTCACCTCCTCGTGCACCTTCTCCTCCTCCGGGTCCCGGCCCCTCCTCACCTTGGGGCTCTCTGCGTACTCAAAGCGCGCTCTCCCCTCGCCATCAGTCATGATAGAGCATCAGGCAGAGCCACTCTGGAGGGAGGTCAGAGGGAGAGAGGTTAGGGAGAGGTTGGATGTAGGAGTGGTCGATAGTGCGATGGGAGGGGCAGAGAGGTGGAGGGGAGAGTATTTTGTAGACATGTGAAGAAGAATTGCATAAAAAGGAAACGGTAAACGGGAGGAATCAGTTCAGAAAGGAGCAACACAAAGAGCAAAACAAACATCCCTGAGCAGAAAACATTCTGTCTTCTGATCAATCTAGTGGAAGAATTTCAGTTTGCGTTCAGAAACCTGACGGCTCAGACACTTCCATTTTATGTGTAGAGCTCTACATTTAAAAATCAACCGATTCTATGCTGAAATGTGTAATGCATATTGAGTAGCCTAAATATGATATGAACACAGCAAACTGACAGAAATACAAGTGTAGTTGATAATAATGAGAAAAGTCAAATTTCTGTTTGAAGCTTTGTGAGTGCTACAGAATTTATTCTGATATTATGGGAGCAGTTTTTTTTTTTTTTTCACTGTCTCCTCGCTCTTCCTGTTGCTATGTGATTGAACAGATGGACTGCTCTGTCTCCGGTCTACTGGAGGTTTTTTGAGCCCACACCACGCAATGGTGGGCAGGGAATGCGCAAAAAGAAACGAAAAACAAACAACAAAAAGGCACACTAATCCTGATTATTTTTAATAAGTCGAATTGCATCGAGAACAACACATTAGTCTCCATAACCCAGCAAACAGACTTCACTGTTTGAAGGGCGTTTAAATGGGCTTTGTTGACCATCGTTTGCAGTTATGAGAGACAAGCGCATCTCAGTGTTGTAAGCCTGACAAAGGGGGAAGAAATGTTCAACATGCTCGAGGTAGAATAGCTGTTAAAAGTACTTGCGGATTTAAAATAGTGCCAAAGACATTACAAAAAAGAAGCATGGTGGAATAATGGAGCGCGCATCACCTGTGTTTTTATGCTTTTTCGGCTGTGAAAAAAAGTGGACTCAATCCTTAACTCAGTAGACAACCGAACATAACAGACAAAGAGAATTAAAAATGTCTTGTAAATTACCTTATCGAGACGGAATCAGAAGTTTTCTTGAGCATGATCCGAGACTTTCCGTGTTTCTAGCGCACCCAGCCTTTCTCAGCAATCCTTTCTTTCCCTTCTTCTGCCTCCTTCAAAAAAAATCTCCTCCGTTCTTCTTCTGTTTTCCACCCAGATCAGAAAGGTTATCCGTTTCACACAACAACAAAAAAATAATATCTTGAAGTGATCAAAGAGTCACTGAGAGTGGTCTCGATTTGCGCTCTCAGTTAAACGGGCACATCTATCCAAATCCAGGCATCCATCCATCCGTCCATCCTCGCGCTGAGGTGTTGGTTACGCAGCGTGGAGCGGAGAGATGCGCGCGGGAGGGTCTGGCCGGGTGTGTGTGCGCGTGAGTGTGTGTGTGTGTGTGTTTGAAGATCCGTGGATGATCTGACACGAAAAAACTTGGCCGAGCAACCAGGAGCCCTGACACGTGATGTGATGCCGGACTCCAGGGACGTAGCTCACAGTGGGAGACACACACACACACACACACACACACACACACACACACACACACACACACACACACACACACACACACACACACACACACACACACACACACACACACACACACACACACACACACACACACACACACACTCAAATTCGCGCACGCCCTGCGATGTTTCATGCGTCGCCATGCAGTCAGCAGATAATGGAAATGGTATGAATCATATATTAGCCCGTGCCTTCCGTGGGCACAAGCACAGAAACACAAGGAACTAAAATAATAATACAAATAGTTATACTTATTATTGTCCTGGTGTGGTTTACTTAAAAAAAAAATAGTTCAAACAACAATGATCAAGGGAGAAAGCTTAATTGTGTTGAAATCCTTTGTTTTCAGAAAAAGGATGGAGAGAAAGAAAAATAAAAAATAGCTTGTTCAGTGAGGTTTATGGTTGATATATGTCAAACTGAGTAGAGGTGTTTTCATTTAACAAGACAGAAAAAAAAATGGCACATTTTAAAGTTGTGGCGAGTTGTAATCGGACTACACTTGATGTGCACCAAACTGTATAATAAGGTAGACAGCAAAACCCTCACTGAAAGTGAAGCCAAACTATTTGGAGCTCCCCCTGCTGACTGGCTACAGTATAGGTCATAAGCTCCATCTCTTCCATGTTAACAGATGAGGAATGGGTCAAACTGTAAAATTAAATTATACGCATCAATTGTATTTTTTTTTTCAAACACAGTTTCTGTCATCCTGATGTCAACATGTTAATTTTTCATCAAAGTTTAGTTTAGCTGACGTAAAGTCATCACTTTTAGTTTCAGTTACTTCCTTCTGGTCCCTCTGTTAAATCCGACAGATACCGGCAGTCTGTTCTCCGTGGCGCCATTTCCCTCCTTAATTCAAGTCAGGGGGGGAGATAGTTGTGTTGGTTATTCTGTTGGTACCAGTGATGCTGATGCAATCGTTGTGTTTCAGTTTGTATCAGCTCTGTTGATAAACGTGGCTGCTGCTGCTGCGCTGTGCAACCATTTTTGCAGAGAGAGAGAGGGAGAACAGGGCGAAGAAATACAGCGAAGACTAACACGAGATTCATTGAACTTCCAAGAATACGTTCTTCTGGAGGGGCGAGACGTGAATTTTGCGGGCTCCACCAGTCAGATCCATTCCTTGATGTCCTGGCTCAAAAGGACATCACCCGTCTTCACGCGTCTGGAGTACTCTGGCTTTGTTTTCGGACAAGGGGAAGAGGTGGAGATGCGTCGCCCGTATTCATACAGTTAATGATCATGTACACTGACCCCAAAAGACTCTGCCCCATTCACAAGAAGAAACAACTGATAAAGAATGGATTTTGGTGGTAAACACTCGTAATAACACTTCCGATGATTAATACAGAAAAAAAAAGTCTCAAGAGTTGTCTTGTAAATCAGTTTTGTGACAGAACAGATATGGGAGCTAATTTGCTTAAGTGACCTTCCTGAGTGTTAGCTTGTTAGCTGTGCAGCAAGCAGCACAAATTGCTTTCTCAACCTGCTCCTGGAGCTCTTATCACCAAGGGAGTTTTGCCATTTACAGCACTAGAAAACAAAGGAGTTTCACACCACCAGGAGGGCTGTTGTGATGTTTTTAGACGTCATAGATCAAGGCGGTGGAACTCTGAAGGGAAGAGCTGAAACATTTTATTTTATGCCTGTGAAGATTCATTACCATCCAGGTTTCTGTAGCCTACAATATTAAGATACTGTTCTCTCAACGTTACAGTTGCCATGCAAAATCAAGGCTTGAGTAATGAGAAAGTGAAAAGCGAGCCTTATCAATATAGTTTGTTTTTGCTCATAATTGGCAGTATCATTTATATTGTGTTCAGCACATTTGTCAAGCTTCAATTGCTGATTCGATTAAAACATCTGCTGCGTCTGTCCTGCATCATCATCTTCAGAGGCCATGTGATTAAACACTCAATTTAAACAGTATCGCTGCATTAGTGATGGATCACAAATACATACACTATACTTAATGAAGAGGGTTTGATTGTGATAAAGCGAGAGAATGGGAAATAAAATAAAGGCGACGTAAGAGACGGCTGAATGAAAAGCTGTATATTTAGATCCTGCGCTGCAGTACAGTAAAAGGCCGACAATGCTGACATCAACACCATCAAAGGAACCTGCCAGAAACTAGACAGTAATTGACATCGGGATGGGAATGAAGAAAATGAATCAAAAAGCTTCCCCTCTGGAATCAAATCTCCTTACACTACTGTCAGGACTCAAGGCTGATCAGATGTCAAACATGGGCATCGGAAAAGTTTTCATGTTATTCAGACACACCGAGGGTAGGGGAGACTTTGGCCAGAAAGTCGGCCATGTGCTCCTGCTGGATCGCTCACTCTGGCACTCCATAAAAGAAAACAATAAAAAGGTTCCTACTGGAATGTGAGCCCAGCTAAACCCAGCTGAATGAGAAATATGAGCCGACAAAAGTAAGTCATTAAGAAGAGAATGCACTTCAGTTAAGCTAAGTAACTTTTTAAGGATGAGCAGTGGGGTTTTCTTTTTACATTTGCTCATGTGCAAAGCTGAAACAAACATGTATTATGTGGTATTTTATATCAGTAACAGCTCTTGGTTTTAATATACTAAAACCATTATAATATATTATATATAACCATATATTTTAATAAGGATAATTGGATAACTTTACAGGAATTCTGTACATTGTGTGGGCCTGCACATTTAGATGAGTGTGACAGACCAACACATCAGCAGAGCAGTCTCCTTAAACCAGACTCAAAGTCATTTTATCTGTTACAGTTGAAATTGTGGAATGTACCTTTAAGACAAACTGTGTTGCTAAGTTACTAGGGGAGCCACGTCACCAGGCGGCGTCTTGTTTTTATCCTTGGAAGTTTAGTTTGAGCGGCGCTTCTGCTATGGATGGTTGCCTGTAGCCAAGCTGCTACTTTATTTTTTGCCTCTCAAGTCAACAGTGACGCGCAGGGTTTGTGTGGACACTGTTTTGATGAAATAGCAGCTGTAAACCCGGGCTCTGTAAGTTTGATTTGTTGTTTGTTATAAATAACGAGCGTTTGTGCACTTTTGGCTAACTTTACCATCTCCAACGGACCCAAACTGTTACATACTGTATCTCTGTGTGCATACAGATGGATACACGAACTGTTTTCTACACCCTCGTCCTCGTTCTCAGGCCTTGCACAAATTTACTTTGGTTGATTAAAATACATAATTAAGAAATTCATAGATAGTTGGCTATTCCTTGAACTGTAGACATGGTGTGATTATGATCATTATGAGTGAGAGTTAAAGATACGTAGTAATTACTCATTTAAGTCAATCAAAGATCCTTCACAAAGACAGACTCTCAGCTGGGTCCGAAAATGTTTTCCAAGTGTAGTCGAGCAACATTTTGGCAGCTGTGCTCATTGATTAATGCAATATGCTCCAATAAGATTTTGCTGTAGCCACACTGCCAGTAATTCAGTCTTTTATTGAACAGCGTTGCCCTGCAGCTATCGTGTGCAGTTCACAGATCACTCTAAAAGCATCAACCATGCAGAGACAAACTGAATAAATGCTGAGCACGCGGACACTAAGGCGGCTGCCAACCATTTTCGTCACACACGGCTAAATGGATCAAGAAAAAAGAATTTGCCAAAAGGTTCATGCTCTCCTTCGAGACCCTTGGCAGAGTAGCCGTGTCCCGGAAAGCCAATTAAGGAGGTGTTCAAAGCAGAGAAACTAAAGGGACAATGCAGACACTCGTCGAGGGTTCTGTTGGAGAAAAACAATCTGTGTATAAAGTTTGCGTCTTTGTGTTGTAACTTTTAGAACAATCATGAAATGGTGACATCAAGTGATCATTCAGCGATATTTAGAAGGCGGCCATTTATGTCTGTTGTCATGTTCCAGTCGCGAAAGCTTAATTGCTGTTATAATATCATACTGTTGTGTTCAAGTGTTAACAACGTAGAGAAACTGGTTATCATGTCGAGGCTCCCTGATGTACAAACAACATAAAAAGGATGATAGAGAGGCGGTATTGGGCTATATTTCAAAGTAAAACAACATATTTGATAACCTATTAGCTCCCCCCACCCCCTCTTAACCAGCCTATGCGCTCACAGGTTGCCATGTTGTGGACACAGAAGCTTCAGTGTTTAGCCAGCTCTGCATCAGTCTTGAAACTTTTCTGCATTAGGACCTCTCTTCATTTGTCAAAAGTCGGGTAGAATCACTTATGACTGAACCAGTTTGCTTGCCAGCTTCCATCGCTGCAACACTTGTTGGTTTACCGTTTGCCTGCCAAACAGAGGGGCGTCCAATACGGCCATGTGGGGTTGCCTTGAAACCGCCTACCTTCTCCGGTCAACTCAAATACAGACCATTCCGGACTGGAAAAGAAACCTAGAAGGAGGACATACTGGCTGCTGCATTGTTGTCAGACAAGAAAGGTAACTTGACTGATGGTTTAATGCTTTCGTTAACCGGTGTCCAGCTAATTTGACACCAAGTTGTTATCATTTAAAGGGTTCCAGATTTACCACTCACAGAAAAGATGATGGATTGTGAAAATCCTGAGGGAACTTGGGTAATTTGTTTATGTAAAACAAAATACTTGATAACCCCTTAGCAACGAGAAAGCATGAAGTAAGGTTTGGCTTCAAGTGTTAAGATATGAACAATTTGTCAGCATACAAATGCTTTTAGACTTACAACCTAGAACCCAGCAGTACAACATTAAAACATTATCTAAGCTTTCCACTCTGAGCGTGATGACAGAGGGCGATGTCCACCATGAGAATATAGTGTATAGAGAGGGTTTTCTTGAGCCAGGAAAACTCACATCTTCATGTAATCTGTAGTTTGACCTGTACCAAGATGTCTCTGGAAGGATTGCTTCAGAAAATGTCGAGGACTTAAAGTTTCTGTCCATTCATTCTCAGCTGTGAGCAAAAGGGAACAGCATGCTGAGCTTCTGGGCTCCCCTCTGACACATGTCTCTCTCTCTCTCTCTCTCCCCCCTTCTGTCTGTCTCTCTCCCCCTTGCCTTTGCCGACGTATACAGTGTGGGAGAACAAATCCTCATTACTGCAGGCCTGGTCCCAAACTGGCTCCCAAGAGGCTTTGGCTAATGTTGGCTCTGGTTTCACACCACTTTCAGCTGTGTGTACAAAGCCCGAAAGCATGGTTTGGATCGCTTAAGGCATTGCGTGCTTACTGGTAGCCCCTAGACCAACCCTCAGCAGCAAATACAATGCCTCGCAATACTCCTCCCCTTGGAAAATATGTAGTTTGGCTTTTTGCCATTAATAGAGTGGTCCAAAAAGTACATTATATCATTCTGATATTCAGAGAATCTGAAGACATCTCTGTTTGAAAGGACAAGGTCAAAAACCAACATTCAATAGCCATGATCTTCGGGTCCTCAGACGGCACTGTATTAAAAACATGATGATTGAAATACATGATTACATAGTGGACATCACCGAATGGGCTCGCAAACACTTCCAAAAACCATCGTCTGTACCACAGTTCATTGCAGCTTTCACAAATGCTAAAACTAGCTAATAGCTAAAAGTTTTACTGTGAAAAGAGGAAACAGTACATAAACCAGACTCTGCTCTGGCTCCTAGCTCAATCTAAGGTTGACTGAGGGAAAGTGGAAAACTATCCATTGGTCTGACAAGTCAAAACTGTTTGGAAATCCTGGACGCCCTGTTCACTTGGCTTCAGAGAAGAGGGGCCATCAGGCTTGGAATCAGTACACTGGTCAAAAGCCAGCATCTGTGGGGACATGGCGGTTCATTGGTGCACATGGCATGGGCAACCTGCACATTTGTGCTGGCACCATAGATGTTGAAGCATATATACAAGGTTTGGAGCAACATTTGTTGCCACATAGACAACTTATTATTCAGGGAAAGCCTAGCTTGTTTCATCAAACAGCGTCAAACCACATTCTGGATGTATTAAAACAGCAGATCTGTAATAAAAGAGTCTGTTAGATCCCTCCTGCAGTCCCAAATTGTCCCCATTTGAAATTGTTTGGAACAATATGAAGCGTAAAAAACAACAAAAAGGAGACACTGAACTTTTGATTAGATGGAAATTCTGCATAAACCCTCCGCTTTCAAACTCGTAGAAATTGGTCTCCTGCGTTCCCAAAAGGCTTACTAAGTGTCGTTAAGAGAAAAGTTAAGCAACAGAGTGTATATGTGCCTGCCCCAACTTTTTTTGGAAGATGTTGCTGGCATCAAATTCAGAATTAGCACATTATTTTCCAAAAAAAAAAAAATATCTCAAATAAAACATTTGTTATCATTTTTAATCAAATACGGGGTTTTAATGTTGGACAAATCAGGACTTTAGAAAAAGTAATGTGGTAAAAATGACAAAATTTCAGGTCCCCTTAATGTTTTTCAAAACGATTAATCCTGATCTTCTAATATTACTATCCATTTACAATGTGCCACTATATAGTCCACTAGAGGACCTTAAACTAAGAGGTTTCTCATTTTTCAGGACCAAAACACATCTCTCTTCCCACACTTTAGTAATTCAGTTATACAATACGTATTGCCACTAGTCTGGATCAATAAGACTGCAAGCTTCCCACAGATAATCATTAGTCTTCCTTCAGCCTGTATACTCTCTGCCTTCCATATCTCGCCTTTTCCGACCACTTCCCCATCCCCCCCCCTACCCCCCCTATCCCATCATCCCCCCATCCTTGCCTCCTCGCTGACTCCCACGCTTTCATCATCCAGCCTTTTCTTCCTGCTTTTCTCATCTCCTTCTCATCAGTCTACCATTGCTTGATCCCACTCAGTACAGTGGAAGAAAGAGAAAAGCCGTCGGACAAACACAAAGAGATGGGATTTCATTTCAAATTATATAAATCTGAAAAATGAGACACTGAATCAGACTGAAAGTATAAAAATGTACAGGATCAGAATGAAATCAACATTTTCTTACACGTCTTAGTTTAGAAAGTAAATGTCCATAAATAATTAATGTTAGATGTTTAGTTTCAGCTTATCATTAGTAAATGTAAAATGCATTATATAAGGAAAAAGTATTAAAGGCAGCGAGAGCAAAAATGGCTGAACACGCACACACAAGCAAAACACAGCACTTACGAAAGCACCCTCTGGCTGCGACTGCAAGGCATGACTATGTTAAGCCCGCACTGTTTGATTGACAGGTGATCTCCTGAGATGTGCAGGGCAGAAACACAACAAAGACATCAAAAGACGTCTTCAAAGTAATGATTAAAAATCAGTGTCCAGGAATAGTTGTTTAAGATTTCAGCATTATCTTGTTTTTCTCTACGGTATGTCTCACTCATGTCCGCTGATCTGAGTTCGATAGATCTCCCCTGTCTCTGCGGGCCGGAGCCGTCTCATTAGACCTGCTGACGTATGTAAAGACGGGGAGACCCTGCATGTCATCTTTCACAGGGCTTCCCCCCCCCCCCCCCCTCCCTTGCAGGAGCATGCACACTTCTATAATGTACTGTACATGTGCAGACCAGAGTACATCACAAGTGTACCGCACAAAGTCCCTGAAATATGCATGTTCTCCATATATTATTGAAATCAAGAAAAAAAATCAAGAAAAGTAAACCCGAGATGCAGGGCGCAGTGAAAGGGAGAGTGGCATGGTTATGGGGAAAAAAAGAGAAAAAAAGGATGAAAGAGTTGGTGGTTTTTTTTTAATCCATATTTTTAGCTGCATGCCAAAGTGATCAATCTAATTAGGGTGTGAGGAGAGGAAAAAATATTGCTGCATTAATAAACATAACAGGAAAATAGGAAACAGTTATATAATGACACACAAATACCAGCTGAACACATTTTGCGCACACACAAATCAGTATCGAGCAGCGTCATAGGCAGCTTTAGGCGGGGGGGGGGGGGGGGGGGGGGAGCTGTCATGCTACAGAGTGCACTCAGGCATGCAGCTTAGTCATACATGTTGCCATGTGAAAGACACCTGTGTGCGAATGTGTGTGTGAGAGGCATAAAAACATTTTAATCTGCCATCATCTGCTGTGAACACGCTTTTTCTGATGTCTCATCTGCATTCAGTTGAATGTCAATGCTGTGTTAAGTAAAGCTCACTCCCTACACAGTGCATGCTGTTGATTGCATAGAGGCTTCCTACAGGACTAATTTACAGTTCCACCAGGAAGTCGCCACGTCCCGATCGTGACAATACACAAATTAAACCCAATTCTCGTGCATTCACGGCATCTCACCGGCATGCACTCGATCACAGGCCGTGTTCATGACTTCACAAACAATAGGCTCTGTTACTGATTATCTGTCAGAGTTGATCTCAGGCACTGTGCAGCAAAATATCCATCCCCCGCCCACCCTGTTATCAACCGTTTTTAAATTCCTACATACTTGCTATGTTGTACTGTTTTGGAGCTCTAACTTCTTTTGAAGTTTTTGAACATCCAGTGTTTCTATGGCAACAATAAACATGTCGTGTCCGTCATGGCTGCCACCACAACAAGATTACAATAATAGATATAACATCTGAAGTACTTTATATGTTAATACTGAATACATAAACCAACATTCATGCACATCAAACATTACACATATGAGTATATACACACTGTACATGTTGTGCTCTTCTTATCCTCAATCTGTTTTCATTTCTCTGTTTTACTTTAACACCCTAACAGCGACAGGGACATTTTTATGCAATCTTAACCATGTGCATCCGTTGTTCAGTTGTTCCACTTAAACTAATACATCAAAGTTGTATTAATCTCACTTACGCAATCCTGCTGGGCTGCGTGCAACCTTTTTTTTTTTCATCTATAAATAATTGAAGTTGTTTATTTGAACATCTACAAGCAACATAAATTATCTGAGTCTGGAATAGCCACAGTGAAGAACTGCTGAATGTTGTTTGGTACATGTGGGTCTGATACATGTCTGCTGTGTGTTGTGTACTCTGATTCTGTTGTGTCTGCACCCTGTCTGCTATCGCGCTTTGAAAATACAAAGGAATATATACACACACGCACACACACATACACACAAACACACACACAGGCGCCGACTTCCTGCTGGCCTCTTCAAATATATAAAACTAATTTTAAATACAAAGACCAGCAGGTCGCAGGGCGTCCTCACCCACACATACACCCCTACTGGTAGACTTCAAACCGGCTCAGAGAGACATGGAGAGGCTCAGACCGGAACAGAGGAGAGTGAATAGAGGAACAGAGGTAAACAAAGAGAACATGAGATGGATGGAGGGAGAGGCAAAGACAAAGAACACAGACCAAAGTATTTATTGTGTTTCTGAGAAGTTCTAAATGTCATTTGATTGATTAAAAATATCACATGTTGGTTTCTTAACTTGTGGACAAATTTGTAAGAACAATCTCGTCAGGACTGAGCTGAAAACCAGATGAATCTGTGAGCGTGTGTTTTGTTTTATATTTTGGGAAATGTGTCACATGTCTCCTCCTTTTCCGAGCCTCAGGCTGATTACAACTTATATGCAAGGCCGGGCAGCATGAGCCCCTTTTCAGCATTTATATCCAAGATGTCTACCACTGAGGCTGAACATTACAACATTAAAAAAACTATCATCTCAATAGTGTTCAAAGATTTTGGTTTGTGTTTAAGGTTTTTGTTCAAATGGTATGTCTCGGCTACTGAATGACGTCATCCCAAATGTCTGTTGTTGAACTGGATGCTGGAGCTAGGTAGCCAGGAAGCGTGGCACAGGGTCAGATGTTTTTGCTTCTCTGAATGGTTTTAATGTTGCTTTTGACTAAAAGAGAAACTAGAATTATATCAGTCTTATTTTGTGTATTCCATTTTTTTATGTCAATAAAAAGTGGGTGCCATCGTTGCTTTTTATAGTTGCTGTGGTTGCATGTGTCATCTATTGCAATGTTTGCACTGTTGGCCAAGATGTCTGACACTGATGTTAAACGTTATTAATCTGCTTTTGTTTCCCAGAATGTTTCATGCAAAAACACTGTAACTCTTGGCTGCTAAATTATTTGATTTCTCGCGCTGCTTTGAAATAAACGTACAAAAAACATATTGTCAGTGATAAGTGGTGAGTAAACACTTTAAACAACGTGAAAAGATGTGCAGCAAACACAGCTTAGGCAAGTTTATCCGTCTTTAGTTGTTCTGAAGCTTGGAAAAACGTGTGGCACAGAACTTGGGACCAAATGTCTTTTACACTCATCAATGTGTTTCACTCAACTTCACACTCCACTGAGCGCGTCTGGAACAGTTGTAAGTTGAGTCTGCTCTGTCTGTCACATTTGGAGCTCCTGCAGAGCGATTGACATAAACGGTCCTTGTTAATGCTCCATTGCGCAAGGGCATGTAGCATGTGTCCAACCGCTTTTGCTGGTTAAATTGCATAAAATCTATGCACAAAGTTATGCATAGTTATACATTATGCAATGAAGTTATCTTAATTGTCTGCATTATTCAAAGGTGGGGTCTTAAAGGTATTTGCTTGGGCATATAGGGTTAAGTTCAGCTCTCTTCTTGCTGGTTCAACAGCACACAATGTGGCTACGAGTGAAGCGCAATGCGCAAAGGTGTTGCATTAAATGCAGAAGGAAACTCTTTCGCTTCAGCCACTCCACAAATGGAGGTTGGTGCTCTCAACGACCTTAGACATTCAAAATATAATCCAGTGGACTCCTTCTCTCAGAGAGGATCCAAAGAAAGGACTGGAGCGTCAAATCACTTCAGGCCAAAATGTAGGTGCAAAGGACTAACGTTTCGACACACTGCTTCTTCCTCCTTGCTCAATGTGCAAAAATCAGTTGTATTTAATGCTTTGAAAGTTGTGTTTTGGGTTTAAGATGAGTTCAATTGGGACATATTTCACAATTGACCTCCAACCAGATTTATTTCGGTTAGTGACACAATCATTTCTTCAACCTGAAAAAAAAATGCATCTGACCAAATTTCAATTAAGGACAATAGGGCTGTCAAACGATTCAAATGTTCAATCATAAAAAATGTTAGGTTTTTGTTCTGTCTTAAAATGAGAGTATTTTACTTGCTGTTTAATTCAACACTGCTTTTATTTTGAAATAGGAAGGAAGTAAGGACCTTCTGGTCAATCAAAAGTTACAACATGAACTTAACCACGGGGAAAAAAAATCATTACGCATCAAATACTAAATAAAAACAACTAAAAGGAACAGAAAAAAAAGTGAAATGTTTTATGTCATAGGGTGGACATTACTTTTGACTCGTCAACTGAGCTGTCTGAGAGTTCTTTAAAGTGAAATCAGACATTCAAAGATGCAGCCGTGTTGTTCTTTTCCATCACTGCGACTACATGCGATTGGTCCCAACATTGTGGGGATGAAATGCATGAGAATGACAAATGTGTTGTTTGGGAACTAGCTATATCACACATGCGCTGCTCCTTGCACAGCTTTGTGCCAGGTACAGTTGGGCCCAAGGTGAGACAAACAGTAAATAAGAAAGTGGGTTAAGAGTGGGTGGATGCTGCGCAGAGACGTACTAATAAAGGTTAGTTGAAGAGGGAAAAGAGAATGTGGTGGATATGACGGAGAGAAATTAAAAGAGGAGCAGACAGACGAGATGAAGCAGACGTTCACTGCTGAGTCACACAGCTATGTGAAGTCTCACTACACTTCCAGAAACTTCTGTGCAATCCTGGCATACTCAGCTGTGTAATGATATGTGTGTGCATGTGTGTTTGTGTGTGTGTGCTGCTGCAGCTGTGAATTCCAATCAGAGAGATTTAACCCTGTCGCCCCCGCCGAGGGCCCCACCCCCTCTGAGCCAGCTCCCTCACATTATCTACTAATACCCTCTGCTCCGCCACCATCTGGACCAGCCTCGGCTACCAACCGGTCCATACAGCATGTGTGTGTGTGTGTGTGTGTGTGTGTGTGTGTGTGTGTGTGTTTCAGTCTGCTGCAGTCTCATGTCTCACAATTTACAGAGAGGAAAATTAGCTAGTTTATGCTAACCCCACGCTTTCGTAATATAAACCAGAATTACAAAGAATAAAAATGACTTTATTTAACAATAAAATGATGTGTTGAGTCTGGATCTTCTGTCATTCAGCCAATATGACTGTTGTGTCTGTCTCTTAGGGCCACCCATCACACTCTCTTCTAACCACAGTACTTCATCAAGTTAGTATTCTACTTCAACTTTCTCGGCAGCTCCGATTCTGGAAGTCAATTTTCCCATTCAAATCCTCCATTGACATTTCACAAAATCCTTATATCAAGAGACTGACACCGGGAACAAAACAACCAGCTACCCCTATACTCGTGACTATATAGTACATTTGTTTCGGCTACAATACGGCATTGAAAAACTGAGAAAAAAGGCAAAGGTACAAGACTGTGTGCTTCATTTTCGTCCGGAGTCAAGGAACTACCCATCCCACAATCCATTGCGAATGGTATGGCTTCTTGCTGAATGTCACTTTTGCATTTGTTACAGTGTTTATACTGCTAATACAAGTGTTGTAGTTTGTGTTGTTAAATTACATTCACTGTGAAATAATAAGGTTGTTAGTAGATTTTGTGTCAGCTAACTAACTAGCGTTTCATTTGCATTCGGCGCCAACGGTGCGGGAATACATTGCCATGGTAACAGGGAGCTCCATCAATCAGAGATGTCACTGTGGCATTCTATGTTTGTGGGTGGCGTAGTTCTTTTCCCTGAGATCGTGAATAAACCATGTTTTCCTTAAAACGAGGAGCACATACCATCGCTTCACACACAGGTAGCTCGCGGTGAGTCTACCTTGGATGGTTGTGACATCATGGCTAATAATCGAATCGGCTATGGAGAAAATGAATGGGATTTTTTATTTCCAGAACCACACAGTTGAGCCCTATAGTGAATAGTGAGTGATTTAGGAAACGGCCTCAGAAAGAGATTGTGCTCCAAAACAGCTGCAAAATACAACTCTCATTTTTTCACTTATATCTATGCATATACAAACTTCATACAAATTAAACTCAAGCATTAAAGTATCAACCACATTAGACAATTAAAAAGTCAACACTGAGATAAAAGTTGTAATCTCTTGTGTATTTAAAGGAAATGCCACATCTCATTTGCTACATTTCTTTTTCTGGCATGGTTGCGCCGCCTTCACTACTTTCAGCTAGGTTGCATCATCCGCCTTTCACACAAACACACACACACACACACACACACACACACACACACACACACACACACACACACACACACACACACACACACACACACACACACACACACACACAAGGACCTAAACCACAGTAAAGATAGCTTATTAGATCTGAGATTTAAATATAACACAGGTACCTAAAGCCCTTTGTGTGTGTGTTTTCTTGTGCATGTGCACGAGTGTGTACTCCAATATCATGAGGTTAGGCGGAGAGGATTTCTTCCGAGGCCTGTGGTGGCATGGCGCTGGCTTGACTGCTCTCACTAATGAGACAGACACGCACACACACACACACACACACACACGCACACGCACACGCACACAGCAGCAGCCCTCTAAAACTCTCTGAGAAGACACAGTGAATCACAGTTTCAACCCATTTCGCCTCCCAACATCCCACTCATTTATCCATTTCCTGGCCTGAAAGTGTGTGTGTGTGTGTGTGTGTGTGTGTGAGTGAGAGTGTGTGTGTGAGGCCAAGAGGTCGTTGTCCTGGCAGCTTCTCATAGTTAATCCCCTCTTATCTGCTGTCCCTGTCGCACCTCACACTCTTTATCCCCGTTTTCTCTCACTGCTTCACTCTTTCTGGATCCTGTGGAGAGAAAATCTTCATCATTGTTTCTCTTTCCTTTGCATTGATTACTTTTTTTGAGTTGCATCTTATTGGCACATTCTGTATCGTATACAGCGGGTGTGTACGCGTGTCTGTGTTTGACTGAGAGTGTGTCTGCGGCTGCGGCGGGTGTCAGATTAAACCATATGTTCATCAAAGAAGGATTACTGTCCAGTGGTGCGATCTAATCTGAACGCGGCCCTCGCAGGAACATGACCTGTCGATACCGACCTCACACACTCGCATGCACAATCACACACCAACAGGGACTCGCACTCATTCCTGACCTACACGGAACGTAAGGGCGGCTGTGCTGGGTCACTGAACCTGTACGCGTCACCCAATGATTATCATCGGCCAGCTGACCAATCGGAGCTCCGCTTCTTGGAAACAGATGGCGACAACTAATCTGGCCTTTCTTGGTGAGTATCTATGTCAATCATGTGTGTTGTCTTATTGTTGTGTGGCGTCAGCAGAAAATGTAGCTCATCTATCAACACATCAGGACTCGATCCCGTCTTTGGGTCTCATTAACTATAAGTGTCAAAAACTTAAATGTGGAAGTTGAACCTTCTGTCGCTAAACATTCGCTGTTAACCCCACCTCCCTTGGTTACAGTTGCATTTCATTCCAGATTCACCGATCCAAAATTCTTAGTTTTGTGTTTAACAAGATTGCCAGTAGTAAAGGCTTCTGATTTAGTAGCAGGAGTGACTACATGGGCTGCAGTATGTTTCATAACCTGCTAGACCTGGGTCAAATAGATGAGCTGACAAACCTTCCATATCAGCCAATTCACGGTTGAGTTTGATAAGAACAACCTCCAGGACATTAGGCCAGACTGACCATTGGCCACTGTGAGGTATAAATGCAGTAGAGGAGGGGGTGAATAATTCTGTCAATCAGTACAGTATCATCGTTCAAGTGAGTTCAGAACAAGCCCTTCTGAGACCTCGATTCTTGATCAGGAACATTTCAAACAACCAACCCAACTATGGTCAACCACCTTATAACCTGGTTGATTCAGACTCAGTAAGACGAGGGAAACAGGAAACAGGTAATACATCTAACTGACACAACTGTTTCTCAATGTTATGCCAAAACATGTCCATCTCAAGCTTGCTTTGTCCTCATTGCTTTATCGTAACCTGACAAATCACCAGCTACCCCTTAAACGTCGTCATCTGCAGCCAATGTGTCTTTGTTGTGGGTGACTAGTGTGGGAGAAAGAGCACTTGTCGGTTGATTTACGGGCTTCTGGGAAGCTGCACAGTGCAGCTGCTGTCATTTCAGAGATCAGAGGGGATTCCTAGACAGGCTGGGGAGGGGAGGAGGGGATTGGGAAAGTTGGGAGCACATTGGATGGAAGAAGTAGGGGAGAGTTTGACACAGTAAGGAGAACTTAATGAAGCTTGTCGCACTGATGTCAGCTGGTTTGAACCTCAGAGGAAGATTCTGTTTTGAGAGAATGATGAGGTGGAGACCTTAAGACCCCGGAGTCCTGAGCTGAATGGTTTGTGACCACGACTTGTTCTCAAAGCCGCAAGTCAGAGATCGATGGCAGCTAAGAATTAAAAGCAACACTGAAAGGACTCGGGGGGGCCCCTGACCTGAGCGACCCATGTTATCAAATCAAAGGGGGAACAATGAGGTACACTGCAATATATTTGGACAAAGGTTAATGGCAAATTCGAATCACTGACAATTTCTAAAGCAACAACTTTGATGACTAAGGTTTGTAAATGACACTGATGCCAGCAGCCATTCTGGACTATATGTGGAATTGTATGTGTTATAATAATGGAAGCATTGTTCTATTAGACTTTATTATTTAAAACTGGCTATACCCCGATGAACACATAACTGAGCGCTAATTCCATGTCTTTGTTTACGGTATAGTCCACAGATATCCACCTTCCCCAAATTGTATCGTGTGCTCCATTATTGTCATGTGAACAGTAATCATGTAATCTAATTTACGGAGTGATTCTGCTGCTGGTTACGTATGTAGCCCCATGTAATCCAATTGGTGTGCCAGTTGCTTATTCAGTGAAACAGCAGACGTCAATCCAGATGGCTTTTAAAAAAAAAAAAAAAAAAAAAAAAAATTACCCTAGCACCATCATTTCAGCTGGGACATTTACTTCAATACACGCATGCCATGTTAATTGGTGACACTAAAATTGCCAGTAGTTGTGAATGTGAGTGCGGCTGGTCGTCTGTCTCTACATGTCAGCCCTGTGATTGACTGGTGAACAGTCCAAGGGGTACCCCACCTCTCGCCCAATGACAGCTGAGATCGGCCACACCCCGCGACCCTGACGGGGAACAGGAGTATGGATAGTGCTCATTGTGGATAGTGGAACACTGAGGGCGGTATTGTGATTCCGCAAAAGGTAGAAAGCAGATGGCGTAATTGCAGCCTGGGTGTGTCCAAACCCCCTTTCGCGAGTTAAACTGTGCACAATCTTGGCACGGAGTAAGGTGCAAGGCAGAGCATCTGTGCGTTTTGTGTACAACACGAGTCAAACCGATCAGCGTCATCTCTCATTTCTTTGACAAGGCAGGTCCGCCTGCGTTGCTTTTTATTATCAATTAGCAACCCCTAGATCAGGGGTCATCAACTACATTTGTCCAAGGGACAGCTTTTTTTCTTGACAGACACTTAGGGGACAGGACTTTAAAATACGCTTGCACCTAAGCCTGACAGCTGTCAAGCCCGTTGTGCAGAAGTTGGTGTCAGAGGGGAAATGTCATTTCTCCCGTTGTAGCAGGTGTGCAGCAGGTGACGGAGGAGGGAGAATCAAGGAGAAGGAGAGAGAGAGAGAGAGAGAGAGAAAGAGAGAGAGAGAGGGATAACAGGGCCGCATGTAACACCGCTAGATAATCCTACTGTATACATTAAATTTACTACAGTGATTGTGTATAACACTCAAATATATATTGTATTTATAAAGCAAATCTTTCATCAACAAAATGAAGCCTAAGGTTGTTTGTTTATCCTCACAGAAAAAAACAGAGCTTTTTCAAATGTACGAAAGAAATGTGATCTTATATGAAAAACATGTAACACTTCTGTCCTACTTTGTTCAACGGAGACGTGTTGCTGTGTGGCGTGACGCACTTATGTCTGAATGTGATCAAAAGGGATGAATCATTAGAGCAACAAACATTTAAGAAGATATGAATATTTAATGTGAAAGACTTAAAAACTGATGATCCAGGAAGAGGTCGAGGAAGGGACAACGGGGCGACAGGCGGCTGGCGAGTGTGAGGGAGACAGTCGAGACAGAGTCTGCGGGTTCACCTGCGGTCAGCGAAAAGCAAAATGAGTCAGAGGATGAGGAAGAGGGAGTGAAAAGAGGAGCAGGGTTAGGGAGGGTTTACAGACAAATCCCCCCCGAGAGACTCAATATCTATTTGAGTCAGACAGGTGTGGTTTATATCCATCTCTGATACGGTCCTTTAGATTTACAAACGGGGAAGTAAGAGCTTAAAATCTTAAAAAGGATGAAGTGCCACAGTAGGTGGCAACGTTTAAGGCTAAATACTTGAGATGGATTTACTTTAATAACCAGCGCAGCATCAAGTGTCTGAGTCATATTGTGTGAAAGAGAGCAGCCCAACGGGGGGAAACAGAAACTGTCATGAGCAGCAACAGAGACGGAAGCAGGACTGCGGGACAACTGATGGTCAGGTCCAATTACAAGAAAAATACTCATTTTATGCATGACACTGTGGGTAAACACCACTCTCTGACAGGTGTGTGTGTGTGTGTGTGTGTGTGTAGCAGAGAAACAAAGAGAGTAAAGGAAAGAATTGAAGGGTCGGGTTCCTTAACGTGTGTATGTGTGTGTGTGTGTGTGTGCGTGTGTGTGTGTGTGCGTGTGTGCGTGCTTGTAGGAGGTGGGTGTCACAGAAAGAGCAGAGCCTGCTTTCCTATATTTGCCCGAGACTCAAATTCATCCCTGGCACCAAACTGTAAGCACAATTTCTTTCACAAGAGCGGTTGTTACTCTGAGCACAAAGACGAGTTGTATTTCCTCAACGGAGAGAACTCTAAAAGCAACATTAAAAAACACACGGCTTGGATTCGTTCTGTGAGGAATCACGTCCATTTTGCTTTTTGCTTTGGACCAATCTGAGTTACCGTGTGATTGCGTTGAGGTGCAAAAAATGTTTAATGTGAACATAGTTTTGTTTCCTCGCTGCTTTCCTTCTGCTAATTGCATGCCTGGGGGAGAATTTACTAAATGAGTAATTTTTCTGTTAGTGCAACTTGCAATTAGTACCGTGCCATCACAGCTGCATGTTGCTGCTGCACAGAGTTCTGTCTATACTTTATTGCTTGTGTCATTATTAAGCTCCTTAGTGGAGATATGAAGCACACAAGCTGTTTACAGCTGTTAGAAGTCTCTTTAATGACGATGACGCTGATGCTGACGTCGATGGTGATGATAGAAAAACAGGGTCCAATAGAGGGCCTTAGAAGTTGGGAGACTGATATATTACAAGGTGGGACAGTGAGGAGCTGACCTGCCAACTTTTCAAGAACTGTTAGTGAGTAGATTAATACATTTTGAATGTCTAAATACTAAATCACAACGTTTTAGGTCACCCAACATGTTTAAAAGACTGCAGATGAAAACCAACGGATGATATTTTCATTGTGCTTCAACACTGCTACATGCGATTAGCCATGCATTACAGCACGATCAAAAACAGCCCAGAGCTGAACCTCCTGCATGCTAACAGGTTAACTGTAGAGTCGCACAAATGATGACGCTGGCCTGTCTGTCGCATTATATGGCATCTTCTTTGTCGTATGACTTCTTCTTACAGCCGCCTACTGGACTGGCCGTGTAGTGCAGTTACTTTTATTACATTGGCCTGATATGAGTAATCTTCCCGGGACTTCAGGCAGCGCTGGAAATGCTGACAACAATCTGCCACTGGAACTGATTCTTGAAGAGAAGTCCCCAGAACGTTTAGTAACGAGGCCTTTGGTAGAAATTTGGATTAAGTTGAATTTAAATGCAGATGTCTGTTTTTATATATTAATAAAATGAATTAAGAAGTTAGACACTGGGCTCTGGCATTGCATTTCTGCTACTGTGTTTTGCATATTTTGCTTTTCACACGGCCCGTACTTGGACTACTGCATGGACTAAGTAAACCAAAACTCTTACAAAACTCTTGTCACCATGTTACTGAATGAAGATTCTGTAGATTAACGAGGGATAGATAAATAGAGAAATCTGTAAAATAAAAACATTATTTTCAGATTATTTGTAAAAAAATAAAAAACATGTGCCCTCCTTTGCACAACCCTGTGGGAAGGTGTTGGATTTGGTTTGAACTCACTCAAAGTGTATGCTTTATCTTGCCTCTCAGCTCTGTGTGTGTCTGTATGTGTGTTGAGCTCAGCCTCACTCTCAGTCAAACAGACCCAGACACCCAGCAGCCCTGTGCTGAAGGCGACATCCATGACACAGACAGAAAGCAGATACAGTCTTCTCTTGTCACATTGGTGTCAAGTTGTTTCTAAATGTTGTAAACCGGTGCATTCCAAGTAGCCTGTTAAAAGGGCAGTTTTTTTCTTGCCACTGTAACTTTTGCTAAATGTTGCTAAAGTGCTCATGATGGATTAAGCTTGATCTTTGTAATATAGCGATAAGTAAGGTCTTTTACCTGCTTTTTGTAAAGTGTCTCGAGATAACACTTGTTATGAATTGGCGTTACAAAAATAAAGATTGACTGATTAAGTTATCTTGTTATGAAACGCTGGTTTAAAATGACTCAAAACTCAATCGTTCATGTATCTTAAGAAGAAAAAAAAACAATGTAGAGATGACGTGTTGCATCGATGGGAAATACAAACTGGATTATATGTTGTTTCCTTGCAATGAGAGCAGCTGTTGACAAGCAACCAGCAGTGTTAATAAGAGAGCTTTGCAAGGCTAGTTATTTCCCACTTTGTGCTAAGCTAGGCTAACTGAGTGCAGCCTTTTAAAAACCCTTCAAACCAAGAGTCGTGTCAAGCAGTTCCTCTGACTGTGTATTCACTCAATACAGATAAATCCTTTTTCGGGTGTTAAGCTGTACATGTGTGACTCGAAAAAACGAGACATTTGTGAAAACATACCAAGGATACGAGTGTTTTCCATAGTCACAGCCCTGGTGAGATTCAGGTGTGGAGCCAATTTACCTTATTATGACTTAAATAAGAGCAGCGATACACAAGGACAATCTTCAAAACATGGTATTTATGTTAACACCATTTCCCTGAACCACTGGACACACACACACACACACACATACAAACAGTAGAGATCTCCGGTGCAGCAACAAAGGAACGATCGCGTGTCTCACAAACCATCTACTGTATACTGCCCGCCGTCTCCATCCAGGCCAAACAGGCCCGAGGCGCTGCTGAATCTCGTTTCCAGCTTTGGTCCAAGAGGCTTCATAGCCTGATATCAAGTCAAATACTCAATGACACTGAGTAGACCATACAATGAAGACAAAGAGTCAAACTACTAACATTGAGTGAAGTTTTTCTTTATCAGCAAATCACATTAGAATGACACATTAGGACCTTTAACAGAATGTTTTTTTTTTTACATAAACCTTGATGTTTCCTGGGTCTATATTTTACTACAGCTTTATGATGTCATAGTCCTTAAAACCTACATTCTCAAATTTGTAGGCCAGAGGGTTTTCTTGACATGAGACAGCCATAACTCCAGTGTTCAAAATAATTTGTACTATTCAATCTGCTTTTCAATTGCTTATTCCCTTTGCGGCTCTGCACGTTGAACTACGAAGATAACACCTACAAATCTGTGACAATGTCAGAAAACATAAAGCCAACGGTAAAGAGGTTACAGCCATTTTTCTGCTCTGACGCTAGCATCTTGGATAACACATTATGTACGGTGCAGTCCAAACCACGACTGCGCACTCACCATTCACACAACAAAATACAAAACCTTTGTCACAAGCAACTCCTTTACACACAAATGGTCACAAGTAACCAGTGCCCCAGAGTGCTTCCCTTTTCATCGACCATGTGTTGATTGTACTTTCAAGATGTATTCAGCGTGCGAGTGCCCAGCCTGTCACAATGGAGGAAGAAGATTGGAGGTAACACATCACTGCACGCACACTGCACACGGCCCCCGATGGAAAACAAATCTCTGCCATTCAAAAAAGCCCCACTGCTGTGACACTTTGCTGTGATAAGGTCTGCTGAGCAGAATTCAGATAAGTGATGCATGCTGAATGCTTGTCCCATCACCGTCTCTACCGATGTGGAAAAAAATA
The DNA here is from genome assembly GCF_963584025.1 of Labrus mixtus. Lineage (NCBI taxonomy): Eukaryota > Metazoa > Chordata > Actinopteri > Labriformes > Labridae > Labrus > Labrus mixtus. The sequence goes on along the minus strand of NC_083631.1, from coordinate 18,415,071 downwards.
ATTGATCATCAGTGCTGATCTCAGGGATGCTGGCATTTTTATATTAATCATTTCAGACATGGAAGTTTTTGATTCCATATTTAGTGATATTTGCTGGAAAAGGGAACCTGGTTTGGACAATGACTACGCTACAGATGTTTCAGATTGTTTCTTTTCATGGGAGGCAGTATGAATCACCTGTGAGTATCAGTGAACTTTACATAACGAATCGGACACAATGAAGGTTAAGTTGCATATTAAGGAAGGTTTGCTTTTAGGTCCTTTACTCTCTGCACAGTCTCTGACCACTTGAAGAGCCCATATTATGCCCTTTTTGGGGTTCATATATTTAATCTATGGACCTACTAAAGTACGTTCACAATAGCTAAACTTCGAAAAAAGTGTCTGTTTTCATGTACTGTCGCTCCATGCACCGGCTCGCTTCTGACTCTCTCTCTGAGGCTCTGAAGTGCCCACGTTCAGAGTCCCCACGTGTGCCAAGTCTGATCTGATTGGTCGGCCTGTCGGCTCTGCCGTAATTGGTCAGTCGCTCAGCACGGTTCTCGGAAATGTCCCGCCTCTTTTACCATATTAGGAATGCAGCCACTGGCTCCGTCCGAGGGGAGCATAAACATTAGCACCTTAGCACTACTGTGCTACCGCAGGCTACAGCATATCGTGGGCGTGCTACAGAAGTCAACGGGCGTGCAACATGAGCTGCAGGGCTTGCCACAACGAGGCAACGGGCTTAGATCAGTGATCTCACACTGACAATGACGTCGGACTGACACATTTTTATCGAGGGGGGCTAGAACCGAGCGTTACATGCGGCTAATGCTACAGCTAACACGAGGACGTAGGACAAGCTGTGTTTCCGCGGACTTTTAATTTTTGTACATAGATGTGCCTAAACATGCACAGGACACTTGGAAAACACACTAAAGAGCATATAAAACCAGAAAAAGAAGAATATGGGACCTTTAAGCAAAAAACCAATGACAGGCAGTTTTGTGCAAAATATCCTGGGCATAGACTGTACACATGCACTCTGGTGTCACTTATTGTCACAAATTAAAAGCATATTTTCTAAGCAGCAAAAAATTTTCAGGTAGAGTAGTTCCAATATGTTGCCATTGTTTGGCTTCATAATGCCTCTTCAGAAACCAAAGGGTGACTTCACTGAGACTATGTCCATGTTTCATACAACCTTTAGTTTCTACTCACAACTTCTGCCACCAAACAACAAAAATCAACAGTTCAAAGACAAGGAATCAAAACTATTTAGTTGAATGATGTAGATTTATGATGCAAACAGTAAAATCTTTACACTCTAAGGTAAATGTAACTTGTGTTGACACTCTCACATAAACTGGGTAAGGATATTAAAAAAAAAAAAGTGTTGTTGCGGGTTTGTTACTAAGTGAGCACATCCATCACTGACTTTTCATTGAATTAACACCATGACGCACGGAGAGACTCAGCAGTAAATCAAAGCTTAAAAGTTTTACATTGTGAGTCTGGATTAAAGGGATTTAGAGAGTGAAGGGGAAGTCGCCAAGCGCTTTGACAGCGATCCCTGCTCTCGCTTACAGGCCACCTCGCCTGTGGTCCTCTTCTTTATGTTTCTAACGCTGCGTCCGATAAAATCAATCAATCACTTCTCAAAAATGCAAAGACACCAAAAAAGGTTCAGAACAAATTGTCTCCTACACAACACGCACACACCCACGAGACAGAAGTGTGTGATGTCATCAGGGTTTCTAGGCGACCTGTCATTGAACCCTCGGGCCTCTTGTTACAGTAGAGAAAGATGTGGTCACTCAACTGTCAATAACAAATGAAGTGTAACTAATGGTGTGTGTTGGTGTGTAAACACACTGTTAAGTGAACAACACAGTGGGGATTTCACTTTGTGTGCATTATGTGTGTGATTCTAAATGTGTCAGTGTGTGTGTGTGTCACTTATTAAGGCGTGGGGTAATTAAAGCAAGAGGTTTACGATGTGTGTGTTAAACGGTCCTCAGCGCAGTAGGGAAGTCAAATCAGGGAAGTCGCTCCCGAGATCACTTAAATCTTCTTAATGTGTGTGTGTGTGTGTGTGATCATGACTTCTTTCTTTTTCATTACTTTTTTGACAAAGCAAAAACACAAACAATTTAAGAGATCTACTTTACAATCCATCATGGGGGATCATTCAGATGAACGTCGAGCTTAAACTAATGAACCCGTTATGAAAAAAGTCTAGGGGTAATTCTAAATGATGTTCATTATGTTTAGCATTCTGACTGTTGAGCTCTTATTAGTCCTATACATAGCAGCGTTATGACATTACTCTTCTATATTTAACTGTCAGAGGGCAGATTATGAGCAAACACTGGAGACCAGGAAATCTGTTCTTTGTTCCTCCTGCTGTCTGTGACAGTGATTACATAAGTCAGCCCCCTCCCTTACATAAGTGTCATTAGTCAGCGGTAAATTTCAAACTGTTTTCAAAACACTGTTTTTTTTTTTTGCATGCCATAAGCAGAATTGTGTCCTAGATATTATGTTAGAACAACTGATTTGCAACAGGAACATTTTGAAACAAGTAACGCCGACTGAAAACCGTCTTCAGTAAACATCTGACGCGGAGTTGATCATTTATGTTCCTCGCTTCAGTGTAGTGTTTGCGTCTTCAGGCAGGTGTAATGATGTGATGATGTAAGAAAACAAAGGAACGAAAGCTTCGATTTCCATTTTTTCCCATCAACAGTTTCTTTTGACTGTAAACTAAAAATGTATAAACCACAACTAAAAGATTGCTCTGTGTCCCAGTGTGCTTTACATGTTTGGCGGAAGTGCTTTTCTAACTTGCCCATGAAGCGTCTCTTTAGAGGAATAAAGTGCCCTTAGAGAAAAGGAAATATTGGGCCATTGACCTATAGTCTATGTTTTTAGTGATCAACACTCAAGCCTCTTTTTTTACCGCTTCAAGAAAGCAATTCGCTAGTGTGGCAAAATACAAATTTTGAAGAAGTTGTTGAGTCAATCAAGAAAAAGGATTTTAACAAAAGATGTGAAGGGCTACCAAATGTGTGTTTATATGTAAACATATATGTATGTAAGTCTATTTCTATCTAATGTATGTATAAATAAATGGGTGTGTGTATATAACTGTGTAACTAAAGTGTAACTAATAAGCATCGGCCTAAAAGCAAGCCTAAAAAAGAGAGACACCAGAAGCACTCCTGGCATCCCTCAAACCACCCGTGCTCATGGAAGGGAAAACTTCAAAAAAAGTGGAGGAAAACTTGAGACCAAAAAACATCGGTATAAATAATCCAGGTCCAGGCACTCAGGATGGTTGGATAAATATAAAAGGCCTTTAATTCAGTGGGCTACAAGCATTAAAATACACAGCATCTCCTAACGTTGTATGACTATTCTGTATATTAAATACAAAATAAATTAAAAACAGAAAGCAATTAGCCACCAACAGACCTGACATCATGTCAATTTGAGACAACAAGCCCAGAGGGTCTACAGACGGGCACAAGTGCACACTTAAGCATTGTGCGCATCACGGTGAAAAATGTAATTGGTTGGAAACAAACAATGACAGTTGTGCTGTGCTATGTGCAGGGTTAGTTTAACATTAAATAGAAAACATACTAGTGGAATATAAAGAAAAAACTTTAAATTCTAAAGAGGTCAATGTATAACCGGTATATATGCATGGGTTTTATCATTGGTTAATGAAATGACCTCCCTCAGAAATGTGAAGTTTTTTTGTGTTGCATTAGCGTGTTCAATTTCTCAGTGGTGGGAAAAAAAAGCAAGAGCAGCTGTTACTGAAGCCCCAATAATCTGCTTTCTGCCCTCATTTTGTTTAGGTTCGGGACTTCTTAGACTCAATTCTCGGGGCAAAAATCCCCTCTGAGGGGCTGTCGTAGTGGGGATTTGTGAATTTGTGTCTCTTTCTCACGCTGCCAATCTCTCCCTTCATATATCATACTGGGGGAAAAAAACACTCCTCGTATCGCCTGTATTTTTATTATCTGAAGCGTCATGTTCATTTAGCAAAACCATGTGTTGCCTGTATGTCATCGGGCCACTCAGACAGTCTAGGTAATGAACTGTCTTTCACTGTTCACAAACATTACAGCTGGAAAGCAGAGGGTTATTTTAATGTAAAATATGTAAGTATTTACTGGAGTGTTGAAAACACTCATAACATGAGACAGAGATTCAGCTGGGAAATAGAGCAGGCTTCATGAAGCCCTCTCATGGCTGCTAACTCCAGAGGGAAAACAACAGAGGAAGACAGGAAATGTGTTTTCCATCCTTAACTAAAACACTTTTTTTATCCTTAACTAAAGCTTTACAGGGAGTAGAAAGAAAGATTGCTTCTTACTTTCTAGGTTGTTTTTATGCCATTTTTCTTTGCTTCTTTCACTCTGTCTTATTCTTGGCTGAAAAAAGTAATCTAATCAAGTTTGAATGAGATATTTCAGGTTTTCTTTAGAGGAAAGTTTTGGAGTCTTTCTTGTTTATTACTTAAACTCCAGCCAAAACTAATAAACACTGAAGTGAAAATAAAAATATGTCATGTGATGTGATATTTATTGCTCCCGTAGTGACATTTAACTTGGCATGGAAATGCTAGCGTGCACACACACATACACACACACACTGAAAACATCTGATGCAGGTGTTTGTGAATGAAAGAGTAATGTAAATTATGATTGTTACTTAATCATATTTAGAGTTCATTTTCAGAACAAGCCTTTGCAATAATTGCCGCATTAGTAAAGCTCACTAAAAAGCACTAAAGTTAACTGAAATGCATTAAGGATTGGGAAAAAGGAAGGTAATGATGCATTTGCAGAGAAAAAAAAACAGAAGAGTGTGAGGATGACTAGAGGGGCAAAGACAGAGGGATGATGAAAATAGTTAAAAGAGAAGAATATAAAACATGTTGGTGTAAAGTGGAAGCAAAGAACAGAAGATTCTCTTGGATCTGTGATGACAGCATGTACAGTAGAGTAGAAATAACAACTTGTGTCTCTTTATGCATGTGTGTCTTCATTCCTATCATCCTGCCCCATTCACCTTGCAATATGGACCAGCATATACCTCTGTATGAACCCAGCAGCATGTGAGGGTGTGCTTGACTTGGGGGGAAAAAGGCATCACATAAAAGACCATATTCCCAAGTGACGTGGCGTCACACTGAGGGTTGGCGCCCTTTCATTGTTGTTGTGTCTTACTGTTATGTTTCAGGATTAAGTCATGTTAGCATCGCAAATCTGAGCAACTGTTTTCATTTCAAAGCTTCCTGATTCATGAGAAAGTACATAGACAATGGATACTAAAAATCCAGTCACATAATGGGCATTACTATGACTTCAAAGACTTATTTAATGACCTGTTAGCTACTGCTAGCATTAGCATTCAGCCACTTTCTAGTTAACATTTACGTTTGGGAAATCACTGATATGATATGAAAGGTGTTTATTAATTCTACATACTAGATATATTTTACTGAAGTGTCCATCAGTATTAACTAATCCCATTCATACATATTCATACACTGCCAACAACTTGGGGTTGGGGACCCAGCTCTTTCATGAATACCTACTAACTTAATGATGATGGTCTCCATATTATTGATGATGATGATGATGGTAGTCACGATTGTTTTTGTTTGATAACGACGACTTATAAGATGGTTTCTATACTGATTAGAGCTCTCAAGAACTGCCCTCAATGTTGTGCTTTGCCTCTGGTCACTTCCTGTCAGCACCTGTGTGTCCAATCGGACTCAAAGCTGATCGTTTGCTCTTACTGACATTGTTCCCTTTTTTCTAGATCCTTGCTTGTGTTGTACTTACTCTCTGATGTACGTCGCTTTGGATAACAGCGTCGACTAAGTGAATTGTAGAATTGTAGAATTGTAGAAGTGTCTTGTCAATGGACATTAAAAAAAGTGGCCGCATTTTAGCCATTTAGCCAAGGAGGCTTAAGGTCGGCCTCAGCTCCAGTTTTTTGCCTGTTGTTAGATTGACCCAAAGTTTGAAAGAGCCAGCCTTTCCAATATGGTGACCGCCATGGATGGCTTCCAAAACCGACCTTTAGAAACCAATGGGTGATGTCACTCAGACTTCATCCACGTTAATGTACAGTCAATGGGAAAAAAAAAGGTCACCATAGACACTGGGACTTGTATCATATGTGCACTGTTGTGGTGAAACTGCCTGGCTTTTCACCGTAATGGATACTCATTCACCCACACATCCATCCCTCCGTCTGGGCAGTCCTGAATTCTTTACTCTGACAGCTGCAAATGCTATGATCCCTTACCCAGCACACACACACGCAGACTTATGCATATAGTCACATTATACCACACCAAGGGAACAATATCGTCATGTCTGCCAATTACAGAGCAGGTTTGACCTTAACTCTAAAAAAGCAGCTTCAGATCTTTTTAGTGCCAATACACCAAATGGAATCAATCGCAGTAACTGCTAAATCAATAAAGAGGTGTATCATGGTCCCTCAAATAGGGCTCTGAATAATTTGGAGACTTGCACACATGTTCACACATTGGAGCAGGACTGAATGATTGCAGGTGTCAACACCAACAATTAGCTGCAGGGCAATAAGGATCAATACAACAGGCCTGTTAATTAACCTGTTACCTGTTGGGTGGCATGTTATCAATTTCATGTAGAGTAATGCTGTGCTGTAATTAAAAACTGGTAAGTAAAACAGTGCATCCCAATTAGTCTTTGAAATCTGTGTTTTAAATGATCGAATCATTCATACACTAGGCTTTACCATACTATCACTCTACCATCTGGCTACATGTACAAACTCTGGATGTAAAACAGCCCGATCGGAAAGCATCTGTTCATATAAGGACATAACTTTTGTTTCCATAATGATTTAGTTTATCATAAAGCCAGGCCTAATGTTGAGGCCTTGTTTCAAATGAAATGGAGATGCCAAGAAGTCAGACATTAACTTTTCCCATCTTAATAAAGCCCCTTTTTTTATCAATGAAATGAAGTGGTGAGTTATGTAATGAAACATAGTTTGTTATTTGATACATTATTGTATTCAGGTAACCTACATTTCTCTGCTTAAAACAGCCTGGGCAACAATTTTGTGAAATACAAAAAATACACAAAATACAAATCACCTTCTAAAATACAACAAAATAAATGTTAGAAACTTAGAGTCATGGGTTATTTAAATGAAAACACATTGATAGGGCTTTTTATATTCTGTATATGTATATGTATTCCGTTACTCATCAACACCATTAGCATCAACGTCTCCAATTGGAAGGAATCATTTTTCAAATATGGTTTTATTTATTGTTTTATAAATGATTTTAGTCGAACAGATCAGTGTGGACACTCATAGACACTAAGGCGATGTTCCACTTTCCCTTGCTGATGAATGAGGGTGGATTCAAACCTGAGGGATATCTCATCCGCTGATCTCCTGAGATTGGTAGAGTTGGATCAAGCCAATAAAAACAGTATTCAATCTGGGCGAGTAGAATTAACAGCCCTAAGCTCTAAAGCTGGACAGGTGAAGAAAAAGATTGATGCCTTCAGAGATTCTTGTCACACTGCCGAGTCACAATGCCGAACGCTGTTTGACAAATGATCCCTGCAAAGTGGGGCTTCGGGAAAAAAAAAATGAACACTTCAGCCCTGAAACTGTCTTGTAGTTTCAGTGCAGGCTGCTTGCGAGGCGGCCCCTTGTGACAGCTCGGCGGCTGCGGACAAAGAGAGGACACAGTAAATCCGCCTCTCCTGTCAGCCAGGTCAAACACGTTTAAGATATGCTGGAGTGACTCTTCCTCCAATCCTGTTGCATCATTGTTGCATCCTCTCCTCCGTTTCTTTTCACTGTACTTCATTTTGGAGTCACCTTAACCAGTGGAAAGGGATAAAACTTGTTGGTATATAACATAATTACCTAACAGCCATCTAAACGCCCCTCAGATTTACAGCAATGAACAACTAAAGCTGACTGAAGACAAATGATGGGGCATGCTAATGGTGGTTATTTCTGGCTATGTGAGCCATAAAACATCAGATTTGTTGTGAAGAGCATCATTAACCTTTCTTAATGATACCTGTCAACCCTTTTTCTCCAACCCAGCTGAGGTGGTTTTTAAACTGTTGACTCGATATCTGATCCACCCTCTGCAAACAGCCTCTAAAAACATGACCTGGACAAAATAAGCCTCTGCTAGCAAACAGTACCTCATACCTAGAAAGCTTACCTATGACAGAACTGTAGTGTGCATATGTGCACTGGACTGGGTCGACTAACACTGGACTGATCCAACTAACACTGGACTGCTTCAACTAACACTGGACTGATCCAACTAACACTGGACTGGTTCAACTAACACTGGACTGATCCAACTAACACTGGACTGGTTCAACTAAGACTGGACTGGTTCAACTAAGACTGGACTGGTTCAACTAAGACTGGACTGGTTCAACTAACACTGGACTGATCCAACTAACAATGGACTGGTCCAATTAACAATGGGCTGGTCCAACTAACACTGGACTGGTTCAACTAAGACTGGACTGGTTCAACTAACACTGGACTGATCCAACTAACACTGGACTGGTTCAACTAAGACTGGACTGGTCCAACTAACACTGGACTGATCCAATTAATGGACTGGTCCAACTAACACTGGACTGATCCAACTAACAATGGACTGGTTCAACTAACACTGGACTGGTTCAACTAACACTGGACTGGTTCAACTAACACTGGACTGGTCCAACTAACAATGGACTGGTTCTCATTTCCTTTTTTTACTGGAATAAAGAGCATATGTTTTTCACTTACTTTTAAACTCTAATGTTACACACAAGTTACCTTTCCTGCAGCCGTTAAACCAAAACAGTTAGCTAAATGGTGCTAAAACAACGACTCAAACAACCTTAAAACCTTACTCTTATTTCAATGGTTGAAAGATAAATAGAGCACAGTTATATGCTCTTAATACACAGTTGCTGGTGGAGAGTTATTTAAGGACTATCACATAGGAGAGTGAGTGCAGGAAAATATTTAAGTGTTGCTTGGCAACAGTCCAGTTTCAGTCAACTTGCAGAGCTACTTATGTCTGCAAAGCTAAATGAACACTAACATTTTAAAAGATAACAATGTTAATTATTAAATTAAACAGCTGTAGGCTGCTTGTAAAACTGTTGTACCAAAAACAATATTACAAGAGAGAGACAGTGCTGTTCCACTGAATTGTAGTGCAGCTTACAATGCAGCTGATATTCTGTATAACAGTGCTCCCTCTCTTTATGGTTAAATTTTAGTTTCGCAAGACGGGCAAAGCAGAGACATTTGGATTTTTCAAAAACATGTTATGAAGTCAGGTCATCTATGTTGGGAAGGCTGGCTATCTTACATATTACCAGCTAAAACACCTAAACTTAACCTGCCGACTTGTGAACTACAAGCAATATGTTGATTCATTAAAACAATTTTTCATTTGATTATGGAAGTTATGAGGTGCACGTTATCTGCCAGCATTAGAGTTTCACCAACCCCACTCCGTTATCCTTTCCTCTGGCAGGGATGAACTTTTTTTTTTTACGAATGTTTGGCATACTGGGTCATAACAAGCTTTCTGCTGGCTGCACTCTGAGATACCGCATCACAATTGTGTTTTATCCAAATCAGATCCTCTTAATGTTGCTGCATGCATCAAACTGCACACATACTGCTGCAGCCAACAATGGGCATTCCCTCGGTGAAACTCACCAAGCAGAAGCATGCAGTGTCAAATCTGCAGAATTACACCATCACCATAGATAAGCTTAATCTGGAGCTGTTGCTGTGTGGGTTTCGCTGCTCTGCACCGTGTTCATGATTATATTCCGTGTCATGATTGCTGTTCAATATGGAGATGATGCCTCCGGGCTGCATGTGTCACACACATCAATAGGTCAGAGCGGCATCTTATCCCATGACAGCGGTAAAAGCGCAACATAAGGAGGGTGTTACAGAATGCAAGTGGATGATATAACTGAAGTCTGGCTGCTCGTGTTCGCACTGTGAGCTATCTAGTGTACTACTGAAGCTGCAGGAGTAAATGAAGGAGTTTTGCATATTTTTTCTATCTAGGCCACAGGGAAGGTGTTGGGGGGCGGCGGGGGGGGGGGGGGGGGGGGGGGGGGGGGGGGGGGGGGGGTAATGTGATTGTCAAGACAGGCAGAATTCTGACACCGGTGTGGAAGAAGTGGCTCCAAAAGAAAGAGGGAGGCAGATAAAGATCGAAAGAAAGGGATACAAGAAGAGAGAGAAAGCAAGAGATAAGAGAAAAAGTATGCTTCTGTATAAAAGGAGGGCCTTGCTTATATTCACAATAAAAACATCAATATTCAAACACTGTATAAAGCTGATCTGCCGCTGATTTCAGTCCCCTCTCTCTCTCTCTCTCTCTCTCTCTCTCTCTCCATGTTACTGCAGAGCTGGGAGGAGGAGTTCTTCCTCTCTTCCTCTTTCATGTGTTCAGATCAGTGGAATCCACAGATAACAGGCATGCATAACACAGATCAAGACAAGCAAACACAAACACACACACACACACACACACACACACACACACACACACACACAGACACACACACGGAGAGACACAAACACAAACGCACGTGCTGTTTCGTCACTGCGGCACAGTCAGAGGTGAGCGCGTGCCGACGTTGAGTATATTTTCAGGTTAAGTTCCAATGCTTGCACAGAGGAAGAAAACGAAGAAGACGAGGGGATGGAGGGGATGGAGGGGAGTGAGGGGAGTTTGTTGCTATGCAACCAGACTGGTGTTCTGTTTTTGAGTGCATAACCATCCACTCTGCATTGAGTTAATGCATGCCTGCACACACACTAATACAGACACATGCAAGCACCCACACACATGCAGGAACAATGGGAATCCACAGAGACAGACACAAAAAAATAAAACTCCCATGGCTGCCAAGTGTCAGACACATTGAAATATTTGACTACTAAGAATAACTATCTCTTCCATCGACATGCAGGTTTTTGTATTAATGATTGGTTAGAATAACGCTCCCGTCTTTGACATAGAAATTCCTTTGAGGGGTTACATTGCTGAAAAATGATCTAAAGCATTTAAATTCAGGACAAGCGTCACTGTGCTCTCATGTGAACAACCAGGGCAAATCATTGAAATGCTTGAATAGCTCTCACTATTCATTTCTATATTAACCTCCAATCCCATGGTGTGACTTTAAAGGAATAGCATACCATACATTTGCATGTTCAAAGGGTTTCAGTGTCTATGAAATCAAACATCAAACATCTTCTATACACATCGGTTTGTACCTCTGTGTAAGCCCCCTGTGTGCTGCTCTCAGCATAGCTAATTGCTGTCATTGCTACTAGCCACAGTTTACGCCTGTTTTGCCATCAAGTGTTTCATTTATAGGGCGTTGCAAAATGTGTTGACATAAGAGGCAACTTAATACGGAAAGTTACACAAGGTCATCAGTAAAGTGCTGGATCTTTTAAAACATTAAAAGAAGATAATAAGCCAAACCATGGCTGTGTTTACACCTGGCATCAAAATGTGACTCAAAGGAAAACTTGTGATCAGATCTCTCAGCCCCTCTTACGTCTTCTTCTTCCTTTATTGTATACTTACTGGTTGTAAGACTCGTGTCTGTTTGACCCTTTAACCCCACCACTGATGTGTGTGGCACTTAGGGCGCGGTCACACTGGCCATCTGTACCGTGCTGTACCCAAGCACGATTGCCCCCCCCCCCCCCCCCCCCCCCCCCCCCGCTGCGGCACTCCCTCGCTGGCCGGCACGGCCCGCGGTCACACTGGCCAGGACTAACCGTGCTTAAGCACGATTACCTCTTGTACATAACGTCTTAATACAACACATGCACACTTTATGTTATTATGAAGCGTGCTCAGTTGACAAACAGGCGGACGAGAGAGAGAGAGAGAGAGAGAAAAAAAAGGGAAGCGCAGTCGAGTCCGCGTCTGCACATCAGAGAAAAACACAGAGCATTACAGCTACTTTAGTGACTTTGCAGCTTTATTTTAAGCCATTTTAATCAGACACAGCAATAAATAAATTAAAAAATAAAATAGGCCGAGTCCGCGCGGACGCCCGCAAATCGGAGAACAACACAGAGAACATGACAGCTACTTTGTGTCTTATATTGAGTCATTTTAGTCTAATACAGACATGAAACTCTGGATTTCTCCTTAATGAAGGCTGTCAGCGTTGTGTACCCGCGTGCTTGTGCTCGTGCATGAAGTGTACCGTGCCTGAGCACGATACGGAGCGGTCACACTGGCCAAACGAACTGGACTTTAGCGTTGAAGCGCACTTGGGCACGGTACGGATGGCCAGTGAGACCGCGCCCTTAGTGTACTTGGACATTATGTTCTTCCAAAATAAACTTGACGTTTCTTTAATAGAACAAATACTGAGGAAATAATCACACTTGAATGTTTATTAAAACAAATACATTGGGGGGCCAGTAGCTTAGTGTTGTGTGCAACCCATGTACGGAGGCTATAGTCCTCTAAGTGGGCGGTCTGGGTTTGAATCCCGGCTGTGGCTCCTTCCAGCATGTCATTCCCTCTCTATCTCCGTGATTTCCAACTCGATCCACTGTCCTATCCCTACATTAAAGGCACAAAAGCACCCCCAAAAAAACCTAGAAAATAAAAAAAACCTGCTTCATCGGGATATCAAATCTTCTTTTCAAAACCATATTTTGAAAACAGAATAATGATGAGCTGATTGTAAAACAATATAACTTTGCGATCTTTACAAAGGTTATGTCAACATCTGGTAACTGATCAGAGTCAACGCTACGCATCCAATATCAATATCATTTCAAGCACTTAAAGACGGGTTCTCCAATAACAAATGGCATACCATTTCCATTTTCAGTGATGTTTTATATTCACTGGAGTGGATACTCTGCGGTTTTGGAAGAATATGTTACATGACTAGCTCAAAAGGAATTAGGGGAGCCATAAAAAGGAATGAACTAGCTGTCATAACACCACATCAAAGCACATTAGCAGAATATTAAGTTCATTCTCGTGACCCAGTAAGCGCTCATTTGATTATTTGTGCGGTTTGGAGTGAGTCAGATGGTAAAGGCATACATCTTAGAAGTAATTTGAGAGTTTTGTAACAGCCTAGTTTATAGCGTTAAGAATAAAGTGTCATGGATGGACTGCATTAGAGGAGTTGTCTTTCGCAAAGGCTTCCAACAATGCTCAAAGTGTGTCAAAGTGGTATTTGTAGCTTCTGACAATGAGGGGCTGAAGTAGACAGATGAGGTTTAATTCCCTCTAAATCACTCCTCTCACTTACAGAGCAGCACTGGCTGATGCTAGCATGTAACATGGAGCATCACATTCCAGCGCAAGATCTGGCACTATTTCAACAGCGTTTTCTACTCTGGAGATGATCTGATTTTTTTTCTCTACAGTGCTTGGCCTCTACATCCAACATCCAACCCTCCTTCCTTTCACCCACTACCATCTTCAAACCCCCCCCCCCCCCCCCCCCCCCATCATCTGTCACCCCTCCCCTCAAGTATTGGTCTTCAAAGCAGCAGGCAGAAGTCTCCAGCAGCTCTGCAGCTCTTGAAATATAGATTTTATTGCCTGTGGGACCCTGCCTGCTGCTCTGTACATTTCTAACGCCAAATCTCACACACACACACACACACACACACAGATAGAGCCGTATGTATTGAGCCACACATGGTTTCACCAACGGAAACACACAATGTTCCTCACAATGTTACATTCACACAGACACCATCTTTCATTCCTCCATACGTCTTCTTGTAATAAAGTTTGCACTCCTGCAGTGGTTCGATGTTATGAGACAATCAGTGAGAGATGAACTGTAAACCTTTGCTGATATCTTTCAAACCACCACACTCCTCCATACAGTCTCTTACACTATCACTGGTGCTGATAATCAAGATGTATCGTCGTCTCTCCAGCAGCTTTGTCAGTCAATACTTTGGTACAACTGTGCTTTGAGCTAAATGTTAATGTCTGCATGTTATCATGTTCATGAAGGCAATGCTAAGACGCACGTGTTGACTGTTTCCACCATTTGAGTTTAAAATGCTAGCAGGCTAACAATTTATTCCCGCCAAAAAAGAAAAATCTATGCAGGAGCAAAAATCTCCAATTGTCCAATGCTAGCAATAGCATGCTATCATTCTCACACTGACATTGCTCACATGCAGATGTTTAACATTATACATGTTAACAATTTTTGCCATCTCAGCCAAGCATGCTAATATGCTTAAAGAGCCCATATTATGTCCTTTTTGGGGTTCGTATATTTAATCTATGTTCCCACTTTTGTACGTTCACAATAGCTAAAGTTCGAAAAAAAAGTGTCTGTTTTCATGTCCTGCTCCTCCTTCCTCCCTCTACGCTCTGAGTCCGTCAGCTACGCTCTGTTGAGCCCACACTGTTAGACCCCACGTGGGCCAAGTCTGCTCTGATTGGTCTACCGATCCGCTCTGTCGTTATTGGTCAGTTGCTCAGCACGTGTCTCGGAAATTTCAACATGAGCTGCAGGGCTTGCCACAACGAGCCAATGGGCTTAGATCAGTGATCTCACACTGACAATGACGTCGGACTGACACATTTTTATCGAGGGGGGCTAGAACCGAGCGTTACATGCGGCTAATGCTACAGCTAACAGGAGGACGTAGGAGAAGCCGCGTTTCCGCGGACTTTGAATTTTTGCACATAGATGTGCCTAAACATGCACAGGACACCTGGAAAACACACTAAAGGGCATATAAAACCAGAAAAAAGAAGAATATGGGACCTTTAAAATTAATTATTTTGGTATTGGTTCATGAGATGGTTTAAAAGTTAACTGTATTGGAAGTAATGTACGAAGGTGAAGTCTATTTATTTCTATTTTTTTGTTTATGTGTGTACTGCGCCCTGTGTAGGGGGCTGTGTTATAGTATTGGTTGTTTCTTACCTCTTTAAGTATTATTATTTGCGGGGCGGTTCATGTTAATGGGGCTGTTTTGATGTTGGCTGATTGACATCCTGTCACATGGGAGCGCCATCTCCTCCAGTAAACTACCAGGAAGTTGCTGTTCTAAGTGGGTAATATGATGATTCAGTCTATGCAGTCTATTTATCACTGATGACAAAAATCCACAAACAACTCTTAAGTCAATATACTTGACATCTCAATAAAAACATGAATCAACCCTTTTCCAAGTAGGACACGTATCTCTCCTTGAATAAAACAGTTGCTGTAAAAGAGAAAACAAAGCATGAGGGTTGAAGCTACTTTACCAGAAGGAATAGTGATTTTCAAAGGAAGGCTCAGCTTTCTTCTTAACGACAAAACATATTTTGGAACCCTAAATGGTTGAAATGGCAGTTACAATTTGGGAAGTAATCTTGCAGCAAATATTACACCAAGACCTAGTGTTTGTTTTTTCACAAAGAGGAAACTGTGATTTGTTGCCTGAGGTGTCTGGAAAATTAACATTCAAATCAAAACTTTAGTTCTCCAGCAATCCTTCTTCTCTTCTCTTTCTACATCTGTATTTCCCTGCACCACTTTACCCCCTTGATCATGTTACATCAGAACCCATTTAACCCTAGTTACAGTAAATGATATCATAGTACACAAATATATTGAGCACTTTTGAGTCTATTGGTTCATAATGGAACAGAAAATCTAACCACTGAGCTGCGTTTTGGTGAAATGGGCCCATCTAACTCCATCGTATGTGGACACAAATCTCATGGGACAGCTCTCCATCTCTCTCATTTTCAGTTACTCGCCATTTTCCCTACACTCTTATTCCTTCGCTCTCTCGTTCGAGCTCTTTCTCTCATTTCCCATCATTCCATCTTTCATTATTGATTAGTTCAAAAACCTCTCAAATCCAGAAGAGTTGCCCTGCCCAAGCTGAGTGTGTGTGTGTGTGTGTGCTCCAGCCATGTGGGACTTTGGGACCCACTTTACTACATTGACATCAGCAGTTGCTGGTTGTGTTCATAACTATGGTGACCCTGTTGTCTGGGCGACGGCCATTATGTTGTCAAGGAAGCACTCAGACTAATGGAGGAGCCATATAAATGATGATGCTGTGTCTCTCCGCCCTCTTCCTCTGCCTCTCTCTCCTTCCTCACACGCGTACAGATATGCACACATCACTAATGGGCTTCCATAATAAATGCAATCTCCCGTTTTCAGACGCCAACCATAAATCGATGACGCTTTTACCTGACCTCCTTTCGTTTGCTCTTTTTGCTGAAGGCACAATCACACAGACAGACAGACAGACAGGCAGACAGACAGACAGACAGGCAGCAGTTCTGTTTACCTGAGTCATTTCTTCCTTTGATCAAAATTTTGTTGACTACATTTATTCACCGTGAGCACAAAAGATGCAGACGTTTTTATGATCGCTGACACGCGCGCACTCATCCGACAAAACATACTGCACACCGAGCAAATCATTATCAGTCAGATCGTGATTTTTCTCTCTGTCAGGGAAGTGATACCAGGGACGCATACTAAAAAGCTAACACCGGAAAAATAAAAAGAGAAACTGTGTCAGTATACGTGAGGTCAGCATGTGTGTGAGGCTTTGGTAACGAGCACTGAATTGAAGACTCTGACTTGTATTTGTGAATGTGAAGAAAGACTGGTGAACCCAGACAGCAGTGTAGAGAATGGAGAAATGGGAAAAGAATATAATGAATTAATGGATGAATATTTAATGCAAAATGTAGCAAGAAAAGGGTTCCAAAAGGTTACATAATATTGTAAAACATGAAAAAAATGACTGTCCTGTGTCCTGAGAAAACGTGTAATTTATATGCACCATGTCCAGGCAAAGATAAAACTGCTTAGAGATTGTTTTTTTTATTCAGATTTCTGCAGAAATGATGAAGGTAGTTACAATTTGTGCAGACACAACAGTACATCTAGATTGGATTTCAATTGGATGTGTGTCTGTGACATATACTGATTAAGGCTTCTTTTATAATCTAGAAAACCTTTTGTTTGCTGCAATCAGTGGCATTCTTTTAAGTGAAAGTCAATGTGTTATTTTCATGTTGAGTGACATCTTTTTGATTGTAAGATAATTAACCATATGACCTGGAAGAGACGAGAGGAAACAATGAGGATATTAAAAAAAATAACTTACTATGCTGATTTAATCTCTCATTTTGTTGCATTATTAAAGGTAGAATGTGCAACAGACTAATCATTTGAAGACCTCTTTGTCTAAAGCTTGCACAGTATCCACCTCCAAAAACAAGTATTCAATACTCGAGCAATATGCCAAAGTCAAATTATCAAACAAGCTTTCCACACGACCCCTGTTGCTGGAGAAATAGCTTGCTGAACCCCTGACTGTGAAACGGTTGTAGCACTTAACTGCTTGCTGATGAGTGTTTGAATGTGTGTAACCTGCCCTCCCCTCGAAAAAAAAAAAAAAAAAACGACTTCCCCCCCCTAGGCTGTTATTGTAAATAAGAATGGGTCTTTAAAACAGCTTGACTGGTTAAATGAAAGTTGAAAGTCCTTCAATGGCTTACAAGTACAGCAGCTGAGTGGAGGTACATAGGGAATTGAGGAATTATACAGTGAAAGCACTCTAGCCTCAATCAGGAGTCAATACTTTCCAATGATGTTTCAGTCAGGTGGAGTTATTTGTAACCCCTCTTGCATTTGTCCATTTTGATGATCTTGAAATAAAAGGACTGTCACTGTGTATTCTTAATTCTCATTGTACGGCTGTTTCAGAACTATCCTCAGATACAATTTGATCTAATGATTTCCCAAGGAAGACACCGACGCCACCACAGATCACAACAAACAGCAGGGAACAAATGCCTCAAGGCTTTTTTTTTTTTCTTCCTCCATCTACCCATAGGAGAATGTGATAGATAATCATCCAGGCCCGTTAATCCCACCATCTATTTTCTGAACATGCTCGTGTTCAGGGCCAGAGCGGGCAACCACGGTGGCAATACTGTTTTCTTGTAGTATTGCTCGGGCATTTATTTTGTCATCCTTAAACCAATGTGCACTGGACCAAAGCACTGAACGTTTAAAAAAATGAGAGTGCTATGATAAATACCATTACTGTGAAGCTTATGGAACTTCTAAGGTGCAATTCAAGGTCTGTCAGTTTTTGTTTTTTTCAAGCAATGTTGTTGTTAGATGCTTTCTTTTACTTGACTGATATTTTAATCTTCCAATAAGTTAGAACAAATTCTAAAGATTGTCCCAGTACGTTGATGAACAGAAATGTTTTGAGTCTTCTTGTTGTAAAGAGTACCTTTTATTACACCTCACATCCTTACGTAAATACTCAATTTTGATTGGCTCTAGGGTGTCAGTTACTTCCTGACTACTTCAACACGGTTTCCCAAGTCATCATGGCCTCTTAAGAACTCAAATCCATTGACATTGCAAAAAGCTGATGTTTCATGATTATACCATTTAACTTTAATGTAGACTTCAGTTTGTTATTGACAGAATCAACAGACTAACCGCTCTCAGGTTAACAATTTATGGTAACTGCCTTTCCTTTTTTTGATTTTCTGTGCACACCTGTGTAAATTGGTCATAACTTTCTTCTCGAGGTTTTCGCGATTATGCGTTTGTGTATTCATTACTCTGACCACTCTACCAGGTGTACCTCTGTTCAATCAGCAATTCAGATGTGTTCCAGAGATGCCAGGTGTTGGAGCAGATGTTGGTGATTAGCAGGTGGAAATGTACAAGTTGATCACAGCACCCCTTTGGCCTTCCTGCTTTCCCTCCGATGAAATAATCAAGTGAAATCACTGGAGCACGCCTGTGTTTGGAGGCTCTCTGAAATGTCCTGGTCCCCTGAGCTGTTTTAAAGTAATGAAATGTGCAATAGAGTACCTTCATACAAATAAAGTGAAGCTCAAGTATACCCAAGATATTTGATCAAAGTTGTTGAATGGCTGATTTTTATCTGATGAAATTGCAAAATGTATAATTTGTTCATTTCAATAAAGTTACTTTTACACATTACAAACCGTTACCAGTTATTTAAATGGCTACTCTAACTGAGTTTTACCTTATTTTACTCCAGTACAACAACAAATAAAATCATCATTCTGTGGGAAACACAATGCTTACTCATAACCAGCTGAGGAACTCCTTGAGGTCATCCACTATATAGCTTAATTAATTTGGTGTTAGCCAACCCTTTCACTCCCTCTCCCTGTTGAGTGCCCCCCTCTCTTCCAAGTGTATTCACTTCTGACTGGAAAACCAACACTGTAACATCCAATATGCAGAATTTGGGCTAGACAATTGCGGCTTTCATATTGCCAGTTCAGGGCACGATATTAAAGACAGCGATAAAATATAACCTCCTAGCCGGCAGGGCAGAATGAGTGTGCGCATGTCCGAGTTCATGTTAAAGTAAAGCTCTCGATGTTTGTTTACACATCGTGCCTTCCCACTAATCTGAAATAACCGTACGGTGCTAACAGCAGAACTTTGGTGGATGTGGAATTTCAATGTGTAAATGGCTAATAGGTGACGTCAACTTGGCTATGTCCATATTTATATAATCTATGGCTGGCCTGGAATACATAAAACACTCTCGATGTATAATTTCTGAACCAGAGCCAACAGCATCATGACTTATTTCTCCATGACTGGGGAGCTTGGCAGCCCGGGCTGACCTTAAAGACTAACTCAAGCGAGGAATACCTAGAAGGCCTCCCTTCTGAGTTCTGGATCTTATCAGCATCTGCTCACCCTCCACTGCTCGTCTTACTTTTAAAAAAAGCTGCCTTTTTTAACCAACGCCTTCCTCCGTTTTTGCCCTCTAACTCTCCCATTCCAGCACCTTGTTCCCTCCCCCCCTCCCCTCATCTCCCCTCGTCTCCTCTCCAGTGAAGGACAGTAGAGGTTACAGAGCAGTGTGGTTGCCTGCGGGCAGAACTGGAACTCAAAGGAGGAGACATGAGGTTGATGTTGCCTGGAAATTAAGGTGCCTCTTTCACCAGCAGAGGAGGGGCCGCTCCCTGGACAGCTGATTTTACTCTAAACTAATTGCATATTGAGTTAGTGGCAAAGCAGCGCATAGAAGAATATTATGAAGAGAGCTTTTTGTCCACCCACAACTCCATGATGACTTTAGATGGATTTCCTGTTTACGCACAATAAAAGATTTGTCCTATCCGAGGCACAGAACACTCAAGTCATGATAGCTTTTAAATGGACTTTCAGAAACCCATTTAGAAATGTATCAAGCAACTGGAAAGTTTAGAAGTTTATCATGCTACACGCTAAACAAAACTCTACTTGTGTTAGCTAGCTATAGCTGACATATAGGTAGCAGCAGCGCTAACGGTTACATGAACTTCACACAGGTAGGTCACGTTTTTCACCTACGTTTTTGTTTTGAGTTGAAAGGACTTTTTTTTAAACTTCCTCACCGAGTCAAACTAAATACTACTGCCTGACAAACACACAAGCTACTGTCAGTCAACAGCTAGTGCTAGCATTCAGTAGCCTCCTGTAACCGTTGACTAGCATGGGGCTGATGCTAACGGTATCATTCGTTAGCAAAACGTGGCATGATAGGGAAGGTCAGAATTTCTAGCTAACATTAAAGTTAGCTTGGAAACGGTTAAATGCTAGAATTAGCAATTGTCTAATCTATAGCTGATGAGTTAGTGGTTTTTCCGCGGTTAAACAATCAGGACGTTGTGAAATAATAACAAGTGTACGAATAACGCTTCAGTTAAACACAGACCTTATTTCAGGGGTCAAACCACAAGCCCATTCATAACTCCCATTGACTTTGAGAGGATAGACCCCATGGCGCTCAAATGCTAACTTACTTCCGGGTTTTAGGACTCATTCCTGTGGCGCCCTATTACACCTCTGCAACATTCAGATTGAAGGCTTAAACGTCACAGCGGCCTAAATACCACGGCTTGAAAGAGCAGTCTGAATAGAGCGAGGGATAAAATGCTCAAGACATATTTTTCTCACCCTTACTTTCAAAGCCAACCTCTTCACTCTCATTTGTTCGAGAGTTTTTCCAAGAGATCTAATTTGCAGTGAAAATACCTGTGTGGTCAATGGCAGGTTAAGGTCTTTAAATAATTATCAAATTCTCCGTCTGTTTCTGTCTCTGTCTCTTTACTGGTTGACAAACAGCCTCACTCTCACTCTCTAACTTCAACAATTCCTTTCACACCTCTTCCCCGTCCTCAATGTCATTTTTTGGTCATAAGACACGCTTAGTTACCTCTTCCTCTCAGACTCCCCGCACACATTTATATTCTCTTCTTCCGCATAGCGTTTGGGCGGCAGGTTAAGTGTCGGGGGCTTTCTCTTAGGAGCAAAATCTATGAACCGGTGGTCACGGACCATTACTCTCA
Organism: Labrus mixtus; assembly: GCF_963584025.1. Classification (NCBI taxonomy): domain Eukaryota; kingdom Metazoa; phylum Chordata; class Actinopteri; order Labriformes; family Labridae; genus Labrus; species Labrus mixtus. Next base: position 18,393,584 of record NC_083631.1, on the reverse strand, counting down.
CAGTTTGAAACACGAACCCCCATCAGCATGTCTCACTTCTCAGAGCCTATTTTGCGTGTGCAGCCAGTTGAAAATGAGACAAACATGACTCACTGGCTCACGCTTGTCATACATAATATTTTGTGACAGTTTGTTAGTACGCCGAGGCTGTACGGTGACTGTGTGTGTTTAAGCTAAAATAGGAAAGTGATCCTTCTCAATAGACTCCACTTTCTCTTTTTTTTTCATCCGGGTTTTGAACGGTTTACGCTCACCTGGAGGACACTTGAGGAGGGCACATCAGAGGGACATTATCTCCAAGATGCTGCTGCAGCCTCCAGATGTGAGATTATCATGAGCCCTGCGACAAAAATAGTATCGAATAGGCATTTAAAGTAGAAACACAAAGTGTAGTTTAGATGTTCTGATTCTACGTTCCCTTTCCAATAACAGAATTTGGGAATTTTGTCCCAGCCTGTAAAAAAATCAGTACGCTCACAATCGAGATGAGTTAATGCTAGTGGCAGCAAGAGAGTAAGAGACAACCAAAAGGCCAGTTGACATCGATCAACGGGTTACTGCACGGTGAGTATTAAGGGGTCGCCAATTGTGAAGCTGTCTGATTGTTCATCAGGAGTTTGAGAATGAGACAGATGACTAAAGAGACTGAGGAGAAACAAAAGGGGACATAAAAGAGGACAAAAAGAGGGGAAGGGGGGCAGATGGAGGATAAGACAGAAAAGGTGAGTGAGGAGACCAGCTCTAAGAAGATTACTGAAGGAATGTGGAGGAGTCAAGGTGGGGGAAATGGTCGGAGGACATTGGGGGGGGAGAGATAGTGATGGTAGATTCTGGCAAGCAGTATGGAGATGATTGAAAATGAAATCAGGACAGAGAGATTGCAGGAGGTGGGGAAACAAACAGAAACAAATAAATTGGCAGGGGTAGAAGAAGGAGGGCCAATAAAGTGGTGAGATGAAGATGAAGATAGGGAGGGGTAGGCTGAGGCTGAGGCTGGAAGTGGCAAATTTTGTTGAGTGCTAAGGGGAATGAGAGTTTATGCTGACAGAAGAAGAAAAAGGAGGGATACGGATAGGACAGGAAAAAGACAGACTAAAGAAAAAGGGCGTTATTTGGCAAATGGGGAGACAGAAAGAGAGGGGAAATCATAAGTGTGTCACAGGCTGGATAGTAACTGTTCAATTGCTACGACACAACGACAATGTAGCTAATTATCTGAACAAAGGCAGCAAATGGAGATGTAGCCGTATAATTACCCCAAATGATATCCTAGCTTGAGCCAAAAGTCCTTCACAACGAGTCCCAGAGGAGGTGTAAATAACTTGAATATTTATTTGGGTGTTAAAATTTGCTCTGTAATTCCATACTTTGGTCACGGTTGACGTACAAAATGTATTTGCCAGATAAAATAGCGAAATCCACTCGCTGTGTTCTCTGCTAGAGTTACAAACTTCTTAACACAATGGCCGCCTACTTTGTGCTTCTAAAACAACAGAACCACATCTCATTGCATTTCTCCGTCCATCCCATTTTTAAAGCCCAGCACAGTGTCTGCAGATGGCTGAGCATCACGAGTCTGGTTCTGCTCGAGGGTTTCTGCCTGTTAAATGGAAGTTTTTCCTGGCTACTGTAATTTTGCTAAATTTGTAGCTTTGCTTTTACCTGCTCTTTTGTAACACAGTATAACAAAGAGTAAGGTCTTTTACCTGATTGGAATTTTCCTTTCCAATATCGATTTCAATATCAGAATTTGGGAATTTTGGGAACTACGAGTCAATGCTAGTGGCAGCAAAAAAGTACGAGACAACCCAAAGTTTAACACATGCAGTTCGTTGAGGGTTTGCTTAAGGCTATCTCCAAGAGCCCAGGAAGTCACATACAAAAAAAGCCAGTTTTTACAGAAGAAATGAACACGTTTACACTTTGGAGCACCTTTGGAGGGCAGCTAATGCCGGTTATGTGTATAATAAAAATGGTTGGTAGTATTGGGTATTAACCCTGATTGGTGGAAAATGACATTTGCAAGGTGTGTTTAACATTCTAACATTATATTTTGATGATTTAAGTGTTTTTCATCCCATGGCCAGTGGACATCTCTCTCTCTTTTCTAACAATGAGTAAGGTGTTTGATATGCTTTTTGGAAAGTGTCTTGAGATAACATTTGTTAAGAATTGGCGCTATACGAATAAAGACTGATTGTTTGACTTCCTTGGGTGGAGTTGCACAGTTGACATCCAGTTTAATTTTGTGATGTATTGTCAGGGAACACCACCCTGGGGATGAATCACACCCAAGAGACATTTATTTTAGCGGGTAGGTCAAATAATAACAGGATTAAAAACTGGTTGACACAATAAAATCGTTTTGAAATACAGTCTGGAATTTAAAATACAGGAGAAATAAGTATGACATTAGACTTCAAACAAGTTTTAACAAAGCAGTTTTTTGTTTTCTTGAATATCAAACAAATTAAATCACGTGTAGAGTTGTGTAATTATTCAAAACTGTTTTTCTGTGAGTTTATGTTTTTGGAGATCCTTTTTTATGTATATTTTTTTATATATCCAACTTTTTATTCATCAATTTGATTTTCTATGTGCTTAAAGTCCCTGTAAAGTAAAATCAGCAATACATCTTCAAGCATGCTAAATATGTTGCAAGAAGATAGCTTTAAACATGTGAAAAGACTGAGAACTATGTTTGACTGAAGAAGTTTGCATATAGATATCTCACAAAAATTGGAGAGTGATTGATTTACACATAACCAATCATGTCTGATATTTTAAGAAACATAATGTACAATGATGGTATTCTGGACATTCAAGCACCAAGTATATTTACAATTATGTGAGTGACCGATATGACTAAAACAACCAGAGGTCCAAATATTGCTAAATCTGAATGAATTATAATATTAAGAAGGTTAAAAATGAAGAGCTGTTAGGGAGCCAAAAGAGCAGAACAGAACACCCCATCACAAGTCTGATTAATGAAATGGCAGTAATGCACTTTGTAACTATGCCTAAGTTTTTTTATTATTATTATTATTACTATTTTTTACTTAAAGCAGCCCTGTGATTTAAAAACAATGCAATGTAGAGCTTACCTTCTGGTGGATGCAGTCGTCATGTAATCGGTTGGTTTTCTCCAACCATTGATCATGATGTTCCTCTCTGGCAGAGACAGAATGAGACACAGAACCATTTCCAAACCTGCTGCAGCACCTCTCACACAGTAACTGTAGGTCCTTTAGGTCCAATATCTAAGTATTTTTTTGTTTTTATAAATAAATAATGAAAGATACCTGTACACCTGGCTGTGACCCTGTTGCATTCACTTCAGTTTCATTTGAGCAATGAGTGTGGCTCGTTTGGTTTGGTACACTGCCGCCACCTTGTGGACAAAGTCAAGACACCTCGCTTCGGCGCTTTCGTTCAGTGTGGACCTTTCCGGTTGCCATCAGGAGGAGCAAACGTTGCCTTAGCAACGGGAAGTGGTAGCGGAGAGCAGGATTTTCCTACACTCTTTTTGAAGTATACTTGTTTTGAAGCAAAGCACTACTTAAATTTCAGGTTTTTCAAAACCGTGGCCACCATGGCTGCAAGCAACCCGACAGTGTTTCTTCTCACAGTGAACGGACAAATCGAGGGAGCGAACGTGAGTAGAGCTTCCGAGGTAGCTTCTCGTTAGCATAGCAGCTAACTTAAAGCACGGAAAGCCAGAGAGTAGTTACACTTTTCTCAGTTTCGAGCTTGTGTGAAAAAGGTGAAAAGTCGATATGTGTTGTTTGTTTTTCAGTTTCCGGAGTATGACAACTTGTACTGTAAATACTGTTTCGTCTACGGACACGACTGGGCTCCCACTTCGGTGAGTATTAAGAGGGGCTACATGTGTGACGCGTTCACCTGCTGCTCGGACCTCCTCAGGTGTGTTCAAGAGCTGTTCGGAAACAACATGCACCTTACAAATAAATCCAATGTTTTTAATTACCCAGGACTAACCTCAGGTTCATGTAACTAACTCACAAGCCAGAAATGATACTGCGATACATTAATGTAAGTAAACACACTTTTGAACGCCCTAACCGATGTTTACTTTGACCCGCCATGGTTTTTGTTTGTGCAATATGACGTCAAAACTGGCAACCTTTCCCCCCCCCCCCACATCCATAACCTTGGTGTCATCTTGGACCAAACACCTCTCCTACGACAAACACATCACCAAAACAGCCTTTTTCCACCTCAAAAACATCGCCCGCCTCCGCCCATCCCTCTCATTTTCAGCTGCCGAGACCCTCACCCACGCATTTATCACCTCCAGAATAGACTATTGCAACAGTCTCCTCTACGGATCACCATCACACTCACTCAAGAAACTCCAATACATTCAGAACTCCGCAGCCCGTCTCCTCACACACTCCCGCACCAGAGACCACATCACCCCCCCCCCGTCCTTCATGACCTCCACTGGCTCCCCATCCCCCCAGCGTATCAACTTCAAGCTCCTCATCATCACCTTCAAAGCCCTTCACAACCTGGCTCCCCCCCTACCTGTCTCACCTCCTCCACCGACACACTCCCACCCGCACTCTCAGGTCTGTAGATGCAAACCTCAGGACAACCCCCCCCCCCCCCCCCCCCACAGGACAAACCTTCGGTCCTGCGGGGGGGGGGGGGGGGACAGGGCTTTCTCTGTTGCTGCTCCCACCCTCTGGAACTCACTCCCAAAAACATCAGCGACTCCCCCCACACTCACCTCCTTCAAGAAATCCCTCAAAACTCACCTCTTCAACATTGCCTACAACCTCTAACTCCCCCCTCCCCCTACATTACTTCTTCATTGTACTGTCCTCGTCGTTTTTTGTTTTGTTTTATGGTTTTATATTTTGTCAAAGCGTCTTTGGGTTCCTTGAAAAGCACTATAAAAAATCAATATATTATCATTATTATTAACTAGTTTGAACTTTTTACGACTTTCCCTGTACTTCAGACATGAACTTTCTCAATTAAATTACATTTTTTTCCCAATAATTCTGAAATAACCTCATAGTAGGGATGAAGTCTGCTAATAATGGGCGAATAATCATGTTCAATTTGAAATCACGTTTCAATTCAATAGTGAAATTTTCTTACGGAACATGATAACAACAAAAACTCCTTTTAACTTGTACAGAAGATTATCTTTCAGTACAGACACACACCATTATCCAACAAGGCATGCTGTGGGAGGTTGTTTTACTCTTCCTAAATCAAGAACATCAGCATCTCAGCATTCAGTAACATACAGAACAATGCTGGAATGGAATTCACTCCCAAGTAATGTTAAACAACAAAGCACTGTATACAGTTTTAAAAGAAGTCTTAAAGAACATTATCTGCGGAGAAACTTTAGTCAGTACTGATAGGACTACTGGGCCTTTCTTTGTGTAACCATGTTATGTCTTAGATGCTGTAAATCAGACAGAGCCTTTGTGTTTGTCTGTTTCTTTAGTTTTTTTTGTTCATTCATGTAAATTGTCTATTATTTTTAGTTATTGAAGAAATGTTGTGGAATGTTTGTGTCGTGTGAAAAGAATAATATATAATATGAATTTGTAAAATGTATTGACACAATATAAACTGCGGACCCCAGGAAGAATAGCTTCTCGCTATGCTGAAGCTAATGGGGATCCAAATAAAACAAACAAATACGGATATCCTTGCAATTTATGTCCAATAGTGATGCTATATATTCACCTATTTGATCATTACATTTTAGAAAATGTTTTCAACCGTGGTGCAGTAATATACGTTAGCACAGTTCCATAAGTTGTTCCCAAGGAATTTAAGAAGACGTCTGGTTGTTATGATACTAAAAATGTCTTTGTATCTGTTTCCCTCAAGGGATTGGAAGAAGGTATCACTCAAATAACCTGTAAAGGCAGTCAATCTTCAAATAAATTAATCTGGAACTTTCCACTGGAGACGACATTTAAGAGCACAAACCCCTCTGGATGTGAGTATTAAACATGCATGCAGACATACTACAAAAAAACATATTGTGTTGTTGTGATGCACTATGACAGTCTGAAACATCAGTATCGCAAAAAGAAGACTGCATTTTCATTCCTCAGGGCCTCAGCTTGTGGTGAGTGTATACGGTCCAGATGTGTTTGGCAACGATGTGGTCAGGGGCTACGGAGCGACACACATCCCCTTCACACCGGGACAGTCAGTATACCCTCCATCTTTTTTAAAAACCATATCCAAGGCATCACATTTCATTTCATTTCATTAGTTATTGTAATTAATGTTTTCACATTCTTGCCTAACCCATGTGCACATTGCTCGTCTAACTGTCAAAAACAAAGCTTAAAAATAATCATTAAATATTAATTGTGTTTGGAAGGATTTCCATGGAGCTCTTCTTGTTTCATATCTGTTTGAAGATAACCTGCTATGATTTTTTTTTATATATCTCAGACATTCAAAAACCATCCCCATGTTTGTTCCCGAGCCCACGTGGAGGCTTCAGAAATTCACAAGGTGAGACGTGAACAGTTTTGTGCTCGTCTGTTTAGTTTTCTGTCTCAGAAGCTGTGGAACCTGCTGGGGGGGAGGGGGGGGGGAGGCAGCCGATCTCTGAGCGCGATCAAATATTTACTGCTCTGCTGTGGGTGTGTTTGAGAGTTCTACTAAGGCTGTAGTGTTAGGCATTGGAGAAGAGAATCCTCCACATCAGCATGCATTGTTGACAGCTGCTGAAAGACAGACAGTTCATTTCAACATTCGATATATGGAGGATGTGGATCTTTAGATTAGCATTTTAAAAAGCAACATTTGCATCTTTTTCTGGTTTTTCCACCTGAAATGGGAAAAGTGACCTGGGTGTTGTGTTTGTTTTTGTTTTTTTCTCACGCACTAAATCTAGTTTTCCTTCACTTTACATGAGCGATAATACAGCCAATTATTTGTACAACAGAGGACTTTCATTGAAGTCATTTCGTACAGCATCTGAAAGGCATTTCACATTTGGTTGAATTAATATTTCATGACATTTTAGTAAGCAGTATGATCAATGCTTAGGATGTATGTTATATAAAAGTTAGCAGATTGACTGATCAGAAACAGAACAAGACTGACAAAACACTCAACAAGTGTCCTCTTTTATCAGTCCAACTCGTGTGTGTGTATACAATGTGCTATAAATACTGTATCAGAAGCTTCATTTAACCTCTGTTTCCTGTCCTTCCTTTCAGCTGGCTGTTGGGACGGCGGCCTGAGTACACAGACCCCAAAGCAGTGGCTCAGGGTGAAGGCAGAGAAGGTTTGTTTTGACAGTTTCTTTTTATTCCCCCTGTCTTTTGAAGATTTGCTCCACAGTGGTTCTCACCTTGTCTATCAAGAGAATGTGTGTTTACACTTGAGGTTAACTTCTTTAGCCAGGCATTTACAAGAGGAGCCGCTCGTAAGACAGGGGCTCATTTAGAGGCTGACCTGGAGCAGCAGAACTGAACTACCTCGAAAAGACATGTGACCCATGAGTCTGTTAATTCTGATCTCTTCATGAGTGGAACTTTGAGAACAGTCCTGAGTGTACATTTTGTGACATCGACATAGACGGTGAATGTTTCATTTATTTGGGTAAATTCCATGATAATTTTAATGAACAACCAACTTCAGTTCCTGTAGATTATAAAGACATTACATAAATTTATGATTTGTAATTTTTATGCTTTAAGACTGATACATTCTCACAACTCCTTTAATATTGTGAATTATTGTGTTGCAGTGACGCGTGTTCGCTCCCAAGGCTTCGTCAACGTCTCCTTTCACATCATGACTAAAGACATGAAAAAACTTGGCTACGACACAGGACCATCGAGCCCTGCTAACACACAATCGGTCACATCCGGCTGGTCGACAGAGGATCAATAACACGAAGTCTAATGACAAAAGACTGCTTTTAACACAACTTGCTTATTTTTCTACTTTTTTATTCCCCATCAAGGACTCCTTTTTTTTTTTTTTTTCTTAGACCAAAACAAGAACACTACTCTAGTTTTAGATTTATTAATGGCTTTTAATGCATGTGTTTGTATGGAAATGAATGAAAGAAACTAAAAAGTGTCTTGTCACTAAGATTATTTCAAAAATGATTTCAAAAAATGTTCTTCAACTTGTTTTACTTAATGCAGCTTTTTGCTTTTTTTAAAAAAATAATAACTGTGGACTTAGCTGAATAAACTGAGCAACAACAAATACAAGAACACACACACACTGGAGTTACAGAGCTGAAGTGATACACATTTTATTTTGAACCGATGCAGCTACAGTCGTCCTCATCCAACAGGGTGTGGCCTGCTGCGTTCATTTGTTTAGATGCCGTTAAAATACCACGGTGACTTTTCCTACAAAAACCCATTACACAGAATAATAAGGTATACAGAGGAACAGTATGTTACAATAGTACAAATGATAAATTATATTATACAGTTATAATGCCAACAGGTTGAGCATGTATCCAATAAAAAAAGCAGCCTGCTCCCAGTACTATGAGAAGGGTAAATAGACAGACGTGGAAAAGATTAGAGGAGGCTGTTTATGCATATAAAGACGGACAGTCCATAAGGTCAGTTAGTCCTCGTGATAAAAGCATAGCAAATACATGGAGACACGCAGAGGAGCTCGCTACACAGGCCACATTTCACTGCACCATAGCAACGACTGTGAAAAAGTGTTTGACTTCAGTGTCATCTGACGGCTTAGGAGTGCTGAGTTTGTTTTCAAGACAGTAAAAGTTGCAACCTTTTTTCAATGCATCGCTACCTCAACCTTTTCAACAATCACTGGAGTGAAATTAAAGGTCAGGCTGCAGTGAAATCAAGGCCAGTGAGAGAGTGACGTGTGTCTTAGCCAGAAATCATAGTAGCATTTCAATTAGCACGACATTTATTAGCAAATCTAACCTTGCAAAACACATCAAGCGTTAACGATCTTTTTTCTTTTTCCAAACTCCAATTTTTGCATATATTTAGTTGAGATAAAAATGTATGCTGGTTTGCAAGTCAGTGTCACGTCCATTTACCACCCCACCCCCCCCCCCTTTCCCCAGCATAAAAATCATCTTCATCAGCATCATCAAAATCATACACACAGATGGAGCTGCCCCTCCTTTTGCCTGAGAGAAATGAAGGTCTGCGTTTAGTGGAAATATCATGGGTCCCGCAATGTAGCTACAATACCACAGTACACCAGGAGAGGGCGTCAACTCACACCAAAAGAAGAAGAAAAAAAAACCTCCACAGTAATAACATTGGCAGTGATAATCACAGCTGAAGAGAGCGGGCTACAGAGAAGAGCGGTCTACACCGGGCACAGTTTGTCGTCTGTATTTAACCAACCCACCGAAATTTTAGCTTGTTGTCAGTAAATGTGCTAACATCCAAATGTTCCAAAAGTAACACTTTCCTCCATGACCTTCTGCACAAAGGGCTCTGAAAATACATATTTTAAAAAAACCTAAATTTTAACAATGGAGTCATGAATTTTTATAAACAAAACTATTCCAATTATGACATCCTCAGAAATCACAGTCGCTATGACTTTGGTAAGAGTTGTGCTTCTAAGAGAAGAGAATGACAAAAGCCTAACCCAGGGTGAAAAACAAAAACAAGAATAACAAAAAAGGAAACTCGTAAAAAGAGAACGACAATGATACATGGCTTAGCTATTACACAGCCCCAAAACTCTAGAAAATAAAATAAAATTAAAAAAAAAGGCTTGGATTTACATCTAATGTGTAAATAACACCAAAAATAGTAACACAAAATAAACAACTGCTTGTTTACATGACATGTTCAGCTGTGTTCTGCTGCAGGATTCCCTGTGCTATCAAAAGACCGATACTGGAATAACCCCGTGTGAGTGTATGTGTGTGCCAGATAATGTTCTTGTGGAGAGATTAGCCCCGTAAATCCACTCAGAGGTAAAACTCTGCTCATGGTACCGAGTGGCTAACATGCTCTTTAAACCATAGGAACACTGTGATTGTATATGGTTGCACACGCATACACAGTTAAGGCTGCGGATGTCTACATTACGCCCGTTTTGACTCGCTCTTCAGAAACTTAAATCGCTTTTTTTTTTTTTCCACTTATGGAGAGACTGAAACACTTTCTCATTAAAGTACACTTGGAAGCTAAACGTATCTCTCACGCAAACACTCACAGACCCACACACAGCCCACCCTCTTTCCCTTTGAACCTAGAAACAAACTAAACAAAAAAAAAACAAACAAAAAAAACTGTCCCATGATGCCTTTCTGCATCCTTATGTTCAGCTGGCTAAATAGTGATGCCGTCACAGTTCATGTCTTTTTCCTCTTAACTCACACTTGGTGGGGGGGGGGAGACTCACTGACAGAGACACCAACATGTAGCTGTTAGTATCTGAGCATTAACAGTATGCCTGCTGCATGGTGCATGAGCACATACAGACATACAAACAAAAATTGCGTTTGCTTGCAACCCCTTGTTCAAGAGGTTTGTCTCCTCTGATAATGTTCATAGTCTATCCCGCAAACCCCCTGCTTGGTTGAAGTTCCTGTGGAGGGACGGGCAAAAAAAAAAGAGGGTCCAAGTTGACGGAATTGACCAGGCGAGAGTTGTGACTGAGTGGTACCAAGAGCAGAGGCGGTGTGGTCGTCTCCCTCCCTTAGCTAAGGTGTAACGGTGAGCCCAACAGTCGCAGAAGGAAAGAAGAAAATAGGAGAAAGAAATTGTGCAAAATCCCTGCTTAGTTACACACACACGTTCACACACATACACACACAACAAGAGTAAAAACACATCTGTCCATCTCTCATTCTTACTCCAGTGTGTGTGAGTGAAACCCACTGGAATATACACAGTGTAAAAGTACTGAGATGTGCACTCGCTTGCTCCCAGACAAACACACACACATACACACACAAACCAGCTGACAGGGCTTATAAAAGATTAGCTCTAGTGAAGAGATAAAGATCCTGGCGTTAGTACAGTCAAAATCTCCTGTGCCCCCCACCATAGAAGAAGAGGGGGGGAAAAAAAGGAGCAATCCTAGACGGGAGAAGTGAGGGAGAGGGGGCGAGTGAATGTGAGCAGGACAGGGAGGAGAGACTGTGTCCTTTTCTCGCCTCTGTGGGGGGGAAAAAAAAAAAAAAAAAACTGTAAACACCACAGTGTCTCTGTAAGTCTGTAGACAGATGCAAACCGTTTGTGGTCATCAACATCATTGTCAGATCAGTATGGAACACACAGCACTAGGCAGCTTGTAGCATTTAGAGAAGACGAGAGGGAGGAGTAAGGGAGTGTGTTAAGGTAGGAGGAGGCCAGGCCGGGACAAGGACCTGGTGAGGAGTTGGTTACGGAGGAAGAAATGGGATAAGACATCTCCTTGTTTATTCTGAAGCTTCTTGAGGAGCCAAAGTTGAAGAGAGAGAAAGAAAAAGAAGGTAAAAAAAAAAAAAAGGGGGGGGAGGGTGTACTCTGGTGCAAGTTTCCCCGCCCTCACAAAAGGAAGGGGTTGGTGGTTCCAGTGGGCTGCGTCCCGGCCTGTGGCGGCAGGCTCATCAGGGGCTGGGGCATGGACATGGAGGCTGGGATCCCCGCAGTCATCCCGGCGTTGGCTCCGACAGCGCCCATCCCAGGCATCGAGCGACCCATGGGGGCCATGCCTGCCAGGGGGACCATGCCGATGGGTTGAGCGGGCAAGGAGGCCAGGTTCATCGGCTCGGCCATGCCGCCAAAGGCAGAGAGCATGGGGCTGACCCGCATCTGGTTGAGGGTGGGAGGTGCGGGCTGGCTCAGCTGGAATGGGTTGGCTTGGGCTGCTTGAGCTGGAGCAGAGCCACCTGAGTAGAGACGGGTGAAGAATTACAGCTACAGGACTCTGGCTCCAGATTAACACTTCTATTATTATATTGGCAATTTACAAAAAAGAAATGTAGTTGAATCAAGCTCAACAAGACAATGCAAGAGCGATGATTCAGCATTTCACTGTGCAGATAAGTGAGCCAGGCTAGCACACTTCTTTATCTTATCTATACTTGTGTTATCCTGTATTCCTTAATTTACCTCCTTAAAATAGCCAGTCTTTGCATTTAGTTTAAAAAAAAGTTAATATTAGATAAGATACTCTAACATACCATCTTGCGCACCAGTGGAACCCAAGAACGGATTGATGATGGGCGCGGGTTGGGCTGGTTTGGTCACCAGAGAGTCCAGATTGACCAGGGCAGCGTTGGGACCCAGGAAGGACTCCGGAGTCTTTCTGGTCGGGTTTGTGATGCCGGACATGGAGGAGGGCAGTGGGTCGAAGAGGTCCAGGCTGCCGCTGCTGGCGAGACTGACTTGGGAGGGGATTGAGGACGCTATGGCCCCTTCACCTAAGAACAGAGAGCGGTTGTATTTCACCGGTGAGTAGCTGGAACTGAAAATCTCTTTGAGGAAACAGAATTGTTAGAACACTGAGACTTCTTGCATACATAGAAAGAGCGTTGCCAACATAGCCGTCACCTGAAGGCATCATTACATCTCAGAAATGAGCGTCGACTTTCCATGGGTATTGAAAATGTGAGTGTCATATTATGCTCTGATTTGTCACTAGCATGTCAGTACAACCAAACGCAGCACCCACAGATACGTGAGCATCCACAGTCACCGGGAAATTAAGAAGAGTTGATGCAATAAAATGATCAGAGGATGCTTTTATGAGAGCACATCAGAGCCAGACAGTCTGGCTGTTTTTTCAAGCAGCAGTTAGACGGCAGTAGAGACATTCATTAATGCACCCGCACAGGGACACTCACAAACCTGGCATGCCAGCTGCCACACACACAAACACAAACACAAACACACACACACAAACACAGAATGTCAAATGAGGGAACGGCCTCGTCCAAACCAAAACGTAGATGTAGCAAAGCCAAAACAATGAGGCTAATCAAATGGAAAAAAGGAATCCATCGCTACTCTGCACGGTGGAAATTTGTTTGACACAAATCTCTCACTTTGTTCTGCAGAGACGCTGATTTTTTGACATCTGTTTACATTTGTTTTGAAGAGGATGAAACACCTCAGGGATGATAAACAATGGAAGAAGGCAAAACGTCAAGCTTGAGCTTGGAGCGCCTCAGACCTGCTGCTCTTGTTTCTTCTGAAGAGTGGAAAAAAAACAGATTATTTTTTTTTTAAACGTTTAATTGTTAAAATGAACATTTCCTGCTAGCACTGCAGTCGGAAAGTGGTCACCAGTCACAATCATGACACGGTTATGAAGGGAGTAAAGCTCAGCTTGCTGTGGTGGCTACTGTTTTGGAGAGACTAGGGATCGATTGAAGTTAAATTATGCTAAGTGATCAGTATTCATCAGCTCAGTATATCTTCTGGTCTGATCCTGCTTTTTAGACAGGTTTTAGAAGCATTTACGATACTGGTATGGCTATCAGAAATATTCTAATTACTAAAGCTTAATGCTCATGTAAAGCCTGTACTAAAGTAACAAGGGCATCAGCAAAAAGATTGACTGACTTTGTACGGTTCTTTTTGTTCCTTGTTACTTTGAATATATCAGAAATGTTTGTGTTCAACTGGAAGAAAAACTCCAGACGCCAGTGTCCCCCTCCCAACACCAAGAGACAACCTCACCACGTGTAAGGGAAAAAAAACACTGAAGACCTGTGCCAGACTGTTCACTGGAACCCTTTGAGTGATTTTTTAGATCACAACGGAGGGATTCAATAAACTGGATGGTACAGGTCTAATATTGTTTAAACACATACAGTAAATGCAGCATTAGAGTACACCACACTGATATGGGACCAGACTGGAGCAAACACCTTCTTTATTTTTTTTTTCAATTCAGTGTGATTTCCTGCAGCATGTGATGGCATCAACACTCCTGCTGTTTAAAAGTCTTTGCTCACGTCTGGTGACATCTACATACAAAAAATAGACAAGACAATGTGTCACGTGTCTGTGGCCCCGCTGAAACTTCTATTTTGCAGACGGGGAATTATTTCAGACACTTGAGGAGGGGGGGGGGGGGTGGGGGACAAAAACAAAGAAACACAGACTCCGTGTAATTATTAGAGAGAGAGACGAAGACAAGGGTGAGTACCAGTGGGGACAGAGGAGGAGGAGCGCAGGCTGTCAAACTCAGAGAAGTCCTCTTTAGACGTACCGTTGGATGCATTGAACAGGTCAAAGCTACCTGAAAGGGGACAACGCATACACACAGACAAAAAAAAACAACCAAATAAAGACATTTAGACGGATGGAAACGGACAACACAAGCGTGAATGAGTGTGGATACTTTGGTAAACTAAAAAGGGGGAGATGAATACAATAAGCAAGTGAAAGCATGCAAACAACAGATCTCTATTTCAATCTTTTCTGTGTGGAGGTACAGTTGTGGTGGTACATTTTTGTAAAGGCCCTAACGACTGACTGATAATGACATCTCCCTGGTGGTCACCTGCGTTCGAAGTCTTAGGGCGGGCGGCAGCAGAGCTCCAGGGATCAGAAGCAGGAGCGGAGTTTGATGCCCAGGGATCAGTGCTCTTCATGGGTGGGACAGAAGGAGAAGCGCCCCATGGGTCCACTGGGGCAGCTGGCTTAGGGGCAGACCCTGGGGGAAGCAGGGGAGAGGTTCATCGTTGGGGAGGGGGTGGGAGGTTTGCATGGATTCAGATTGGAAATGAAGAGGAGGAGGTGGCAGAGGAGGAGGACGAGGAAGAGGAAGACAGCAGGATAGAGGTAAAATAGCAAGCATGCATTTGATATGAGCCATTTTGAAAGTTCTTCTATATCTCCCCACAGCTTCTTTCCTTCTCAGCACACTACTTTTTCTTCACCGCATCTTCCTTTAACATCCCCCCCCCACCCACCCCTCCTCTCCTCTCCGTGCAGTAATGCTGCTGGGCAAGTGGAGCAGCATTCCTATTTCACAAGGAGTCACAGTCCCACGAGCTGCAGGTGGAGGGCCGAGACATCATGCACACACAAACAACAAAAACAGGGAAAAAACTGACTGCTCACACAGATAGTGCGCAACAAAGACAGTCAGTGTGTGAATACTAGGATTAGTCACTAAACCTGAATTTTAAACTCCACTACCATACTGAAAAAAAAAAAAACCAAATTATGATTACAGGAAATCCTAGACACCCAATTCTGTTTTTAATAACATACACACAGTGCTCGAACACACTCCCACACATTTGAAACGTTCATAAAAACTGAAGGCAAAATGAGTAGCAATTACCTGAAACATCTTAACCTACATTTAAGTCTACTATCTCAATTTACTTAATATCTCAAACTGTCTGTATTCTTTCTAAGCACACTCCTTTTAGACTACACTTCTATTAAAGGTCACATATTGGGAAAAAAAAAACACTTGACCATATTTTTCTAACACTAATATGTGTCTCTAATCTGTCTACAAACCCAGCAGATAGGAGAAAAGTCTAGAGTCCTCTCCATCTTTTTCCTGCTCCACTTTTCAGAAAACGTGTGCTCAAACAGGCCGTTTAGAGGTTTTCCCTTTATGACATCACAAAAGGTCAGTAACCCCTCCCCCAGGTGGGCGACACTCCCACTGGTAGGTGTTTGTTCTGCCCTCTGAGTCTGCCTTCTCACCCTAAACAAATAGGGCATGGTGCAAGAAAGCCTGAGCCATTCAAGCCCTTCCAGAGAGGGGGCGTGGTCAAACACAGCTCATTTGCATTTAAAGCTACAGAAACAGCCTGTTCTGAGCAGGGCTGAAATAGAGCGGTTTATAGGCATGATAAACTATAGGAGAGTGGATTTATAGCAAGACACTTCACAGACATGTTTGGGGGAGCTCTGAGACTTATCTAAACTGGTTTAAAATGAGGACAAGATGTGACCTTTAAATATTCCCTCACAATTGCATATTATCTACTAGTGTGTATCTGCAGAGAATCTGCTCTCTCCAATTTCTTATTTTTCGACTATGTTTGGGACATTTCTGTTCATCCACAATGGAAAGTTGCTGTGTAGCTACCAGCCAACCTCCTTACATGAAACACTAAATTCAATCTTCTTGGTCTCTCTCTGTGTGTGACAAACTCTAAAAGACGTGTGTCGAGATGAAAAAAAAAGGTCATGCGAAAAAAAACAGTCTGCTGTGTCAAGAAGAATATTCAATGCTGCTTGTGTGACAGTGGGCAGATCAGACAGGAAAAGACAGAGATCATAGATAGATGATAACAGATCATATCAGCTGTGAAACATTCAGAAAATAACAGTGTCTATCTGATACACTGCTTTGTTTTCAATAACAGCAGCAGCTCTATTCAATCAACTTCCAGTCGTCTTTTCCTTACAACAGCTTTGGCTTAAAGATCTGATTGGATTGGATCTTGTTTGTTTCCAGAGATTTGTTTCTTTTCAATCAAATGTGAAATCAACAGAGCTTGTATCATCATAATCAAACTATTGATAATTTCACCATTCTGTGCAGCTCTCCTTGATGTGACCGTTTCCAGTGAGGGCATACATCCCTGTGTGTGTGTGTGTGTGTGTTTACCATAAGGCTGCCACGGGTCCTCTGATGGTGCCGCTGCAGCAGCACCCCGAGCACCCCAGGGATCAGCAGTGGCCCCGGGCTCTGGGACATCCATCAGGTCCATCAAAGACGACTGAGGCTAGAAGACGGAGAGAGAGGATTAGGAAGACAGAGAGCGACAGGGTGGAAAGAAGGCGGGGAAAAAAAGGGGACAAAATAGGAGAGTAGAAAAGATCATCTGGAAGGACAATCTGCCTGTTGGTCATTATTCTCTACAGCATGAAAATAGTTCATACATACTGACAGTTGTCATTACAGAAAAAAACATGAGCCATAGTCACGCAGCTGAAACGCAGAATCACTTTAGCTCTGCATGTCCTCAGACTGCAGTCAGCCCCGTTATTCAGGCAGAATAATGATGAGCCGACGAGGCAGCCTGCTGCCAGTTAGAGGTTTCATTTCTGCTCCTGAAGCAGCAGACACAGGCGAGGACGAGGAGACTCGAGACTATTTCAGGAGCATGGTCATAACAATGGGATAACTGAGTCACTCGAGACTCTTTGTCTGTGTGTTTTACCTCTTTCTTCTTCTTGGGTAGCTTTGCAGAGTCCGAGCCTCCTTTCTTACTCTCCTCCAGGGCCATCTGTAGTCTCAGGTCGTCCCCTCTGCGGATGCGGTCCTCCTTAACACACACCCAGAGCACAGTAATGTGGGTTGTATTCATTACGATACAAATACTTCAATTTAATACGATTCAATTCTTTACGGGTCATATAGCAATAGCTGATGAGGATAACGGAGCATAGTGCCAAACAGTTGCTATGTTGCTACATGCACAACTGATACTCAGAATCATAGTCTGATCAGAATATAGTGCTTCATGTAAACATCACAATCAGAAGTGCAAAAAAAAAGAAAGCTGCAACACCGAATCCTCAACAAAATCAAAAACAGGTCAGAAGTCAGTTTTTCAAAGGACTAAAAGCCAAAACAGCAAAGTGGATCTGATCTCAGCACAGGTTCTTTTCTACTACTTCTGGCAGACTAGACCAGCAGGTCAACTCTGCGCGTGTCAAAATGGTTTTATTCTCATTAAAGTTGAAAGAGGGAATTTTTTGCACAAATAGGTGGTGTTCAAATAACCATGTAGCATGTGTTGTGAGTGTATGTACCTGCTCTGCAGCCTCTCTGCTCATGGCTAGAGCAAGTTGCAGCTGCAGCTCTTCCTCTCCGCTGGTCTGAGGTCTGGCCTGCTCCAGTTCCGAACCTGCGTTTGGGGATGTGGCTGAGGGACCGATACAGAACACATGTTAACATCCCTGGCAAAATGGGCTAAACCAAAGCACATACAAACATCCATATTATCACATAAAGGAGCCTCACATCATCATCACAGAAGAGGCCCTCAGAGAGCCTGTGAAGGATGACAGGTTCATTCAGCTAATTGGATTAGATGTGAACATGTGGCACCCGGACGTACACACAGACACGGATGTGGCAGACACACAACACAACACAACACAACACAACCCCACCCCACCCCACCCCACACACACACACACACACACACACCCCTCCCCGCCCCTATTTTTATTGTAAAAGATACAATACTTAAAGTTGTTCACTGAGGTTTGTGAGGGTGTGTTCTTAAACTCATAGTGTATTTAAAAAAAGTGACTGCTGTGTTAGTGGTGTAATAATTGATGACAAGTAACACACACTGACATCACCGCATCATCTACTGCAACTCTGGACTTTTCTGTCTGTGATGTCACCTTATCTGCGTCACCATGTCTCAGCCGTCCAGCCTCGAGCGTGTGCGTGTGTGTGTGTGTGTGTGTGTGTGTGTGCGTGTGTGTGCGTGTGAGTGATGGAAGAATAGAAAAGCGCTCTACAAGTCAATTTACCGTCTACTCAAAGCGCTTTTACACCAAATGTCAGGGTTAGGGTTAGCAGGAGCTGGGGATCAAACCCCCAAACTTCTGACAACCGACTCTATCAACTGAGCCGCTAAACTTCGACAATTCCTCTCATTCTTTTTTTTTTTCCTTCCTCCTTACAAATATCCACTCTTCACATCTTTCTCTGCCTACAACAACTAGGACCAGTCATGAAATGCTCTGCGGCTGATGTGGACACTCCCAAATTCCAATTACACAATGCTCATCAAGTCATGTTGATCTGGTTTATAATGTGACATCATTTTAGGTATTCTGAATGCAAAATGGATCAAGACAAATATATTGTAGGACCCTAGAGCAGCGACTAAAACAACATAACTAAAACAAACAGGGTGGCTTGAGTCACTTCAAAACATTTTGACAGAAATCGTCCCGCCTGGTCAAAACAACTGTATGTCAAAGATGTCAAGTTAATGAGATATGAATGAACACCAGAGTAAATATTCTTATTTCTTTGATTGGAACCAATTAGGGCCCGACCGATATGTTATTTCTGGGGCCGATAACGGTGTTGATATTAGAAAGAGAAAAGGTGCCAATAACTCTTTAAAGCTCATTCTTACATTTCTTTTAACAGTTTAAGGGGAGGCCAAATGAATACTTGAGAAGCTAAATAGCAGCCACATTTCTGCATGACTCATAAAACCAGGAAGACATTAACATGCATTTTCTACAAAAACTGATGAGTCTTAACTGCTTTCCTGCCCAAACTTGCTCCTTTTCAAATGTTTTAGCTAATCCGTCCCAAGGGAAAGTGTTTCAAAGTACCCGGGGTAAAGGCGAGTTTGGCCAGCTGGTGGGACAATAGACTTGCCTTAATCATCATCTACAAGCAGAAACAATGTAACCCTGCAAAACTTGTTTCTTTGTGTAAAATTCATCCAGCTCCAGAGAGACAGAAACTACAGTATATAAGAGGCAGAGCCAGTTAGCAGAGAAAAAGTATAGTTCTCATTGACTGTATACAACTTGGATACAATCAGTGACATCACCCATCGCTTACTGAAGGGAAATTTTGAAGCCCAACGACGGTGGTCACCATGTAGGAAATGCTGACTCTAACCTTCTCTCAATCTAGAAACAGGCAGGGTGAAGCTGAGACCAGCCTTTAACCCCTCTCTCAAACAGTCACATCGTCCACCTATCTTGGAACAGTTTTAAACCACAGAGCCTCGAGAAAGACTAAACTGACAACCCAGTGACACACAGAACAGAATGTGAAAACAGCAAGTCCCAAGGACAATAAACAAAACTCAAAGCCAACTCAAACACACTTCTTTCTTGCCTGCCACCGTGGGAATATACCATTTATGGTTCATCGGAATCCCTGAGCATTATTCAGCCCTCCTCATTTCTTTATCATTATAGTTACTGATGCTAACATGCAAATGATCAGTGTTATCTTACATTGTTATTCCTGCTTATTCCACACATACTGTTACCATTATAAAAGGCATTGTAGCTATAAATCTATCTTATCTATTGTTGTTGTTTGTCGCTCTCTGTTTTGTTATTGTTGAGTCTTTGTAGATAATAAAACAAAAAGTACAGTCTAGACCTGTTTCTTTCTACCCTATTGATAAAGTTGATGAGCTGAGGTGCTTTTAAAACAAGTGTACGCTACAATCCAACACACTTAAGCGTATAAAACCTGTCAGCTCTGAACAGAGAGAACACTTTGGATGTGATGGATAAAGTGAAATGTATTAATGGCCACTGTTGTCATCTGTGGTAGATGTATGTAGTCGATAATGTTGCTGAGAATTGTTATTCTAGGGTATGAACCACAAACTGTCCCCCACATTTGCAGACACTCTGTCTCATCTCTCAATAGATAACGAATCAAGAAGCTGTTAGGAACCTGTTGAGTGACAAAACAAACTAAATCTTTGAAAGATTTGACAAACAAAAATAATTCTCCTACTCTTCATATTTGTCTGTGCTCCCGTGTACTTTGCTGAACTAGGATCCTATCTCTGAAGTCTACTTACTGACCTCAAGCTCGTCTTTGAAAACACTCAACTATGTCAACTTTTACCCAGAACATGAAAAGGCATTGATGAACCACCAACAAGTACCATTGGCTCAAAAACCTCAGGGGAAGTACAGCTGAAGGATACAGATGAAGGGCCTTGCACACCCACAGACACAAAGGTTAATGAAAGTACACAGACACACAGGTGCGTGTGGGTTAGATACTAGTTTCATACAGCTGAAGTGAAAAACTGAGTTGGAAAAGTAACCAAATAAAATGATGTAGAGAAAGAAAATTTAAATTTAGATTTAAAAAAGGTTTTTAAATCTCTCAAAACATGTTGATCTTTCTACGTCAGAGATGGAACAGTACAACAAAATAAAGACTGAAGAAAGAAAATGTGGAATATTTGACAATTAAAATAATGACATGAAGTGTGTTTCAGTTAGTTTCAGACCCTTTCAGATTCTTTGGGCTCGGAGGGATTAATAGAACTTTCAACACTAACAGAAAAAGTTTTCATGCTCATTCCATCACACCCCGTTTGGACAATAAGTGAGATTGGAATCCCAAAAATTCTGCCTGGCAACGCCTACATTGACACTCCGGCCTCGCTCCCATAGGCCGGTTACCTTTTTATGTTATCTAAACTAACGACTCAGCAGCAGGAGCTTCCTCCTCCGAGACGCACATTAAAGCAAAACATGCATGCAAGAATTTGGAGCCACAGGTTCAGAGATGTGACATAGATTCGGGCTGAAACTACACAGACACAGATCCACCCTGCAGTGTACAAAGGACCGGGGGTCAGGGGATGTAAAGGAAAGGAGGCCCCAAGGTTCAGTCTTTCATTTTAACTACTCCATTCTTCCACTCCGTCCCTCTGTGTTACCACATTCTGTGTCTTTCAACTCTCACACTCCACCTTTCTGTCAAATTCGATTATTTCCAACACATCAGCAATTAAGACTTATCTCCAGAACCTCTTATGTGAATAGAAACTTCATCTGATGAAGTTGCATAAGTCACCATGGTGCTGTTCTCCGAAACAAACTGCCTGCTGGCCTGACATCGCCTCAAGATTTGATTATCTTTTCAAAGCGCTCTTAAACATAGATTTTCTGTCATGCCTCCAACAGCGATGGTGTTTTTACACATGCACAAAACTCCTGAAAATGTTTCCCGAATTTTCAAGGTGAGCTACATGTAAACACAAACGGACACATTTTTCATTCCCAACTTTGCCCTGCCAGCTCACTAGTAAAAATGTCTGCATGCACGTACATCCAATTACACATGGCTTTGACACAGTAAATCTTGTAGAAGTTTTCAGGAATGCATGTGTGAAAGGGGCTTTAGAAGGATTGTGTATGTGCGTGCTAGCGTGTGTGTGTGGTTTGTGTGTTGTATAGATTGGAGCAAAAAACTTTTTCCCCCATTAACTTTCTTTTTATCAGATATATGTCATTGCTATCTCGGTCTAGCTGTATCTCTCTGTCACTGTGTGCTCCTGCAAGCCTCCCCTGCTGTCTCTCTGGAGGAGTGAGTGTATCAGTGCAAAGAGGAGCAGATTCCTCTGTCATGTGGATGATAGAGGCTCGGGGGGGGGGGGGGGTGAACTCTGCTTCCTCTTCTGTGTGTGTGTGTGTGTGCTGAGGAATGCAGCCCTACTGCGGGACTACAGGCCAGAGACGGAGCAGGGGGAGGGGCGGCTTTTAGGATGTAGGCCAAAGTTACAACTAGGACAAGATATATATGGATAGATGGACAGATAGATACCGTATTGATCCCACGGCAAGTTCAATATAAAATATTCTGCATGACACGGGTTGTTTAAACATGCAGAATGAGACCTGTGCAAGTCCTGTGTGTGCAGCCTGTGTGGTAGCAATCAGCTCATACTCACAGCCGTGATAGGACGCAGGTGAGCCCTCCGACCTGCCGTACTCTTCGCTGTATGAGGTGGAGAGATTGGGTTGAGATGAGCCTCGGCCAAAACCCATCTGACTGCTCCCTGTGGACACCTGGGCCATGCGCTCTTTGGTCTTCAGAGCCTGAGACCTAGCAGGAAAAAAAAAACACAAAATAGAATATGAGAAATCTTGGCTCAAGTCAAGAATCTTATGTTGTAGCATCAAAAAAGGACAGAATAAGCAGAAGGTATAATAGCAAATTTGGAGCCCTTGTAGAAGTAGAAGACCAGTGCATGTATAATCTCTAAAACAATTGTTCACATTAATTCAGTTATTCAGCAATATTTTCATATGGAACCAGAGAAGACTGGGTTGAATAACTCAAGCTTTGAGAATCCCTGAGAAACACATCAACTGTGTGGCCAATTTCAAGTGCACTTACTTTGTTTGCACTTCTGACCAGTGGCAGATATTAGGGCTGTCAATCTTCAGGTACAATCCCATTCGAATGAGTGAGTGAGATGTTAATAGGTAAATTAAGCCCCGTTTTCACCAAGCGGTCCAGTACAGTCTGGTACGGTAAACCCTGATATTACTTGCGTTTCCACAGCCAACCGTACCTTTACACATCACTAAATCACAGCAGCATAGTGTAGACAGCCAATAGATTCAACCAATAAGAAGAACGTGACACAGTAAACAAAGATCAGGAAGGTCTAAATTGAAGTTTCACAGTTTCAAATAAACTACCAGAGAAAAAGATCTTGTCCTTGATATTCAAATTTTTTGGGCTGCATGTTACACTTGACATCATGCTGTTAAATTGAATTATCAGCACAGGTATTATTATCACACCTGTTGTGACATTCATTAAAAACAGCTCTCCCTCTCATGTGACATTGCTTAAGGAACTGCGGTCACAAAGAATGATCTGAATAGTTGATACATCATGTAATTTAGTTTCTAGCCACAGACTGATCCAAGTGAAAAAACCCTACGTATAAGATTTTATTCACAGTTTCCCTTCTCTGTTAGTTATGATTAAATGTGACACATTAAGAGCACTAGTCATGTTCTACAAGAGGAGATGACTCCAGTGTCTGTTGTCGTTTTCAAACACTGTATCTCTTCATATTTAATTTCCAGAGCTCTCACCTCTCTCCCTTGAGGCGGTCCTCGTCTTTCAGTAGCACCACCAGCTGCTTGCTCTTCTCCCTGACGTTGATGCCCTGATCCTTGCCGTCTCTGTCGATGTACTGGAAGTCCTTCAGCGTCTGGATGGCGAAGATGTTCTCCTTGCACTGCAGCGCCACCCGCTCGGAGCCCGTCTTGATCAGGTAGTCGAGCAGGGTGAGCGCCTTGTAGACGTGGCGCCAGTTCTTGCCGTGGTCGTTGAGCCGCTTCCAGATCATGCTCATGATCTCGCTGAAGGCCACCACGTTGTAGGTGAGGTCGGCGATCTCGGACATGAGCGAGGACGACGGGCCCCAGGGGTCGTTGGAGGTGGCCTCTCTGACTTTCTTCTCTGCGTCAGAGTAGTTGTTCACCATGTTTTTCATCTGCCGCCGGATGCCGCTCGGCATGGTGGCGGTGGAGATGGGACAGACGGACCAAAAAAAAAAAAAAACACACCGTAGACTCTCACACAGGTAGGGGGAGAGGCAATCTGTGCCTGCTTGCTACTGTGCGCCTGTGTCCTTTCTCAAGGCACGGCAGTGGTGTGTGTGTGTGTGTGTGTAAATGTTCTTCTGTACAGGTGTGTGTGTTGTGTGTGTTTGCTTAAGAGGCTTCTCCAGGCCAGTGCAGTGTTCCTGAGTCCTCCAAAACAGCGTCTGTTAAAACCATCTCCACACACACAGCCCCGGCTGCACACATGACCACGCCATCACCTAGGACAGACACACACACATGACAGGTTAGTGGAAGGAAAAGAGTTTCAGGAAAGGTTACATACAAACACAGGAGCTAAATTGCTGCAATAAGCTAAAGTTAAGGAGCAACACTGACACACCTCCTTATTTGCAAGGGTCAAAAGCTCAGTGTTTGATTAATCACTCCGTCTACTTCAGGTCCGCCTCGCTCCACCTTTCCTTCACACACTAAACCATGTATTGATTTAAATTATATGACTTCTGGGTAAAAGTCACATTTTCAACACCTGAACAATGAGATTGTGAAGCTCACATTGTTAAGCTGATTGTGATGATAACTTCGTATTTTTAAAAGCAGCTGTAGCGACTTCCTTTTTGAAACGAGACAAACAATGCGTTTCATACTCTCACACTTCGATAACACATTTCCATCCATGCACTCGTACAGACGCTGCCGCCGTCATTATTTAAAGAGGCTGGGACAGGCTGTTGTGAGCGTGATGAATCGTGTTTCCACTATTTTTTTTTTTTTTATCTCAACCATGTTTACAGTAATCTGACTCAATTCTAGATTACATGACAGGGTGTTGAAATAATTCATGGCACGAACTTGTGTTTCGGAAAGTAACCTGAACCATAGATTTTAGTTTTACTGAGAACTGAGAACATGGAAACCAATGATAAGAGAAGAGTTATTTTTACAGGTTCAGAGCAACGATATCAATAAATAAAGAGGTGAGAAGATACACTTTGTTGATCCTGCAAGGGGAATTTCAAACGGGATCCTATGGACATGCACTAAAGAAGGGATGTCAGAGTGAGGGGGCTGCCCACGAGCGCTCCTGAGCTGGTTGGGGGCGATGGGTGGGTGCTTTGCTCAAGGGCACATCGGTAGTGCTCAGGACATGGACTGGCACCCCTCCAGCTACCAGACCAATTTCCAGAATTGGTCGGAACTGGGACTTAAACCGTTCCCAACCCAAGTCCTCCCAGACTGAGCTACTGCCGTTAAAACAACATCTCTTTTTACTCAGCAGCCAGTTTATCAGATCAAATTGATTAAACAACACTCCATTACACTGGCCTTTTAGTTATTCAAAATAAAACCTAATGTACCTTAATATTCTCAAAATGTACAATCTTTCATAGTTATGTCCAGATTTATTTTTTTACTTAAACATATGGTAAAAAAGGGAGATTAGGAAAACAACGTGAAGGCAATTGAGCTCCAGCTTTACTTATTTCAATTTCACATCACTAGAATAAATTAACATCCGATACTGAAAGAGGACAGAGCGATGACTGAGTAACAATGTGTTTCCAGTCCTGGGTGGGTGGCAGGGGAGAAAGACCATTTCCAGTCTGGTGACGACAGACTGATGACTCCTCTGTCCCGGTTATAACAGATCAGCAGCCCAGCCTTTAATCACTTCAGCATCGACACACACAAGTACGGAAAGTGTGTGTGTGTGTGTGGAGACTCACAGCTGTGCGACCTACACAGCTACAGCTCACTTGAGCGTGAAGTCAGTTTCACATGCAACATGAAGTCATGAAAACAGATTATTATTTTCTGGCTTTTATCTGATGACCAAAAGTGCACAACTGTGTGTGTTTTTATGGGCTGGAAAGAAAATGTCTATTATGCTGCAAAATTAAATTCTTAAAGTGTTATACAGCTTCTTATCCCGATATTGAACACATATGTATGTATGGGGTCCTGACCCCATGTGTACTTGAGGTCTAGATCACGTGGGGTCGCATGGAATTCAAATGGGGGTCGTGTATATAAAAAAAAAATAGTGAATACACACTACTGTAGGCCAAAGCCAGTTTCAGAGTCTCTGTCTGTCATTTATTGTGCAGAAATGTCATCCACGCCTTTCGTCCTCTGTCCACAATAATACAAAAAAAATCCTAAAATGCAACAAAACAGAAAAAAACATTTTACTACAATCTATAAAAATTCTGTATGTGTTTTGGATGTCTGGAGTCACCAGAGTATTGTGAAGTCCAAGTGGGGTTACAAGCCAAAGAAGGTTGAGAACCCCTGGCAAAGACCATGTGTGACCCCTGATAATGAGATCACGATACAGCGATTATGTGATGATTTACTGCAAGTTAGTCCTATAATTTCATATGATTTTCAATTTGGCGTCATTTCCTCTCTAATCATGCTTTATCCTTTCACTTCTTTTCACAGCTGTCCGACATTATTCACTGTCTTCTTTTATGCTACTGTCAACTTCTTCTTTGGCCAATTAACTTGTGTTTTATGTTGCCCACATTCATGTCAATAGTGCAACCCTGAGGGATCATATAGTAGTGATGCTATGAGGGGAATTGGCAGGAAAATATTTTTAAAGCGCTGTATTTCTTATTTACTAGCATTTCGATCATGGTATCACAAGTCAGGGTTGAGGATATACATTTCCACATCGATACCCTATCTGTTACGGTATCTGATTGGTGCATTGACTGGCATATTAGCCAATGACGGACCCCACATTCAGCTGGTGTTGTAGGCCCACACTGATCCTGGTACTTCTTTGCTTTGTCATTCAGCCAACTTGGCACAATTACACCCATTCACATTAAAAGCAAATGAACAGAAATCTGATATTGTTGTATGTTATCAGCAGCTACGGTTTGCTGGCATCTTTCTGTGCCTAGTGCTCATCTGACTGCAAGCTATGGGAGTCCCACAATAAATTACCCTGTTGAGTAATCTGATCCCTGTACCAAGCGTGCACGGACAGGCCCCACAACCAAGTGTTTTCATGAAGAGAGGAACAGAGTAAAAGGTGACTCTAGGTTAAATTTGGTATGTGTGTGTTTGTTTCTGGAGTCTTCTTGCCGTGGAAAGACAGCTGGTAAGAATAACAAAAGGTGAGGAAATGAGGAGTGTGAGGATATATGCTGTGGCGGGGGTCAGTAAACAAATTTGCACATCCCTTAAATTCACTAAAGAAATGTGATTCCTGTGGAGAGTGGCCCCCCCATCTTAAGGCTCCTCCGCCGCCGCCGCCGCCCTCCTCCTCCTCGGCCTGCATCCGCATGAATACGTCTCAGAACTAATGACACATCTGCTCCCATAATCAACTATTCACCCATGGCAGACAGGAGGAAGAGAGGAGAGTCTGTCTCGTCCATCCCGTCCCCTCCACACCTCCTTTACGCCCCCGGAAACAACCCCCACCACGAGACTCTGTCAGCCGGCCTTCCTTCAGTGCCTCTGTGCTTAAATCACTCAGGCCAAAAGACCCAGAGAAGAGAAATGCAGGTTCATTATATGTGAATGACTGAGCCTGTCTTTCTCGTCAAACTGCCATTACGCCATCTTATTAGTTCAGGGTCTACTTTTTGCAGCTTTAGATGAACCCAAACAGCAATCACCTGCTGCTCTCTGCATGCCAATGTGTGAGTCCATCTCAGTCTCTCTAGCCGTTTTCACTTATACACTCCTGAAAAATGTCTAGAAACTTCAGGCAGGCTGCCTTTGACATCGTTGTGGCTCGCTTGTTCACACATCGCCCTAACAGCGGGAGGCTAACCCTATCGGACGGTGAGTGGGTCTCAGGAGGAAGTAGCAACGACGTAAAGCTCTTGCACTATGGTCACAGAATATAAAAGTCAATCGTCATCATCCCCTCCCAATCGCTGGCAGTGAGTTTTGACCACAAATGTCCTGCTGTGTCGTCAAATCAGCTAACCCCAACTTCATGCAGATAATTAAGTAGAAACAGTAACACTGCAGTGTTAGTGGAGAGTGTAATGTTTATCAAACATTGTAAAATGTCAGCATTTTTTCCCCACCAAAATACATGGATGATTTTATTTTATCACATTGGTATTGGGGGGCACTCAGCAGCAACCACTGCATAAGTCTAGTTATTATTATTATTGGTATAGGGAAAGGAAATTGGTAAAAGACATCTTCCTGCATATTCTATTTCAAGCACTATAAATTAACCTACTTCTTTAATTGGCACGGTGGTGTTTATTACCATAAACACTAAGGGACTGATGACGCTTTTGCATGACTAGAATTCTGACATTCCCCTGCAACTACGCTACAAACCACACATGTATGTCGTGGCCAAAGAGTTGGCTTTAATCCAGAGTCAGCCAGAAGGTGAGGGAAGAGAATCTTAATGCAACTATAACATGCAACATCAGAAAAACAAACTTAAACCTGACCGTGGGATTCAGTGTCAACCAAGTAAGACACTGGGGAAATGACATTATTTTCATATCATATCTTTCCTGGAATGGATAAGCAGAACTAAAATTGAATATTGGGATCTTGGACGATTTAAAAAATATATTTTTAAAATATGCTTCAAAAAGAAAAACACCCAGGTTTTCAATGCACTTTGGGTAACTTTGCATGAAAAAAACCACAAAACTGAGCCCAGAGCAAACCCTCTTGCACGAAGAAAGCCAGAGAAAGCAAGAATTCACAATTATTTCAAGAATGTATGAATGCACCTAGTGTTTTGCTGGCCCTTATCAACAGGTGAAATCCCCTTGCTCAACTGTGAATCATTTCCTTTCGAGAGGCATCTAAAAATGGGTGCAAATAGACCAGAACTGCAGGCTGATCTCTGCATCTGTGGTGTATTTCAGCAACAGTTTCACGCATATCGTTCGCACATCGCAGCCACTGGAGCAGATACTAAAGAGGCCCTATCATGCACGTCAAAAACAGACATAACTGAATGTCCAGGTTTGGAAACAACATAGATTAAAAAAATTAAAAAAATGGTAGCATCATCGGTTGACATGACAGTTTTAAAAACCAAACAGATAATCAGTGAGACAAAGATATCTTAAAAGAACCGCATCGATGGAGAAGTTCAAATCTTGCTCAGCCGAGAATAAACAGCAGATGTTGCGGTGCTTGCATTGTTGGGATGCCAGTGAAGAGTTTGATAATAGAGGATGATAAGGATTAATATGGCCTAAGTGAATCTGCCTTGTCAGGGTTCAACAGTGTAACATGAGGTCTGATCCGTCAAGAGGGCCGTGAACTACACACAGTTGAATGGTCAGGTGCAAAAAGACAACACAACATACCTATGCCTGTATCTGGGTGTGTCTTGGCAGGACCTCAACAGACTGTGATTAGCTTAAGGCTTGAGAGGCAGTACACAAAGAACAGGTCTACCTTGCCAGACCTACATACAGAGGGAGTAAAGCTGATCTGGAGATAGACGGCTTGCACAATGCCTGTGTGTGTGTGTGTGACAGTGAGTGTGTGTGACAGTTTCATGGTGTCTTAGAAAGAGAGGGATGGGCAACAGCGGGACATTAAGGCATCCAGCTGGTTCCTCCACCACCAATGTTCTTCTTCTGTGCTGCATTGGTGTGTCACCAAAAAAAAGCAACATATCAGTAATAAATGCTCAACCACAGAATTATCATGGCTTTCACCGGTTGTTGGAATATTTAGGTCACTGCCTAAAAGCCAAACTACCAATCTTATCTAGACTAACCCAAGAATGGGAAACATGTGTTGCCAAAAGCCTTGAAATGGCCTTAACATTTCTAGAGGTGATTTTCATCAAGCCTAAAGCACTGCAGATGAGAAGAGAAGACACCCTCTTATTGGCATGTCGTCACTGCTTTGTCCTCCCTTGTCGGTCAAGAAATCAAGTCAGGGAAGTGAAGAGGATGTTGATGATGCATCTGTTGCTTAATATGACAGACTGAGCATAAATGCACCCCGTCTGTTTCTTTGCCTGATTTATTTTCTTATATTTGAATATCAAAGTGAATGAAAAGGTGTGGTAAAAGGCTCAGAATGATTATACAAGTAATATTTACTCATAACAGAGGGATATGTGAGCACAAAACATCCACAGGTCAAAAATATTTCTGGATTTGATTGACTTAGAAAACCAAGAATGTACTGCTAAATGAAAGTCACTTAAAAGTAATAGAGTTGGGTCTTTAAAGTGAGCAGATCCAGGTGATATGGTTCACTTCGAAGAGACGAAATTCCCATCAGTTCTGTTGTTCTGCACATGTTTAAATTTACAAATTATCCCCGCACTCATGTTCACTTCATTTGTCTGTCTACTCGCCGTTACATTGTATAGTTTCTGCTTATTATGTCTACACCCATGCACTTTAACTTATGTCAATACTGTCCATTTACAACTCTGTTTTTGCACATTTACATTCAATCTTCCATATTTAATCTTCCTATTTAAGACTAGTAATGCTTAGTTAAATCCTGGTTGTACATATTCACATTCTTAGTTTTGATATTTTTAGTACTTATTTACTTTGTATTTATTATTACATTGTGTTTTTTTACTCATATTGTGTGTTTGGACAACCTGCTGCTGTAGACAAAGCCCTGCCCTTATCTCAGGCCACGTTTAGGTGGACTCAAAGTGGCTCTGAATGAAAACTTAATATTTGCAAACATATATTCACACACACATACACATACACACACACACACCTTGTCAGTGGCCTGGATCTATCTCCAAACACATTGTGCAGACTTAGCTGACTGATATGAGTAAACAGACTGGTAAAGAATTGCACTAAAACAATTTCCCACAACTAAAAAATAAGCACCTGGATGTCTTGCAGAAGTACAATCTGAAATGTTAGTCCTCGACGTTGAGGCATCAAAAGAGGAAACTAAAGCAAATCAAAAATTTTACAAACAAAAAGCAAAAAAAATCACGGCGTTTCCTCTACTGATGCTAACATAGCTGTGGCTAACGATTGTTGTCTGTGCCATGAAAAACTGCCAAAATAATATTCTTAAAACCACCTGATTCGGTTGTGGAAATCTTGTTAGGTGATAGTTTAGCGGAGAAGTGAGTCTGGAGAAGAGTCAGGTACCGCTATCGTTAACAAGTGCAGCGCAAAGTAGTTGACTCAGTTAGCAAAATAAGCTAACTGATAAACCTCTGAGAAACATTTAAAAAAAAAAGTGTTTAACCCAACCACAGTTTGCCCTTAGAAGTATTCATTACAACGCACTGTAGGCCCCCAAAAAGACGAGTTTAGATCGCAGCTGTCTGTCCACCAAACTAACATTAATGTTTTTGTTTTTATCAAAAAGGACAAAACTTGGGTCGACAAAAAAGTTAGATCCGAGCTAGCTCCCTCTCTTAGAAATCAACTGTTGATCCCTCAGTTACACTAAAAAGGGGGTTACATTATTTGATTCCAC
Organism: Labrus mixtus; assembly: GCF_963584025.1. Lineage (NCBI taxonomy): Eukaryota > Metazoa > Chordata > Actinopteri > Labriformes > Labridae > Labrus > Labrus mixtus. Next base: position 18,362,109 of record NC_083631.1, on the reverse strand, counting down.
AGTTAATCCCATGCTAAGATATTCAGCTACAGGGTGATTCCAGTGAGCTCACACTCCGTACTTTTCTTTTCTGTGCCAAAAAACAGCCCGATAGCATGCTAGGCTAAGTTAGCATTTGAAGACGGGTGCTCGGTGGAGACATCGCCGGATTACAGGACAAACCCTGGAAGAAAAAAAAACAACAACTCGACTGTGTGGAAAGCCTTACCATGTATCTGTTGTGATCCGTCAGGTTCTACTGTAAGTCCACTGGTACAAAACCATACAAGAAGTTCAGCCAAGTCCAAAGAAAAAACCCCCCCCAAAAAAAGAGCACTTCTTTCGGCGTTTCTGAGTGCTTGTTGCGCCTCCGCCAAAGCTATGTGTTGCTAATGCTAATCCAGCTAAAGCCAAGCTACACGTATCTCCTCCTCCTCCTCCTCCAGAACATGGCGGGCAGAGCGGGAGGGTGGAAAGCTAGATAAGGGTGTGACCAAGGCTGTTTTACTTGCCAGGGAGGGAGCCCCCCTTTACTTTATCTGTAAGCAAACTCCCAGAAAAACTGCAGGTCTGCTGAAACTCTTTTAAATCCAGGTTGAAGACTCACCTGTTCACAGCTGCTTTTCATTAAACAGCTTTAATAAGATTTTACATTTTTAACTATTTTTATATTTTTACTTTATTTATTTCAATTAATTGAATTTGAATTATTTTTATTTTGAAGATATGTTTAGATTTAATAATTCCAGTGATTTTTTTTTTTTTTAATGTTCTATTTTAATGTTTCTTTTCTTTCCTCTGTCATGATGAGATGAGAGATGAGATTGAGATTCAACTTTATTGTCATTACACATATACAAGTATAGAGTAACGAAATGAGGTTTGGCATCTCACCAGAAGTGCAAATAAGCAGAAAGTGCAAGAATCTGTGCTATGTACAAGTAATTACAAAATTTACAGATGTAGACTAAAAAAAAAGTGAATTATTGGGTATACATTATACTGGATTAATGGGATGCTATAAATATAAATAAATGCTATAAATATAAATATATTCTTCAGATTATAATATACAGATTAAGGTGCAGTGAGCATGCTATACTAGTTTACAGATAATATACAGAATATGGACATATTTTACAGGTTGATAACTTATTGAGGTGATATGAACATACTGTAATACAATAATACAGGTGAGAGAAAAATGATGCTTTTGATGTCTTGTGTGAAGCACTTTGAATTGCCTTGTTGTTGAAATGTGCTATATAAATAAACTTGCCTTGCCTTACTTGTATGATAGAAACTATGCTAATGTCACCCAGGTAATATTACAACAACAACAACAGTGCAGGCCTGATTCAAACTGCCTTATATAAACTCTTTTATTTCTACTTTGTTCTCAGGATAGACGTGCAACAGGCTGGGCCTTTTTTTTTTTGTTATAACATACATAGCCTATCACAATGATGGTAGACTATCTGCACCATGTAGACTTTAGTCTAGGTGTAAAGATTCATGATTAGACAAGTTCGTCTGCTGTTAAAGCCACACCTGTTTGACGCTGCAGGCGTACACAGATGACACCCCAATTCAGAATTTAGGCTAGATCTGTTCTGTCTACACCACAAACTCTCCCGTTATACATTTGGACTCGCTGTTGTGATTTTGTAGCTTGACAGTCACTTCTTTCCCAGAGCATTGCGATTATTTTAGCTCGGTGTGGCAACACATCTTGACGGTCGAATTAGTTCTTGGCTTACTTTTCGAGTCAGTGTGTTTTCCACCAATCATAAATCATGAAAGATTCAATGTTTTCAAAACAAAATACCACCCCTGCTGGAAGGTGAAACTTCTAGGGGGCTAGGTTCCCCAAAAAGGGGGGTCTGGATATGCAAGCAAAGGTTAAATGAGTCTTGATTAGATCCTTTTCTCTTGGGTGGAAACACACCAAAAGCTTCTTTGGAAGCACAAGTTGTGCCTAATTTAAATGTAAACACCAAGGATAAGGATTTTAATTCAAAACACAGCTCCTGTCTCTTTTCCTTTTTGGTGACCTCTCTGGTAAGTTATTCTTTCAGGAAGAAACTTGGAGTATTTTTCTCTCTTTGGATAAAAAGTTGGACTGAAATATGAAGGCTATTACACAACCTTGAGCATGTCACGATTTGCCAATGGCAAGGAGTATAGCCTGTTTTGTGTGTGTGTGTGTGTGTGTGTGTTACAGGTGTGTCAGAACAAGCCACAAAACAGGACAACATTCCACCACTTTTCCATTGTCAGAGTCTAACCGGCTCATCTCATCAAGCAGGGCTTTAAAGAGGGAAGGAAACAGGAACTTAGACCAGCCACACACGTATAGCACACCGTCATTTATTCAGATCCCGTTCTAAGAATAGACTCGAAAATAATACGACAAGCTATGAATAGACTTTTAAATGTTTGCATGGTGAGCACTGTGCTTAAAAATAGAAGTATGGGATGCGATGCCACAGTGTTCTCTGTCAGCGCAGACAGAAAAGTTCCCAGGATGCAGATGGCAAATGTGTTGTTTGGAAACTTTACTTTGGGCTTACTGTTAATGTGCTTTACCTGCTTGTGTGCTGTGACATTTTATTTTGGTCTTTGTCTCAGCTGAGCTTCACTCACTCGGCGTTGTTTTGGAGGGAAAGGGATAAGCCATGAATGCCAAGCTGATTTAGAGTGAGTGAGAGAGAGAGAGAGAGAGAGAGAGAGGGAGAGCTCGATTTAAAGGTCCTGTTTGATAAAAAATCGTTCTCTTTTCAGCCACAACACTTTCCCTGCTTTAGACGAAGGAGAGCCGACATTCGGGGGGAATAATGTAATCACTTCACATCATGTGTCTTAATAGGGAACAAAGTTAATTACATCATAAACTTTGAATGAATTGATCAATATTTTGCTGTTATTCAGTGACCCACATTTTCATCCTTTTCAATAATGAATCAGAATCAGCTTTATTGGCCATATGCTCATTACATATTCAAGGAATGCTACTTTAATAAGCTGTGCTCTCTATATACTAATAACAACCAATATGAAACAATAACACAACATATTTACAAGCCTGATTAAGATGATAGTGCAGTAGTGAGTAGTGCAAAAGATAAAATTAGATGAATATAGTTTTACAGTGTTTACATGAAGCAGTGTGCATATGAGGTCAGATGATGAGCATAACAATATTTACATGACCATAAAATGTGGACGCATAATCTTATTAAAATTCACAGTGTCATGATTTTTCCAATATATATTTAAGTTGGCGGCGTTAAAGAATCTGCTGATTTTTTGTAAAAGTTTCCACATTTGCAAACTCCAGCAATGAGCTAGAACAGTCCATATTTAGCTCTGATAAGATCCAGAAGAGGATTACAAAAAAAAAGCTGGTTTATTTAACTTATCCAAAGGTAGGCACGTTGTCTAATGTCTTTTTGCAATTGTCTCTACCCAGGATGGCAGCCTTGGATGGAATGCAGCCTCTGCACCTTTTTCATTTTAGGCAAATTATTTCACAAGTTCAGTGAAAGTATTAAAAGATAGAAAAATTGTCCAATTTGTAGACGCCTTCTTCAGACCAGCATCTTCCCCTGCAGTTCTACGTTCCACCACTAGATGTCAGAAGAGTTCTACTTTGTATTCATTGTGACGATACGGTTTTATTGTCATCAGTAGTCATTCAAACTGAGCCCCTGCAGTCATGTCCTTTAATATGTGAGAAGCATTAGCGAGTGAACCTTGATTTAGAGAGTCATTAGAGTTAATTAACATTAAGCACCACTTCCTGCCCGCTTTCATTGACCTGACTCACACTGCTTTTACTCCATTAGAGACTGTTGGGGCTGTTAGCTTCACCGTAACCCCTAAGGTGTAATAAACAGACAGGGTTAATCCTGGTCCTACTGCACACCATCAATGAGTTTGGCAGCAATAATACACCAGGTGGTCTCATTTGCATTGGAACATATCAACAATGATCATTATCCTCCTCGGTTTATGTGTTAATAATTCACATTAACGACTCACTGTATAACTGCCAAACACAAATACACCAGACTCTCATGGACGGAAGCAACCTGCTCTTTATTCAACATATTCACATGGCAGCCTTTTTCAGTTGTTTGCCGGTTGTTTTCATGGTGTAACTCATTCACGATTTTACAGAAACGTCTTATTTACAGATTCTAAAAAAACACATAGGGTGGTTGTGGAAAAAAATTCTGGGATTCCAAAGGTCTTGGAATCTAAGAGAAAAAACTTGTTTTAATTGTATTCTTTTTTTGGAGAGGCATTACAGGGGTTAGAGTTGGAAACTGGGGTGAGAGAGAGAGGAGAATGGCATGCAAGAAAGCCACAGGTCGAAATCAGGGCCGCATGCTTTGAGGACGTTAGTCTCGCGAACTAATCACTACCTGCGCCTTAAAAAACATGTAGAAAACAATGCTATCCTTTACTGTGCAGAAAATGTTTGGATGCTTTCTCTACACATTTTTGTAAAGATAGGGGGGGGGGGGGACAATATGGTCAAAAAAATAGAAGCCTTTGAGAACACACCATCCCTTGAATAAATTCATCTGCTGGTGCTCAAAATGTGCAATCCTTATCACAAATTTCTATTCAAATTATATAACGGTTGTCACCCACCAGCGAATCTGGCACCCTCTTCAGTGAATCAGATTTACAAAGGCAGCAGCACATGTGAGTCACATTCATTTGAATATATTCGAGCAATGTGTGAACAAAAAAAAAAAGAGATTCACACAAAGAAACTTACAGATGTACGAAGAAGCCTGATAGTAGCTCGAAACGTTATGTGATGGTTAAAAAAGGAGAGGGAAGGACCGGCTGGTTTTCAGCCTTTAGTCTGCAGAGAAGCATGTGGTTCTCCAGATGCAGAGGTGCTTCTAGAGTCTGTTGGGGACCAAGGCAAGAATTCACAGAGGGGGCCCCTCCAACAATAGCACCCGTCACCATTATGTCATAAACATGACGCCAACAAAAAATAACGAAATGTCAGCATTTTCTAGAAAGTTTTTATAGATTTCATACATTAGCATTCTTTTAAAAGTCAAGTTTAAACAGCAATAATGGAACAAGAGTGAGTGCTGTCAGATGGGGCCACCTTAGGAGGGTTTCCTACTGTGATTAAAAACCTCTAAGCCACTGGTGTGGTCTAAACCAGTGGTTCAAAAAATGGGGGTCGGGACCCCCTGGGGGGTCGCGGAACACTGTTAGGGGGGGTCGCGAGATTCCTTCCAAAAACATATAAAAGTAGAAAATGGTTTAAAATTGGATATTTCACCCATTAATTTGAAAAAAGTAGTTTCTTACAATAAATTACAAAAATAATATGATGGTGTTTGGGCTACTGTTTGCTGTTCTAATGCGTCAAATGTGGGGTCCCAAGTATCTATCACCGTTTTATTGGGGGTCGCCAGCTGAAAAGTTTGGGAACCCCTGGTTTAAACTCTGTCAGACCTGGGGGGGCCCCCTACTGACCTCAGGCCCCAAGCGGTTGCCTCCCTTGCCTGTTGACTAGAAAAGCCCCTGCCTGTCTGGATGAGCTGAAATCAACAGGACTACAGAAATAAGACAGAAATCATGATTCATATCTGCCACTCCTGCAGGCTTGTAGCTAAATCCTTTGGTGTTCTGCTCAGGGTGCTGATGTAAAAGTACCTGAAGAAGTTTTAAAGTTGACATTCTTCTACTTTAAAGCCCAACGAAGCCAACCCGATGAGCTCATCATATCTGTGAGTTGTACTCGAACCTTTTAATAACCACAAACACTCCTGTTCTTGAAAGTGATTCTGGAACAACAGACAAAAAATTCATTTTGAAATCTATAATTCAGGTACACTGGGGAGAAGTCTGCTGCTCTGTTTGCACACAACTCATAACTGATATAATTAGAGCCAACAGTTACAGAGGAAACATTAATAATACACCGTCTTTATTTTACTCAGCTACAAGACGCCATATAATGATTCTAACACAGCCGGCCTTTTTGGAAATTAATTACAAATGTTGTGTTTTCATTTTTTAATATAAAACACAAGAAGAAACGTCCAAGTCGTCTCTCTTATTGAAGGATTAAAATGTCTTTACTGTCACAGCATGTTCAAGTAGGCCTTACAACAAACTCATTGTACACATTTCAGTATCAAGCCTTCATCAGGGAGTCTCACACACTAGGACACCAATATTACACCATTGCAGATTCACTTTAAAAGAATATTTACAGCAGAGCGTTGTCACGGCGATGTTGCAAAAAGAGGTCAATTATTAATTCCTCAAAGCAAACAAAAGATTAAAATGTCAGATTAACAAAGGCTGTGTAAAGTTATTTTTATAAGTGCAGAATATGTTTTTAAGGGGGGAAACAGAAGTGAGCCTGCCTCTTTAAACATTTTCTACAGGTTTTGCATCAGTTCTTAATACCTTGAAATTAATGACCCCTGCTTTTATAGTCCTTAGCCGAGCCACTGATTTAACAACACTCAAAATTTAAATTAAAAACAAAAAACAATGCCAAAGGACAACGTTTCTGAGTTCATATAAACTGGTTTACAACAGCTTATTTTAGAAAATCACTGAGCTTATATCCCCTTGTGCGTATAATTGTCTTTTCCATTGTTTTGTAAATATATGAGAGTAGAGAGGAAGAGCAGCTGTGGATGTTTCAAAAGTTAAATTCCTTACAAAAAGAGAAAGAGAGAGAGAAAAGGCAGTGACAGACAACGAGAGAAAATGTGTCATACACAGAAAGGGAAGGGGGGGGGGAGAATCAGCGGACAGAGATGACAGACATTATTGGAAGTACGGCAACACAAAAAAAAAGGACAGCATGGAGAACAGACTAATGAGAAGGTGGGCCGTCAGAGTAAACAGATGGTGAAAGGCTGTGTTGTAAATTTCTATGAGAGGAAGTTTAAAGTCTTTGTGCCCACCTGCCTTTTTCCGTTGTAGCCCACTCTTGCTTCCGCTGACATTCTCACACACACACTAGCACACACACTCACACACACACACACACAAACTTGCTCCCCAACTATTTCATGCTCTCTGCATCAGTGCCTCCGACAGCATGAAATGTTGGCTTCACTCAGGCAGAAAAGCTTGCATTCTAGATGTGACTTGTGTTGGGTGTGACACATATGCGCCACGACTTAAACCCGCTGAATTTTGTAAACGTAGAAAACGAGAAGTCAATTAAAAATGTACAAAAAAAAAAAAAGTTCTTGTTAAGTAACCAAGCATCAACTTCAAAAATTAAAATAAAACTTTCAGCAACATCCTTTGCTGTCTGTTGCCAAAAATGGACACAGGATGTGATGCAAGCGCACCGGCTGGGTGAGATCAACAGAAGGAAAGGGTATGTACGGTGAGCACCATCGCTGCTGTGCAGACAAAGAACAAAACCACCTACAGAAAATACAACTTAACAAAAAGAAGACCCAAAGAAAGAAGTAAAGTATCGCCCACACTGTTCGACGAGTTCGACGACTCAGATGTGCTGTCAAGAAAACCAGCAGATACAACCAGTTAGCACAAATCTGCATATGTAAGTGAAGTCATTAAGCTTCACAAGTTGGTGCATGCCTTTCTGCAGAGATTTTCATGATCTCTTATTCTCCTCGGGTGCTTATTTTACATTTATGATTAAGCATTTATAAGTGAAAACACAACAGTTATTTGTTATTATCCTTGTGTATAGGAACTTTACTTTAAATTACTCCAAAGCGGTGAAAAGTAAAGGACATTAAATGTTTGGCCCGTGTGCTGAAAGGCAGTTCCACTTCCTCTCCTTCTCTTCCTCTTCTGTTCTTCCATCAGCACACATCCAGCCCTCCTCTCTTCCTCCCGCAGGCCCCTGTCTCGCTTCTCATGGCTGAGTCAAGTGACCAGCTGACCGGGGATTTCCTGGACAGGTTGTGCTGTTGAAACCGCTTTTCCTGCTTTGTTTTGTTCTACAGTATTTAGTCATGCTCATTTCCCCCCAACCCCCCCCCCCCACCCCCCCCCCCCCCCCCCCCCCCCCACCCACCCCACCCCACCTTTTCTCTCTCAGCTAGCAAAGGTTTAAATCAGTAATAATGTTCTGCAGGATGATTTCAAGACGAATGCATCAAAACACATAACTCAGGATCCTGGACGCAAAGAGACAGCTGCAGCGCTTCTAAAGATATATTTTGACAAGACGAGAGGGCGAGTGTTTTTGTATTCCTTGACAGATTGCTGCCTCTTTGAGCAGTTTGGAGAATTTAGATGTCATAAATAAGAGCTGAAGTTAGTTTTTTTTCTGCTCTGATCTCATTTATGGTTAAAAAAAAAAAAAAGGGATTGGAGGGGTGAACAGGAGTTCCACTGAACGGTCTGAATTTTGATGAATGCTATGGCCATGTTCTTTCATAAGGCATGTCATATTCAGTAAAAGGTTATGGAGTGGAGTGGCTGTGCTGCGTTTGTAAAAACACAACGATAACTGAAACATTTTTGGACATGACTCATTTAGTTTTCCCCCCCCTAAACACCCTTGACTTACAGTTGACCGATACAAATGGTTAAACAGAGAAGCCAATGTCTGCAGAAAGCAAAAACAAATGCTTACTAGTATGAGCCCTGAAAAGAAATGTCATGTAAAGTAAACAAAAAGAGAGAACCAAACAAATACAACAGAAGAAACACTACGTATCCGATCATCGAAACAGAAGAGTCCTCCAGTAGGGTGACCATATTTTCAAACTTAGAGCTTGCATACAGTTAGCTGGTCGTTACGCAGCAGTTCCTGTTAGTAGGATAAGCTAGGCTAGCTTAGCAACAGCCACAACTCGCAGATTGATTGACGCGGGTACAGACAAGTCAGTATTGATCTTTGATTCATGAAGCATTAGCAATGTTTATCTATTGGTTCAATTAGAGAAAGCAACGGCATTGATTGACATATATACGGACAAATCGGTGTTGCGAGCATAGTGTATTGTTTTGGTATTTCAATGGGTTAAAACCAGGACAGGGACTGTTCAAAACCAGGACATTTTAATGTTTTATAAATATTTGTGGGGACTCAAGACACAGAGCTTAAAGACAGGACAGACCCGGTCACATAGGGACGATTGGTCACCCTATCCTCCAGGCCTGTAGGTATCACACATTGACACTGGATTTTGGTGAAGAATATTGTATTATGGCTGGGTGGTTTTGGTTTAAAGGCCTCCAAGGACATTTTGCGAATTGAGTTTGTGTCAACCCCCCTTTTTCTCAATTTGCTGCACATTTCTCTTCAAAAAAAAATCTGCTTGGCTGTTACATTTTTGAAGAGGACGCTTTTTAACAACTATGCTCGATTTAGCTAAGTATTGGCCTGAGGTACAGTGTACACCCTCAGGCCAGAACAATGAATGGGACTTACATGTGACGCTCCCTCAGCACTCTTGTTAGTTTGTCTAAATGGAGGTAACAAAGTGCAATGAGACCACTCATTCACCTCAGTGCGTCACAAACACACATCATTTCACACTCATGTTCACATGTGCTGTTTGGTTGAACGTGATGCCCAAAGTGAGAAACCACAAATCACACCTACCATGTGTTTCCATGAGATGTTCTTTGATCCTGTGTGTGTCCTTCCAGCAATTCAAACACATTACTGTAAACTTTTTCTACTGCCCATAATCTGCCCACCCACTGTTTCTGTCAGGGTCACAGCCACAGTTTTGGTAAAATCTCAATGTCATGAACGAACTCAAAGATTGATGGTGACTGGTTGTCCCCTCTTCTATTCCACTTTTTCAAGTGTAACCATGCAAATTACGAACTTTCTATTTTTATATCAGGTTTCTGTTTTCACGGTTTCCTGTGGATCTTTCTTGCAGACTTGCTTCAGTAATACTTGTATTGAAAATATTATAATTGTTATTGCTAATACAGGGCATATTTCATAGTTGTTACCATAAAGCCCTTTTTCGTTAACGCACAAAACCCCTGAAATGTCCCCACATTTCCTGGGTGAGCTGCAGCAGCCTAAAACCCCTTTGTACAATTCAATTCAACTGCATTGTCACCTGAGAGGACCCCCCGCCCCAAAATGAAAGGCCAGCCTTCCGCCAGAAAAGTGCAAATTTCCCCGCTGTTAGGGGTATTTGTCAAATAGGATACGGTACCATCCCATCCCATCCCATCCCATACCATCCCATCCCATCCCATACCATCCCATACCATCCCATCTCATCCCATCCCATACCATCCCATCTCATCCCATCCCATACCATCCCATCCCATCCCATACCATCCCATACCATCCCATCTCATCCCATCCCATACCATCCCATCTCATCCCATCCCATACCATCCCATCCCATCCCATACCATCCCATACCATCCCATCTCATCCCATCCCATACCATCCCATCTCATCCCATCCCATACCATCCCATCTCATCCCATCCCATACCATCCCATCCCATACCATACCATCCCATACCATACCATACCATCCCATCCCATCCCATACCATCCCATCCCATATCATCCCATACCATCCCATCCCATACCATCCCATCCCATCCCATCCCATACCATCCCATCCCATCCCATCCCATCCCATCCCATCCCATCCCATACCATCCCATACATACCATACCATACCATCCCATACCATCCCATCCCATACCATACCATCCCATACCATCCCATCCCATACCATACATACCATACCATCCCATCCCATACCATACCATACCATCCCATCCCATCCCATACCATCCCATCCCATACCATCCCATCCCATCCCATCCCATACCATACCATCCCATACCATCCCATACCATCCCATACCATACCATCCCATCCCATACCATCCCATACCATACCATACAATGCAATGCAATATGAAAGGCTGCATTTTTTGTTTTTTGTGTTCTGTACATTGCCCTCTCTGTTTGTCTTTCCATGTCTTTCTTTCTGGATGTGCACTCCTCCACTTTCAGCCAACAATAATACTGATGCTCCTCGAGGTTTCTGCCTGGTAAAAGGACACTATTTATCAGAAAAAAAACTTCTGTCCTGACCTGCTCTGCATGCTAAGCAACATGGGATTACTTGCTGCCCGATACAAAGAAACACCATTTAATATGTTGATGCATTTAAATCTTGACTGCAACAAAAACTGCAAGAAAACGATGCTGTTTAAAATGCATACACATAATGAGGAGGACAATGGCTGTATAACAAAGGGTATCAGGCCGTTGATGTTGCTGCTGGCGCAACAAATGGAGACAATGGAAATATATGATCTCGCTAGATGCAATGTAAACGACCACAAGAAGCTTCAAATGTGATGTTAGATGGACAGGAAACATGATCTGACACTGGACTATGACAGTGGAAACCGAAGCTGGTGCGAAGAATTTTCAGAAATACAAACCACACACGCACACACACACACACACACACACACACACACAAGCAAATGATTGAAGAAACACATTAAGACAAAACAGAAGCCACAGAAGCCACACAAACTTTGTGAGACAAATATATATACAGGAAGTGCCTCCCACTCCTCAGCCTATACTCACTCACTCTCTCTCTCTCTCTCTCTCTCTCAATCTGAGCGTTACTCATGGTAGTGTGTTGCTGAGCAGCAGCCAGTCGTGTTTTTCCCCTCGCTGAGCGCTCTCTCTCTCTCTCTCTCTCTCTCTCTTTCTCATCCTCTGCTCTGACTCTCTTGTGCGCTCTCAGACTCAGCAGACAGACGAGACCTCTCCTCTCCTGATCCTCTTCTTCTACTCGCCTGTCTGTAATTTCATTTCATTCTGCCACTTTACCCGTTTCTTTTGGGTTTTTCTTCTTTTTTTCTTTTTTTTTTTTTTTTTACATTTCTTCCTCTTCTTGTCCCCCCAGGCCCCCTGTTTCTTGGGGCATTATTGGGGGTCCCAGAGTGTATGTGTGTGTGTGCTTGTGCGTGTGTGTGTGAGTGAGCGTGTGTCGGAGGTTTCGGCATGGAAGCAGTGGCACTTTATACGTTTCGTGCCACAGAGGGCGATGAACTCAGTTTCAACAAGGGAGAAATGCTCAAGGTAAGACAAATATGTACTCCAATGTTTTCTATCTATCTATCTCTATCTATAAGCTATACGTCTCTATTTATACATCTATAGTCTATCTACAGTGTGTGCCTCTCACTCACGTACTTCTCGCTTGGCCTCCTCTGTGATAATTGTGACAATTTTAACTTTTGTGCTTCAGCTCTTGACATTCTGGCTGTTGCTGACTATATAGAAGGAGCCGTGTAGGAAACATTTCTATGGACAGCTCAGACTTCTGAATAATAGAAATGTAAAGACATTTGTCTGCACAGGAATGTCTTATTTTAAGCAAACAAAGCTAAAGCTCCAAAGCTGTTTTTCTCTAATTTTACGTTGTAGAATACAGATACTTTAAGGAACAGTTTTTAAAAATACATATATATATTTTTTGTACTAATATGAAGATTGACATACATGTGTGTATGCTGATTATGTACCAGGTGGCAGCGACCAGCTTGCCCAAGCTTAGCATAAAGAATTACAGTAAAGCAGTTAGCCTGGCTATGTCCAAAGCTAACAACTCCAACATATTGTCACTTTTCAAAAAAGCCACTTGCTAATGTAAAATTGACACAAAACTGGTTAAGAAATGAATTATTGACATTTTGTGGAAAACACTTGTTTCCCTTTTATGATGTTTAAAAGATTAAAAATACAATTCATATGCCAGTGAACAGCTAACAGCTAGCATTAGACTTAAAACAGGGGGGACAAATGTCACATACCAGCACAGGTTAAATTCACTTGTTACCATGTAATGGCCCGATTTGTTTGGTAACCCTAACGTGTGTAAAACTTAGTTACTTAGGCTACTTCTTGACTAGGACAAATAACATCCAGGATTTTTCAACTCGTACTCCAAATTTTAGTGTGTTCATATAATCAGTTAACATCACACAATGACACATTGAACCTGATGGTTATCAGTCCCCCCACATTTGAGTTTAACCATCTGCCTGCTATAGCATACTATTTAGCCACATGACTTGGCAAAAAGATGCTAAAGCGTATTTTTCCCAATGGTTAACAATTTCTTGAATGTAGTCTATATAGGATGATAAACATTTTATCAGCTTTTTTTTTTTTTTTTTTTTTTGCTAACAGGACAAATGAAGTATGAAGAAACTTGCTTCTTGCACAGCTGGAGGTTGTTGTAGCAGAAAATTGTACTGAAGACAAAAGAGCAGTAAACCTCAGACATGAAGAGATACAGCCTCTCTCTCGGTCAACGTTCAATAATGCACTGCAATGTTAAAACAGTGCACAGAGAAACTCATGGCAGAAGACAGTGAAATCAATAATGTCACTCCGTTTTGCTTCATTAGTTCAGAGACCTAGCCTACTGCAAAATAACTTTTTATGTGAAGGGCTGCTGTATCTTTGTTTTCCTGAACTGAAACCATGCTTTCATTTTCATACAGCTCTGGCTGCTACAACACACTACTTTGAACCTTTTTCTCTTTTTGCTTTTAGAAAGGCATTCTGGAAACTGTTGAATGAGGTAATGAAGGAGGGTCAGGTTGAGGGTAAGACCTCATCTTAAACTGACCTGTGACATTTGATTAAGTCTAAGGCCATATTAACGTCTGAGGGTGGATTTGTACCTTTAATTTGGCCTGTAAGCCGGTTTATTATTCACCTCAGACAACTCTGTTCCAATATTATACAACACATGAACAAAGCAGCTTCTCACTTCTGCTGTCTGTAAAGACATTTATCTGGAGCAGAGTGTCAGTGTGTGACGCAGACAGAATGAGGTGCTATTTACTTTTGCTGCCGTGTCAGGACATTATGACAATAAATAAACATGATTCCATTTCCTCTGCAATATTTTATAGTGTGAGTATCACTTTTGGAAATGGGATTTGAGAGATTTTTGGTCCTTTTAACTCACCTGTTAATGAAACAAAAAAACACACCTCCTATGGCTAAGTTACCACAAAGTAATGGACTTACTGTATGCTGATGACTAGATCGAGTATCTAAGTAATCTCATGCTTTATGGCCACATTTGCGAATACTGTTCAGCTTATGCAACGCTTTGTCTTCCCCTCCCACTGGGATCAACTGCTGTGTTGTCTCAGCTAAACAGCTCTTGTCCAGACTTTGGTCAAACAGTACTTTAAGTAATTCTTGAAATGTGTTCACTTCTGCTTGCAGCACCAGATGGCCTGCGCCTTACATAGTCATCACAACTCATACGGCATCATGCAAAATGTCCATCATTTTAAGAGTCTACATTTTCTGTCAGATATTTTCCTTTTGCTACGATGCTGCTGCTAACTTAGTGTCAGTTTTTTTTTCTAGCTCAGATGCTTCTATTTTCTTCTTTTTACTCCTTGATGCTGTTGTGCATCGAAGTAGATGGAGTTTTATTTTGGGATATTTGGTTTATTTCTTTGTTCCTGTTGTGCTGTAGCCATTTGGAAAAGCATCAATAAGGCTAGGTAGTAGTAGACTCATAGTGAAGCGATAAACATAGCTTCATAGTTAAAAAAAAAAAAAGCTTCTGACATTCTGTGTAAAGCTGTTAGACAACACGGCCAATTCTGCCACAAGGGACTCTGAAACGGGAGTGGGGGAAACACACACGTCTTTTGTTCCCCAAACAAACACTAATGTGACGGTTTTGGATTCATCTTGGATTTGGGTTGTGTGACAGACTCCTCCGTCCCCGGTGGCAGCTGAAATGAGAAGGCAAATATTTTTGTAGTGTATTTTTTGGGGCACGATCTCACAATCTGCAATCGCTTGAGCTGTTTAATTCATTCCAGTCTTTTGTTGTTGGGAAATAATACGATGAATGAAATATTTCTGGAGTAGTTAGGGGAAAAACTTCCCTCCTGAAAAGAGCTTCTTTTTCTTTGTGTCTTCTCGGTGTTATTGTCACTTTCTTTTTATCAGGTGCGTCAAGGTGCAGCGTACAACAGAATAGTGCAGAAGTCAGAAGTGTTGTTTTTTTCCTTGATTTTCCAACTTTGGGATTCATGCTTACAGCCTGATTATTAATTTAAGAGTCATTATGTAATTGTTAAGAAGCTGAGTCAGTCACAGCTGAATCAGTGGGGATGCCTGTGGATAAACAAGCTAAATATACACATCGTCAGTTCACCAAATGAGAAAAGAAAGACGTTATTCATCATTCAACTGACATTATAGGCTGTTTTATTTCCAAAGGAGCGATGTCAACAAAACAAGGATGTTCTTTTTTTCCGTGATTAAGGAACTAACCAAAAGATTAAGAACTAATTTGTCTTAATTTTATTTAAAGAGGACATATTATACCCTTTTCCCCCCACCTTTTCAAACAGTCCCCCTGTGGTCTAAATGAAACATCT
Source organism: Labrus mixtus (assembly GCF_963584025.1). Lineage (NCBI taxonomy): Eukaryota > Metazoa > Chordata > Actinopteri > Labriformes > Labridae > Labrus > Labrus mixtus. The sequence continues at coordinate 18,346,685 of NC_083631.1, read as the reverse complement.
GTGCTGTGCTTTGGTCAAAATGTAACATGAATCAAGCTCCAGAGGAGGTTTGTGACCCTGTATAAACCAGCTCTCTTAGAACGCTCCGTTATGGTGTGTGTGTCTCTTTAAATGAAAGAGGTACACACACACACACACACACACACACACACACACACACACCATAAGCCGGTTTTGGTTTAAGACTATTTTCTTCTCACCCAGACAAAAGTTCTGTCCGACTCTGAAACCACCAGCGTATTTGAAGGTTAGTTTTTAACTCTGTTCCTGAGCAGTGATTGATACTCTGAACAGTAAATCTTTGCGTAGCCTGCGACACATTTTGCAATATACTTGTACAAATGTGCACAGTGTAACCATTAAAATAGATGGTGCATGAAATGAAGTTCCCCAAAGGCGAAGAGGGTGCAGGACAACTTTTTTTTTTTTTTTTTTTGGCAGATGAACAACATCGCCGCAGGATCTTCTTACATCAGTCCTTACACTGACGGAATATGTTTCAGATGGACACGATTTAGAGTTTGTTAAATGATCAAACGTAGCAGCTGAAAATATCACATTGACATGCCAATAGAGAAATGAGAGGATGAGCGGGAAAGACTGAAGAATATTACATGAGCACTTTTCTGGCCCTTGGTGTGTGTGCGTGTGTGTGTGCGTGTGTGTGCGCGTGTGTGTTTAATCATGAGGGGCTTTGTGTGGCATTTTGAACTTGCCCATGGAGGTTTGTGCGAGTCGAGGGCCGGGTTCACACAAAGATGAATGAGAGCCAGTGTAGCGGATAATAGAAGAAGAAGAGAGTCCAGGCGAGAAGATTGATATATGGGGAGCGAGAGAGAAATGATAGTGGCCTTTCACCCGATAGTAATAGCCTGCGTAAACATCATTATGGGCAATATTTCATTCCTGTGTGTTTGTTTGTGTGTGTGTGTGTGTCTGTTCACTCCTAGATCACCAACATGGAGGATGATCCTAACTGGTACACAGCTGAGCTCCACAACAGGAAGGGCTTTGTGCCCAAAAACTACATCAACCTGAGGCCCCACGCGTGAGTACACACACGGCAACATTTAGACCCACAAAGTCAGACACGTGTACAGTGCATCTTCAGCTCATCTGTAAGAGCAGATGCATAAATTTCACACATCCATCACTGGTCTATCTAAACAGCTCATCAGTGAGCGCGTGCAGCTCGGGGGCGTTTTCTGCTCCGCTTTGGACATCTGCACTCCGGCATAAGGCTGCCTTACCCAAAGGGACACACACAGACACACACACACACACACACACACTCGCTGCCTTATGTAATCGCCCATGATACAGCCATGTGTGTTTGTCTGCGTGTATTGTTTATCGTGAAGCTGCTGGTACATCCTGTATCTCCGTCAGATGGTCATACACCGGCAGGGTTTTTATTTATTTTTCTTGAGACAAACACTAAAATAACAACGCGGCTATTACAGCAGCCCAGGCATCGTTAATGAACACACCTTGAACCTTGTTGTTGGAGCTACCTTGTTCTCTAGTGGAACATGTGCGTGTGAGTGTTTTTGTTCATGTGCAAAACTGAGTTCTGGGCTTCTAATGTCACAGTGGGCGACGGCTTCTCCTCCATTTGGCGTCACTGTCACTTTTGTTTGTATCAGTGCGATAGAAGACGTAACCAAAGTAGTGCTGGAGTTAACGTTGCTAACTTGACTTTTTACATGCGTACACATACATACACAGTTACTCTCCCACTATGCTGACGAGCAGAGGGGCCTGAATGGTACACAACTTTGTAAAATTAAATTGTCATTGCATACGTTTTTTTTTTACTGGCATGCTAATGGCAGACATAACGATGCATTTTTGCGAGGAGTAAAAGCTTTTTTTTTTTTTAAATACCCGCCTTTGAGTGGACTAGGCCTAGGTCACAGGTTTCCTTGCTCGTCAGGAGGTATGGACTGCACCTGTGATGTTCTCCCTCACCTTATGGATGATGACAATCAGCTGGGCTGGGAGGCTATACAGGGAGGTAGAAGTTGCTTTGCTTAGTTGGTCGTGTGTATCCAGAGAGTCAACGCCATCAGTTGGCTTTCTGTGCTTTTGTTTTTGAATATATTTTTCTTTTGGCCATTTTGTGAATCCTTCTATTACCCCCGTGTTTTTTTTAACTCCCACTTATCTTTTGTTTTGGACTCAAACTTGATGTTTGTCTATCATTTTGATTTAGTAGTGGGTGGTTTTAAAGGGCTATGTTCTTCTTCCCCCTAAGGAAACCGAAGGCCCACTTATGTGGTACCTTTTTTGTAAAAAGTGGAGCGTTTTGTTAGTTCCCAAACTTGCGACCTCTGTCATTCAGATTTTGTTTGCTGGGGGAAACGTAAAAGTTAGGCTTTCTGCAGATCACTGTTTTGCCAGTTTCAGAGTATTAACTTTTTATATTAGTTTTGGAGTATTTCTGTGTTTTAAATTTTTGCATTAAGTCTGACCTTGCAGCATGTATCCCTTATGAAAACCATTTTGACAGCATACGTATTTACCATTGTCAGCGACCTTGCCAACAATGAAATAAAAAACCCCTAAACCAGAACCCTATGACTCTTATGAAGTGGGATATAAAACCACGCTGAGGTTTTTTTTATCTGAGTCATTAAATACAGAGCACACATTCATTACAGTAGAATCTGTTTTATGCTACCTTTGTATGTTACAAACTTCCCAACTAATAATAGTAACGAAAAGACAAAAGGTGTGAAAAATGTCACTATTGCCTCCACTTGACAGCTGACAACTGCAATCTAACACTTTGGGACTCTTTTGGGTTCTTATATTTAGCAGCGTTTATAAAAATAACACCACCAATGTGCTAATTTTACTCTGTTTGTCCTCTCCCCCTCCACCTCCCTTTATCTTTTTGTCAGCATTGATCCGTGCTTTTATATTCAGATCCTTTACACTAATAATAAAACATCAAAAGTTGTCAGATATATCCAAACAGATTATTTCCACAAGTTCACAGACCCCAGAGGAACACAGCTCCATAAAATAGTAACACCAGTGATCACACTTCTTTTCTTCCCTTTTCTTGTCTTCTTCCAGCTGGTTTGCAGGGCGTATATCGCGCGGCGTGGCAGAAAGTCGACTCAGACACCGGGAGTGCGGGGCTTTTCTGGTCCGAGAGAGCGAGAGTGCCCCCGGAGAGTTCTCAATGTCTGTCAGGTAGGAGATGAGTCATTCAAGCCCAAAGTCAAATTGCACATTTGATCCATTTTTGGACATTTTTTATTTTAATATATTAACTATATATCACTTTGACCTACGTATTCTGTTTTTTAAATTCCATTCCAGTTCACCGAGTACCCTCTAATTACGAGCCTCTTTCTACATAGGGATCATTAAAGTTTCATTTCATCTCATCTAACGCAATCTAATTAAATTAGCAGACTTATGTAAACATATGCACAATCCCATAAGGCACACATCCCTGCACATGGAGCAGTTTTGTCCCCAGTTTGATTCTTTATATAATTTTGTGTTTATGTGGGTGGCAGGCGATCAGAGGAGCAGGAAGAGGAGGAGGGTTAGAGGATAAGGTGTGGGGTGGAGGAAAGATCTGCAACCCCTTTGGCCCGGATGTGAGCTAATCCTGTCTGGCACACCACAGCATCTGGAGCTGCTGAAGGGGCCAGAACGGTTGGAGAGCCGGTCGGGGATGCAGCTGAGGCTTGGTGTTGAGCTCCCACGGGGGATGTGAGGATCTTGGAGGTGGAGGGTTGGGGTATGAGGGGGAGGAACGGAGTCAGACCTGGAACTAGGGGTTGGCTTAAGGGTTAAGTTGATATTGTGGTTGGATGAGACAATGTCTGAGCATGATATCTCTCTCAAGGTGGCTAAGAAGCCTTTGGAAACAGGAAAGGAAATATATGGTGTCTGCTCAGACAATGATCACAGGGCGGACATTTTCCTTTTACATCATGCTCAGGGTTATAAACTCAAATGCGGTTATAATGTTGGACTGTTGTGTTCTTGTTTGCGAGCCTCACAAAGGGAATTTTTTTTTAAAAACACTATAATTTTAAAGCTTCTTGATTGTTCCGCCACTGAAAATACAGTGGATGTTGAAATCTATAGAGGGATATGGCCAAATTTTAAGTTAAAGCCACATATGTGATACATCCAGCTACCTCTACACAACAGCTAATGTTAGCATTCAACTTCCTCTTGTCTAACAATTCTGTTTGACAGCGTTACAATACGATAGGGAAGGCATAAATTACAAGCTTTTCAAGGTGGCTAGCTATCAGTAGCCTACTGTGTAAGCTAACCATATCTTTTAGTTTGTAGCTGGTTGACTGCTAAGGTTAGCTTGTATGAAATAGAAGTTAGCTAGGAGCTGGTTGAGCGCTAAGGTTAGCTTGTATGAAATAGAAGTTAGCTAGGAGCTGGTTGAGAGCTAAGGTTAGCTTGTGTGAAATAGAAGTTAGCTAGGAGCTGGTTGAGCGCTAAGGTTAGCTTGTATGAAATAGAAGTTAGCTAGGAGCTGGTTGAGCACTAAGGTTAGCTTGTATGAAATAGAAGTTAGCTAGGAGCTGGTTGAGAGCTAAGGTTAGCTTGTGTGAAATAGAAGTTAGCTAGGAGCTGGTTGAGAGCTAAGGTTAGCTTGTGTGAAATAGAAGTTAGCTAGGAGCTGGTTGAGCGCTAAGGTTAGGCTATAGCTTTTGTGACATAGCAGTTAGCTATAGGGGTAGTAACATGGCTGTTGTAGCTTTTTAAGTTATAAAACGTTTTTTTAATCTCTTTAACTGATAAATCAAATCAAAAAGCATTAAAATAGTGTCCGAAAAAATGAATAGCACTCAAAGTTGTGCTGTTCTATCACCACACTGATTATCTTTTTGGCCTGCTGCTTCATGCCTATTACGTCACAGTCGTGCTCATATGTTACAAGATCACTCCTTCCAGTGTGATTCTGCTCGATAGAACGTGAAACACAGAAGTACGTCATTATGACAGCATTTTAGCAGGTCAGAGGAAAATGGGCTCGGTGAGAATTCAGAATGAAGATGCAAAAAGGAAAAAGGAGGTTCTATGCATAAAACAGGTTTGCGGACAGGGTGTATTTTGATTCTACCTGGGTTTTTTTTGGGGGGGGGGGGGTTTGGCTGACTGACGACGCTTCTCTAGCTGTTGCTGTTGCTGGACGGTTTGTAGCAGCTTGAAAATTGGGTCAGGTGTTTGTGTGTGTGTGTGTGTGTGTGTGTGTCTGTGTGGGCGAGTGTGGCAACAGCTCTCCTGTCAGAGGAGACGTCCTGACAGCAGTGACTGTGAAAACTTCAACCCTTGCTCAGCTTGGCCCAGCTTTGACATCAGCCCTGTGAAATTCTGATCCACTTTTCCTTCATGAATGGAGCCAAAAAGGAAACTTTTGTTTTTTAGTTTAGCTACCAGCAACTGAAAGGAAATTTAAGATGATGATTTCATTCTGTTCTGAAACTATCAGTATGCAGCGAGAGTCATGATAACACATTTGTGTCATTAACAGTCAAAATGATACTCTTCAACATTGTTTGCTTGTCGCATCTCTCAGAATGTATTACCACCAGGAAATAAAATATGAAAAGAAGGTTTAATTCACAAGAAAGTTGGCTTTCTTTTTCTTTAGAGGATTAGGTAGTTAGCAGCATTGAATGCATTCACTGGTAATTCCATGTAAAATATACAGAAGTGAAGAATACAAACGTCCCAAAGCTTCCTAAACCTCCAGAAAAAAATAACAAGGACGTGACCTCAGTGCCCTCAATTCTGGGTTCTTACTTGGGCCTTTTAACGCGATCAATCTTCATTTGAAAATCAGTCAAGCATTTCTTTGGCAGAGTAAGAGATTTCTTTGCCTCGGCCATAACGGAGGACTTTTCTTTTTTTTTTTTTTGAAGTACAGTTCATGTTCAGAATACTTAAGAAAGGTAGTTATGAAAGAATACGTGGCCCGGGACTAGCTTTCAGTCTGTGCCAGAGAAACCGTCCCGATGGGTTATTTAGTAGCTTATTTTTGGAAAGTGGAGCAAAGTGATGCCAACAAGGACTTTTTTTTATAGAGGGAGATGAGGAATCCATTTTGCTTTGCTAGGCTTTCACAATCCTCTTTGACTCAGCAGCGGATTCACCCACAGGAGAAGAGGGTTTCTCAGTCTGCTGCATGTTGATCCAGTTAGAAAAAAAAAATCAGGCAGCGTGTTGTTTTCCTGGTCTGATTTTATTTTCTCATTGGGCTATTGTTCAGTCTGTGGCTGAGAAGGAACGTCACTCTCGCTGTTTCTTAAATAGAAAACCTCACTTCCTGGTACATACTGTAGGCTCCCACAATCTCTTGTATTATCAGGACGTCGTCCACCTACACATAAGAATGACGGCCGAGTGTAACAGCCATGCATCGCCTCTTATTGTGAGTCATCAAATGATAGATTGGAAATCAGTCTCTGAAGCAAAAGCCCAGCATGTAAATCAGGGGCAACTGGATACAACAGAGAACTACAATATTTCTGTTGTACTATCTGAAGGTGTTTCGCACCTTTAATGAGTTACCTTTCATCCTGAACCACTACCGACGACATATACTGTCTGTAGCATGCCCTATTTGTACTACTTTCTGTTTGACTGCTGGATGTCAGACTGAAGTTGTTTCACCACAGCTGTATCCACTTCGTGCTTGGAAACAATTTTTTAACAATATGGTGGTCAGCTTAGTCACACAGACAATTGCAGGCACGCTCAAACACAACTTTGTGGGCCTGTGGGTAGTCTAAAAAAGGCCTGTGCTTTCACACTTGTTCATATACTGGTAAAATATACCGCATTCCAGAGCATGCTACATTTCCCTGTTATCCTGTAAACACTGAAGTATTATGGGTTTGATCAATCGGAGAGTGGTTGTTGCTTCATCAAAGATGATTAATGTGAAAAAAATTAAGAGAGTCTTGCCATTTCCTAACACCAGTCAATGGGTAAGGACGAGCAGAAATGAATTAAATCACTTCCTCCAAGACCCCGTCCACAGAAACTCTCAAACACATCATACATGCCTTAGAAATGCTGCAAAGGCTGCAAAATAAGAAACAATGCAAATTCTACAACTGGTACAAAAATCCCCCCAAAACACAATAGAAATGCTCCACAATCGCCCCCTACAGGTCTTGATATGCGGTGTTGTTGTGTTGCATTTGTTTCCTTAGCTTGTGAGCTGTTTAGAATGGAATGGAAAAGAAAATATTTTGATTACTTTTTGCATGCAAATGGCAGAAATGTGTCTTTGACTTGCGTGTGCAAATACATGTCATTTACACAAAGTGACACTATGTAAACCATTGCAGTGTTCATGTGTTTGCAGAGTGTTTCACATGATGAAAATCTATTGGGTCGTTGCGGCATGTTTGCCGTTTAGTCCAGGCACCATGCTTGTGTCTACTGTAAGTCAACATTTTCAGCCAAAAACCAAAAAGCCCTCTTGACTATGTGGAAAGACTCAATATGCCATGTTTCCTATACTAAGGGGAAACAGAGCTCAGCTGCTTGCAGTATGAATAACAAGAAGAACTTGAAAAAGGAATTTAATGTTTTCTGTACTGACTCAATCTTCTAGTGGCAAAAAGCTCACGCAGCAATTGCTGAATCAGAGTTTTAATGTGGCTTCTTTGTCATCTGTTATCATTAGTCTCTAATGTGTCATTACGCCAAAGAGGACACATCAAGGGAAGTGCTCACTTTTTACATAGTGACTACATAGCCTTACTTCATTTTGAAGCAAAAGGAAAGTGCATTGATCATATTTGTTCTATTTTGCAGTTGGTCATCATTGCTTACACCACAGTCCAATGTACCATTAAGTATTATATAAATACATCAATTATATGAAACAGCGACCGAGAGTCAAGAAAGACTGACTTGAAAGAGACAGAGATATAAATACAGAGAACAAGAGAGAGGTTGAAGATACAAAGAAAGAAAGATAGAGACTAGAAGCAAGCGGATTAAACCGACTGAAGAACAAAAGCTGATGTTCTAACCTTATTTTTTATCTTTACTTGTTTTTTTCATATTGACAGTGGAGCTGAAATAAGAACAGTAGTCCTGTGGGGATTAAACCCTCAAGAGAGTCTCCTCCTTTTTCTTCCCAGTGTTTTTGTTTTAGTTATTTTTTTCTTACTTTATTCTATGCTCACTCCACCACTTGCCCTATCTCTGTGGTTTTGTGAAAAAAAAAAAAAAAAGCCTCAGTAAATGAATGCATTTTGTTGTGCAGCCCGAGGGTCTGTAACTTTAGTTTGAGTCTATGTAACATACACTAAGACAAAATAAATTCTGAGTCATTTGGGGAATGTACTCATTTACTTTCTTGGCATGAATTGGATAAGAATATCACACTTGATTAATTAAGGCTACATCCAGCAGTAGGTTAGCTTAGCTTAGCTTAGGACAAAGAATGGAAACGTTGGAACAGCCGGTCTTGTGCTTACAAAGGTATAAAAGTTGTGCCTCCTTGAAGTTCAGCATGTGATTTTATTTAATGTGTTACAATATCAAACCACCAAAAAAATACACTGATGGTGAAATAAATATTTGGGCTTTGGAGCTGCGGAGATAAATTCTGCTACGCTTGGACACTCACAGGCTGGCTGCTTGTAAGCTGGTTCAAATGAAGATTTTACTCTGAATCTTTTAATGTCTTTATTGGCGCACACACTGAAGAGGGGGGGTCATTTTCTATTCGCACAGCTTTTCATCTCGCAAGAATGCAAAAAGCAAAAATTCCCTCAAGAATTTATCAAATGCTCAAATGTTGTTTTGACATAACAAAATATTGTCAAATGTCTACAAATGCTTAAATAGCCAACTAGCTTACTGAATTAGCTGGTTTAGCTAGTCTGAATACAAAAGTCTTGTGTGGCAAGCTACATTACAAAATACTGTAATATCAAATGAAGAATTCTCTAAGCAGCCACCTAGCTTACTGCATTAGCAGGTTTAGCTAGGTTTAGCTAATCTCTGGATACAAAAGTCATGTATGGTAAGCTAAGTAAGGTACAAGGTAGAGGAAAGCTGTAAAAGTGCTTCAAACACATTAGTGGGAGCTACTCTTTGCTTCTCAGTAAATTAGCGCTGTAGCTTTAGACTAGTTTAAGGGTTTCTTATTCTGACACAAAGCTAGATTGCGTTAGCGCTGCCTGTTGAGATTTTAATAAATGGATTAGACTTTTTCATCCCTCTAGGCATCTCGAGCTCATAGAAACTCTTATATAACCACTCGAATCTATATTCATTACAGGATTTCTTTGATTGCAGTTAAAATATGCGGATATATGCTTCGACTCATGAAATCATAACCACTCTATTCATCTTGTGGATTAAACGTGTGAAAAAAGTTGAAGTATTAGAGTTGAAGATGGCAAGTACTGAGGAAGGTGAAGCAAAAGTCGAATTCATGCTTTTGTCCGATTGTATTTGTTAAAGCCTAAATAGTTGTTTTCTTTATGACAACAGCCTTGCAAAGAAACTCGATTAGACCGTCTCTCACACCCATATTTTTTTCTGTCTGAAAGACACTTTCAAAACTTTGAACAAATTGCCTCCAAACATCTTCTATCACTCTCAACACACACACTTAAACACTTTAACTTTCTTAAGCTCTGCTTCCTCATCCATCTATGGAAGCAGGTGATGGAGCTGCTGGATTGATGCTGCAGGAGGAGCTGCACCTCTCCCTCACTTACCCACTCGCTGTCATGCTTGGTTGAGGCAAAATCACACTCATCCACTCTCTCATGGCCACTACGCTGCAGCCTGTGACTCATGTGAGACAACCCACAAGAGCATTCGAACACACCGACACACCGACACACACAGCAGTCGGCATGTGTGTTACGTCTGATGCATTCTGGTTATTTGCAGCGTGCACATGGGCTGACACACATTCTGATAACTCTGTGACACGCACACAGCTACTGAGTTCAATTGACAGCTCGAGGTGTCGTGTGGCTGCGTGAAGTGATCCAGACATCTGCAGCGGTTTGTAGACTGAGCAGCAGATTAGAGAAAAGGGGGGGGGGAGGGGGGGGGTTGGAGTTGGCAGGATGAGAGAAGGATAGGAAAAGAAAGTGAGAATAGATTGACGGAGAAAGTCGAGAGAAAGATGGACGGATGACCTTCACGCTGCTTGAATTGTGCTAGCGCGGTGTAAAAGTTCTAAAAATAACTCCCCTCCTCATCTACAGTATCTCTCTCTCTCTCTCTCGCTCTCTCTGCATTCTCTTTATTTATTTGCTATTTCAATCTTTCTCACTCAGTCTCTCGTAATCTCACTCTCCCTCTCCCTCTCTGGTTTCCTTTTACCTTGAAAAAGAAAATAATCTCTCTCTTTTGCTTTGGGCCTTAATTACACCGGATCAAGGAGATGAGAGGGCACTTGGAGAGCATGCTTTGTTTGTTTGTTTGATTGTGTGCGTGTGTGTGCGTGTGTGTGTGTGCAGATGCTGTCTGTATTATGCACACTTATGTCTCTGGGAAACAGTTTAAAAAGAAATGTTGACAAGACGTCAGTAGTGTTCGAGCTGCAACTTTACATCTGCTCTTTCGTCTTCTCTTTTTCCCTCGTCTTTCAATCTCTGTTTTTGCTCTCGCATACCTCTGACAAGGGCCTTTAACCTTTGCTGCTAGTGTATAAAAAAGGAAAAACAAACGCTTACTATGCGATTAGATTAGGATGTTATAGAGTTATTAAATGTGTGCGACGGCATTAACATACATTTTTTAATCTAGGAGTCTGTATAAGCCTTCGGGACAATTGAAGGCTGCTAATTCCAGCATTGAGGATGCTAATTGCTAATGCTGGGATTGAGACACATTGTGTTGCCACATATTGAAGATTATAAGGCGGACAGGGAGGAAGAGAAGCGTCTGAACAGGCTGCGGTAATATGGTCAGTCTCTGGCTGAAAATAAGCTCTTTCTCTAATGTGCTGTGTCGTTTGCCTCGGGCTACAGTGTGCTTATAGCTTGCAGTCAGCTGCTAGCTAGCTGGCGTTTGGTATTGCTCTTTTCAAAAAAAGTTTGATGAATCTGCTTGACCATAAACTATTAAACTCCAGCCATTGCTTACGTTGTTTTAATAGTTGTTTTGTGCACCTTTTAGTACGTAATTAATTGAGTCGCCCGCTGTTCATAAAGGAAGTCATGTCACAGTGTTCAGTGTGATGCAGAAGAGGTGGCAGCATCAGTTCTGGGTGTTTCATTATAACCTTTTTTTGGTACTTTTCTTGCCGTTTAAAAACAAAAGAAAAATGGATTGCGCAAACACACTTGGTTTCAAAGTTTGTTTTGTCTGTGTGTGACTGTCCTGCTGTTTCAGACGAGGGAGCGGAGTTTTGCACCGGAGGACAAATTGAGAGTGAAGAAGTGACGTTACGGTTTAAGTGTTGCTCCATAAATATTTAAAGAGATTCTGGTAAACTGTATAAAGATGAGGCCGAGATATTTTTGGGGTTTTGAATTGTTCTGACTGTCACAGCTGGAGGCGCCTCTGCTGACATGACGCATGGAAATGATTTGGAAAAAATTCAAGATGTTATATTTCACATCAACGTTTCTCTGACGTCTCAAATCATGTTAAAGAGATGTGTTGGGAAAAACACCAAATATTAACATCAGAGGTTTTGTGTGTGGCTGCATGCTGTTTGTATACCACTGGATGAAATGGATATGGAAAAAGACCAAACTTTACTCTTGATAAAGATGTTAGATTTATGATAATGGGTCATTTAAAGCTTTACTTGGCATGGATTTGTATTTCAAAATATACCCCAAAATAAACCAAGAATTAAAAGCAATTTAATATCGATAATATAAGTAAAATAAAAATGTAAATAAACGGGCTAAGGGTGGGGATTATTAATTAAAATACAAATAATCAACCCAAATTGGAACTAAAAAAGTTCCTCTACATGATGTGTTTCATTCTAGTACTTGCTTGTAGACCTTCCCCCGCTTTAACCCTCCACCTCTGAATTCACAGGATCAAACTTTTCCCCTTTTTTTGCATCAGCGTCACTTCTTAATGAGGACTTCAGTCATTCTGATTATAGGCTCTTTCTAACTCAAACAGCTGCACAGTAGGTCGCAGTATATTCACCCCACCAGTAGGGCGCAGCAAATGGCATCAGACCACTAGGGACGTGCTTCGGGGCTGATAGGGAACATTCATGACATTTTTTTATTTTTTTATTTTTTTATTTGGGTGAGTGAGTCCAAAGAGGGAGAGGCTTTAATCAAGCGCTAAGGTAAAGGGCAAGCAGAGGTTGTGGTTGGCAAAGAAAAGCTGGAAGTCAGATGATAAACAAACAAAAAAAAAAAAAGACAAAAAAAAAAAACGATAGTAAGAAATCATTAAATGCTCAAAACCTTCAAAGGCCGGCACAGTGCCAATCTTTCAAATGAAGTCAAAAAGGTAACATTATCATCCCCTTTTCATCTTAAAGTATCCTCTGCTGTTGGATACACTTTCATCATATATAAAAAAAAAAATACACATTTGGGAGTTTCACTGAAGAGTGAGGAGGGAGAAATGAGGACACGCAGGGTGAAACAGAGACTGCAGAGTAACAAGGGCAGGGTGGAGCAGTGGAGGTGTAGCTGAATGCCATCCTGTCATCAGGGAGTCAGTCCGGCTTGTTCAGAGAGCTCTGCGTCTGAAAAAAAAAAAAAGAAGAAAGAAAAAAACCTCTGGCTGGAACAAGCTGATGCTCATTTACCTTCTGAGGTTGGAGCAGTGCCAGTCTGAGTACAAAGGAGTTTTGTTAGTCTATAGCACAAATTCTATTTTGTATAAATTGATTTTACGCTCCAGAAAGGACGTTATAGTAGTGTCACAATTCTACCAGTTATCAAAATATGCCTAATACTACTTCTCTGTGTTAAGAAACGTGGGGGCGTCGTATTGATTCCCGCTGCATATTACACGCAGTTATATAACCGTACGATCACGGTGAGATGTCCAGGTTTCTAAAGATAAAGCTGGCAAGTCTCTTAGCAACAAGCACAGAGCTGGACAAGAGGAGCAGGTACGGTCGCCAACAAATACAGGCCCCGAACTCGTTGAATCGTCATAACATGGCAGGCACTCCAACACTGTGGCTATTATTGTTCGTGCCATCGGCTGGATCTTGTGATTTCTCAGCTACACTCGATTATTTGAGTGCTTCAGTGTTCTGACAGTGTTTTCATCAAAATGTGAGATCTAGTACTGTCACAGATAAAGCACAAACACGTGTACTTATTTTTATGAATTACAAGACAAAATCAAAAAAATATGTTTTTTAAGTGAGACTACATTATTTGACCTTGCATACAATCCCCCCAACCCATAAAGCAGCCCATACAAATGTCATTTAAAGCTATTTTAAGTACAATACACGACTGGAAAAGAATCCACTTGTTTTTCCCTCCAAAATCTTTTTTTTTTGTTGGGGGTGGGGGGGGGGCTTTTTGCCTATACTTGACAGGACAGAGTATAGAAGAGGCTTTTGCCTTCCGTAAATGGAGGCGCGACCTAACCGCTAAGCCATCTGCGCCCCCTCCAATATCATCTTAAAATGTCTTACTTTTTGCACAAACGTGATTCTCTCTTCACAACTCTTTTGCCTGCTCTTGTATTCCTTTGTCTGCTTTATTTTCTTTAACCTTTTTAAAAAAAATATTCACTGTTTCTATGTTTGAGAAATCATTTTATTAACATGTAAAAATCAAATGAAACAAGTGGAAACTCTTTAAAGAGACAAATGAAGCGGGCGGCACTGAATGCATGCCAGCCCCAACAGCTGACAGCTGTTGAGTTAAAAGGCCGTCTCAGAGGACTAAAGGCCAAGACTGTTGGTCTCAACCCAAAGCTACTTCACAAAAAGGCAAATTGTGATGTGAAGACACAAACTCTGTATGACAGCACTCATGAAGGACGTTATTATGTCCTTCTATCTGTTCGTATCCTATGATGTGAAAGTGTTTCTTCATCTGTTGGCAGCCTAAAAACCTCATGAAATGAGATGAATAAAGAAAATGTTTTTCTGCCTCTGTTCATTTTGCAGTTATGGGGACCACGTTCAGCATTTTAAGGTGCTGCAGGATCGCTGCGGTCAGTACTACGTGTGGGACGAGCTCTTCTCCTCTCTGAACGAGCTCGTGGAGTTCTACCATAGCAACAGCATTGCTAAGGAGAGGACCGTCTTCCTGAGAGACCCCGAGCACTTCGCCAGGGTGAGCACGTGACCCATGGTTTGTTTTTTATGTCCGTTTGTATCCTTCTCTTTCTTTCTTTAATTTCGACTGTATGCCTACAGGCCTTTTTATCTGAGGCAGCAAAATCATAACACACAAATAGTATTTATATAGACAGTGAGAGAAAATATATACTATCACAAACATAGCACCAGAGTCCTCGAAGTTTGGAACGAGCTCAAAATAAGTCTGGAAATGTTCTGTAGTTTTTAATTTGAGAATTAAAAAAAAAAAAGTTTGATTTTAGCGTAAGGGTTGCGGCTCTACCTTCAACAGAGGATCATAAATTAATTCTCAGTTTCTGTGTCTTACTGTCTTTCAAAGAAATGACCGAAACCCAAGGCAGATGTTGTATGTGGCACATCTGTAATTGTTGTCATCTGTAGGTAAGGGTGTTTACCATCATAGATTTACTTCTGTATCAGATGAGGCGTCACAAAAACAGACATTATGTAAAAAAAAAAAACATTTTTATAATCTTTGGCAAACCTATATTTTTTTTCAAACAACCAGCCCTTCAGGCGTTCATAAATCATTCGTCTGTGACTTTTAGGCAAGGCCAGTGTTCTTTACTTGCGCTGACAGTCATGGAAACACTCCATATGTTTATGAAATGTCGAGCCCTGTGACTGTAGCGGCAGGGTTTGACGTCAAGGTGCGTCTTGTAACGAAAGATCAGAGGACCGCTGCTGGTTCGGAGCTGAACTAAATCAGTCATCCCAGGCACCGAGCCAGAGGGAGTAAACACCCAATTATTTACATTAGTCATGATTAGGTTGTTATATATCAAGTTTGAACAGAGCATTTCTAAATGCATCATTTTTTCTTAATTGCTCAGACGGTGATGAGCCTTGTTTAGGATTTTCACTCTAATCTTCCAGCTAATCCTTCTTTTAGGGTCTTTTTTTGTTGATACAAAAATTGGCAGCACATGCTACTTCAAGTTAAGAAAATACAGATTATCCCTTTAAAAAATAAACCCTGTTGGTTGATTGATAAATCTGTGGAAGGACAGGCTTTTTTGTCAGTTACCCAAAGGCGTTTCTCAGCGTCTTCTCAGAACTTCCAGTCAAGTTTGGTGAGAGAAATGAAAGGTAGTTCCCATGATGGTGTCACCAGGGGAGAAGCCGTTGTTGTTCTTGAAATTGTGAAGCCATTATGCCGGCAGGATCACATAGCATGTTAACCATTCCTGGGAGTGGCAGGCAAGCTAAGCCCGCAGGCGAAGCCGGTCGCCCACAGAGCGATTTGATCTACAACCATTCTGACATGACATGTTCATATCACTTCTGTAACACCAGCAGAGTGCTTACACCCAACACATCATATGCACATTTACAGCGTGGCACCAGTCTAATCATTGAGAGCATTAGAAGTGATCGTATGGATGAGAAAAAAACGTGCCATGTGTCAGATCAGAAATCCAACATTGGGATCGTGAGAATATGAGTTCCAATATTTAAAAACTTTTGTAGCATATCCTTATTATGTCTCAGTGTCTGTGGGCTGTATCCCCAGAACTCAATAAAGCCACTTGGAGCATTGCCCAATAAGAAGCTCCTGTTTTAGCCAGCTCCAGTGCCAAAGCCGTCCTTTTCCCTTTTTCTTTTCATACATACAGTCAGACTCTTTACCCTTTACTCCAGGATAAAGTTGTAGTTGAGATTCTGTTCATAAAATCAGGAATTTCCAGATTATGTTTCAATTAACTGACAATTCATTTTAGACTTGGCGATTGCAAATAGTGAAGTGCATGATGTGAGCAGTCTGAACATGCACCAGACAGAACGCAGCAGACATTGACCCTGCACAGTTCCCAGTCTTTGCACTTGTAAACTGGTATCTTTAGAGTTGGTTGTCAAACTTGAGTCATTTCAAAGTCTTGTAGCGTTTGGCGGGCCTACATTATTTTACAGTGTCATCCATTTCTTATACATTCCAACGATTGATCGGTAACAACATCAGAGTTTAATGAACTTACTCTGACTCTCTTGACCAATGAATTTTTAAAATGTCCCCTCCCCAGTAATGATTGAGTCACAGTCTATATTTGCTCTAAAGTTATTGCCATGAGTTTATTGCACTTAGCTTAGTTTCTGCTCCCCAGCGTACTCAAGCCACAATTAACAGGATGTGACATGTCACATTAAGGTCACATTACTCATTAATGACACATCTTGGTGTATGCTGTGACCAGTTCTTGTCCTTCAAACTTCAGCTCTCCTCTGATTCTGTTTCAATTTCATTTGGATAATGTCAAGAATGTACACTATTGATATAAACCAGACTAAAAGTTCATCTTTTTCCATCTGAAATTACTCCTAATGGATCTTCATGACCAGCAAAAGCAGATAAAACCCCTCAGGAATAAGAGTGATTCATTCTTTATGGTGATTTTCAATAGATGTCAGTTGTCAGACGAGGCGATTTACAGCCCTCTGCCAAAACATTTATTTTCTTTCACAGTGAGTGGAACATTTTACACTTAAACTAAATCTGAATGAAATGTATCAGAAATTACTAATGAGGCATGAACAGGCCAAGATCAGCAAGGAGGTACAACATATTGGTTTGTCTGCCAAGGTCATCCAAAATCAACAACAACAAAAAGTCCCTACAGTTGTCCACCGGGTAGATAAACATTTAAACATCCTAATTCATAAAGAATCAACCCAAAGCAGCTACAAAAACCCGTCTTAGATTCGGCTGATTGGTTCAATTATTCAACTAGATTTTTAAGCCCAATGGGTTTGTTTTGGACATACATCCCTGAACTTCAGTATCAGCTCATTGCACTCCATGCAAATGAATGATGTTGAGAAGAAACCATAGCAGAGAGGTCTTTGTCTAGATAGTACTACAGTACATATAGTACTAATGCCACAGTACTAATAAACACAATGCCATTAGAACAGAATAGAACTTGATTTTACCACAATGTGGAAAATAGTCTTTGGCTTCACAAGAACAAAAACCAAAAACAGGATGACAAACAAGATAACATTCAAGCACTTTATGGGAAGTGTACTGGCCAGTGAGTATAACTGCAATAAGGCAGGAAATATCACACACATTACACACCCATACATGCACGTACATCTTCCTGTGTTTGTCGATCAGGAATAGTTTTTCTTTTGTTATTTTAAAGAAGGTTGTTTTTATTCTGACAGCCTTTATCTTTGTTTGTTTCAAGTCTTTAGACATGATTGCAGTCATTAACAATGTCTGTATGAAAAGAAGAAGAAGAAGAAACAGATAGAATGCACAGATAGGTGAAGACGTTTTAAGAAGAAATATATAGATCAAATATCAATACATCGTATCACAGCATGGGCTCAAACAGAAGTTGTTATAAAAAGAACTGGTTGAAAATGTGCGGAGTACAAAAGCCTATCTGAATCTTTTCTTCTTTGAAGATGATCCACATGTATTGATCTTTATGATGTGCGAGCTTAACCTCCATGAAACTAGACCTTCACATTACTCCTCTCTTTATACGCCTGCCTTTTTATAATGGATTCAAGTGGCCGTTACAGTCAGAAAAATGTAGCTGTTCGCCAACTTTCCTCTCTCAAACTTCATTTTATAACTCGTTTATTTCTATAAAACAAAGAGCTGATTCCTCTCACCATCTTCACTTCTTCAGAGGCCGTTTGACTGCTGCAGTGTTTTGCCGGCTGAAGCAGATTACTTTCCAGATGAGGATGACAGATTCTGGTCCTAAATATAGGTTTCTTTTTTGTTCCACAAAGCAGCTTCTAACTAATTCACTTTTTGTGCGTGTTGTAATTCACTGGGGATGTTGCAGTGTATATTCAACATCTGAGAAAAATGCAGCAGGAGCAGGTGTATGTTAGGAATGTAGCTTCAGGGTGTTCTGATGGTAGTTAAACTGGAGATAACAACAGTCGTCCCGTGGGAGATTTAAAAAAAACAAAACTGTATGGCCTAAATACTGCCACAATCTGAACCTCAGCTAACATTTGAAAACAACAGCAGGACTCTCTGAGCTTTTTACGTGATAGAAATCATACATTAGCTCATATTCTGTTCTCCACAGCGACGCAGCTGGCATGAACTTGGCTTTATAGAAGCATAATTACAATAATTATGGAATCACTTCCTTTCTAAACTACCAATTCATAACTGTCATTCTGTCAAATTATGTTTTCTACGTCCGTCTGAGATTCATACGTCCACTTTGAGTTCTGAAAGCTGGATCAAAGAAACATGTATGACAAATGTGAAAGTCAACAAAGGCAAGTGCTTTCAAAAATAGATGAAGGATTGTTAAATAATTTACAGGCTAGTTCATTTCATTGCTCTTTAATACTCCATTATTCTCCCTATTTCAATTTTTGATGTGAAGATGTAACCAATTTTTTTCAATGACTGTACAGGAAATAGAAAGCATTTCGTGCTTCTCGTGTTTTTATTTAATATTTGTAATGGCTGTAGTTTTTTTTATTTTTTATTAAACAAGAATATTTCTCACTTAGCTACACTAACTGTTATTCAAAAGCTCGCATCTGAAATGAGAGTGATTCAAGTCAAGTGCATTAATATAGTGCCAAGATCACAACAGAAGTTATCTCAGTGCACTGTAAAGCAGGCGTTTGTAATAATATTTAAAGATATCCAGTAAATCTGCTTTTGGCAGGCACTTGGTGACAGCAGCAAGAATAACATTTCTCTAACAGGATCAGGGTGGGCGGCCACCTGCCAGAAAACGGCTGAGCTTACAAACAAAGGGAAGGACAGAGAGGGAGAGAATAATACTTAATGTAATTAAGAGTGATAGAGACAGAGAATGAAGACAGAGAACATCATACAGTTTTACAACACTATACTAACAAATATATATATAGGTAGGTAGTCATAGCAACAGTAATGTTCTCAAATACAGACGTTTGCTCACACTCCTTGGAGTCTCATACCGCACTCCAAGGTGTGTGCTTGAACTTAACTGGAATTGGAATTAGACAATCAATAACACCAGGGAAATGTTGAATATAAAAATAGATAGTTTCTATAGAAATTGTGGAAGCTGGGGATTTATCTTTGGATTTCAAAATAAACTGATGCAAGTTTTTTTTTTTTGCGTCATTTCAAGTTTTTTCGTTTCATTCCAACAGGCGGTGGTTTAGTTAAGTTGACTGGTTTTTGTTCCACACAAAAATACAGAGCACATAAAATATATAAAAGGTAGATATATATATTTTTTAAACGGTGCATGGGTATGCTAGAAACGTAAAAGACTTTTCGTAAAGGTTTTACAAAACCACCAAAAAAAAAAACAGAAAATCAGTGTTCACATGTGAAAACGTGTAAAATTTCAGTTTAACTATCATGAAACAAAGAAGCAGGAAAAGTTGCCATGTCAAGGTATTACCAACAATTTCTCATTTAAATTGGCCGTGTCTTTCTTGTTACATAGACACTTCCCTGTATTGTAGGTGAAGATATTGCTCTGTGATGGCCTTCAGATACAGCGTATATATCTGCACCACAACATGCCCGGTAGCTGAGGGAGTCATGCATGCTGAAGGTGCTGTGTTTACCTACATGACTCTCCAGCCTTTTTAAAACAACATCTGTCACTACAAATCAGGTCATTGAAGCTTACTCATACTTTAATCTCTGTGGCCTTGTTTACTCTGCAACGGTTTAATTATTTTCTCAAGTGGGTAAATTGTACAAATACAAATGACTATTTTAAACATTACAACTAGACAAGGACTTAGCAACACGCAATCACTCAAATATTTAGCAAACACAACGCCTGCCAAAAATGAAAAACCTGCTCTTCATTTGTCAGGATGTTCTGAATCTATTCCATTGTGCCACAGCTCGTGTAACTAACTAAAACTATTTCAATTGGTATCAATTACCTAAACTGTCCTTGTTCCCACGATGTGAAGGTTTATATCAAAAGACAGATCTGAAATAATTCATCCAATGAAAAAAACTGAGGCCTTTAATTTCTCCTGCATGTTTCAACAGTGTTCGTCTTCATAATTAACCAGGCAGCTCAACAAAGAGTACAAAGAGAGCAGATAATAAAACTACATCCTGCCCCAAACACATTCGACACTCTAAATTTAGCCTGATCCAAGCAGGCTTTTGGACTGTCATTTTAAATAAAATCACAGTCAGCTTGTCTAGTATCCGCGGGGCTTAAACAGAGCTCCAACATCCAATGATTGAGCCCCGCTGAATATTTCTATACACCCTCTACAGTAAAACAAAGTCCGTTCTCTATTAGGGGTTCACTTTATAGGAATGATAACATCAAAGAGTTTGAGATGTTTGAGGGGGGTAACAAAAACCTAAAGAATTATTCAAGCTCTGTCTGATGTTCAAATTGGATGCAGAACGTCCTAGCAAGAGTCAACAGAAAATCCTTAATGAAAAATCGACTCAAATTTCAACATCAATTCAAAATGGTGGGCTATAAGGTTTGGAAAAAGGCTCTGAGGGATTTCTTTTAAGGTCTTCCGGACAGATGATAGGCTACATATTCCTACCAAATTTCATATAAACTGAGCCGTGCCTGCATCAAATCCCCAAATCAAACATCTGTTATCCCCTGCTTGGGATGGGCGTACCAAGTTTCATTTATGTTTGAGTATGCTAAGCCTCTAAAAAAAACAACTTCCTGTTTCATGGTGGACACTGTGATGCTTCGTCAACAGAGATCCACAACGTCTTGTTAGCGTCAGGATGTAGCATTTTGGAGGGTCGTAGTATGTTAAGTGTCCGACTCTGACGCATCTTGGATACACTGTAAACATCACGTGGCTCATGTGACAGCGTCCTTTGTATGTCTTGGCCTTTAGCCTGCGGGCAAACAGCTACAACATGCCCACCTTTTAGACACACCCCTGCTTATACCTAATTATGCCTGAACTGCTTTACAGAACATTTTTTAAAAGAAATTAGCTTTCGAGACCAAAACTGTTTTTACTACAAGGAATAAACATGATTTAATTCTGCTGTAGAAATAGGCATTTTAGCCTGGGTCCAAATTAGGATTCCTTGGCATTTGGAGCCAATCTCAAAGGGACGCTAGAGGAATTGCATTTTATTTACACTTCTGTATTGGAGTGGAAGTCATTTTTTCAGCACCAGAGGTTTCTGCTTGGATAATACCTGCGACTGCCAAACTTCATTCATCTTGGTAAAAAGCACTGCAGGTGCTGCTTTGTTGAAAATATGGAGGAAGCGCCAAGATATGTACTGCAATTCCAAGTCCTAAACCCCCAATTTAAACGTAAACCTTTCTCTAGTGTGTTTCATGAGTTTTCAAGCACCTGAAGCCACTGAAAAAAACAACATCCTGACTCATAGCGAGACTTAAAAATCCATCACGCCATCTATAGGACACGCCTTTCTACCAAAACCTGTACACAGTTCAGCATCATAAAGGTCTTAAGGCTGTACTTTTTTGGCTCGGGCCCTAATCATAATCCTGTCAGATACAACAGGGTCCTCATTCTGCTTGGAACTCCGGCCTAACAAGTTCTTGCAAAGCTCCCTCAAGGCGTGTAGATTATAAAATGAATTCATGAAAACGGGGTTATAGAGCAATGATGTTGCCTTAAGATGATTGCTTACTGTTCCACTATTTGTTGGACTTTCCCTCACTGGGTCAGACACGCAACACAATTTAGTTTTTGGGTCAGTTTCACAGACATAAAGTAATCTTTCGAGGACTGGAAAAATCTGATTTAGTTCGTCTTGATGCAGTGCTTTAGGCGTTATCCTTCCATTCCAAACTAATTCCATATCAGTTCATTACCTGGCCCTAGATCACTTCTTATCTCACCGTGGCAGGATGGGAAATAATTCTGGTTTTTTTATGTATCTCTCTCTCCAATATAACCCTAAGGTCGTCTTGTCCTATAGCTTTCTCTTCAAACACAAAGCCTGTTTGTGCAGAGCTTTGACCACTTTGGGCATCTTTTCATTTTTTAGTCCAAACAGAGGCCGTGTCAGAGGCATTTCTTTGTGTATGGGTTTGTGCTGAGAAAAATACAGTGCAAAGCTGAGTAATTTGTTCCCCTGTCAGTGCTCGCTTCGGATCTGAGCGGGCACTGAAGAGGGCGATGATCACAAGGCAGTCAAGTGCGGTGGACGCAGGCAGGCCATATTTCTCCTTCCATGAACAGCAATTCTCATTGCTGTCGCACGCCACTGTAAAAGATGGATGTTGTGTCTCCACCTTCTTCCAAAATACGTCTCAAGACAGGCGCTTACATACTGCTCTGATGACATCATTTAGAGCAACAGTTGTGCAGTAAACAAAGGAAAGAGTCTTTGTAGCCTGCCTGAACTGCTCGGGTTTAACTGAAATCACACGATGTGGTCACGTGTCTGTTTACCTTTACCCTGTCGTTACTGAGCGCCACTCCTGTCGCTGAGCAATCTCAAAAGCAGCACCAGAACTAGCTAACATAACCAATAAGATAATATTTTTAATAAGGCCATTTTTGTATTAACACTTTTTTTTTTTACCGCTAGCCTGCAACTAATCTCGGGATGTGTGTGGCCACAAACGATGCACTGAATGGATCCTTCACAGTCCAGTAAAAGTGGGACGCGTTTGAAGGAGCATAAGAAATTGGGACGCTGTGACGCAATAGGTCTTCAAGTGCACGTCCCCTGAAATAAGATGTCATTTCTGCATCTGCTCACACACGCAAACAGATTTGCACAAAAATCAGAATTGCACAGGGAACCTTGAAAGAAACCCAAGAAAACAGGAGCCGGTACTGGCTCACAACTAACAACAAGTCTAGACTAGATTATGGGAACAATAGAGGATAATTTAATGGGGATTTAACAGATTAAGATTGGTAAATTGTTTCTTTGTGACTTCATCCTGGTTAGTGTCTGTATGTTTGTGTGTGTACCTGCCTCTGCCTGGATACCATCATTTTGAAGCAAGGTCGATAAACAAAACCGTTTACTGCAATAAAACCCAGAATTGCAACACCTATGCTCACACACACACATGAAAATCTCAGTATTTATAGTCCTTCTAGTCTCGCATGTCCCTCCCAGTTAATATCACGTCCACTTTTCTCTGCTGGAAGAACAGCTGACAGCTAAAAAGGTTAGTGAAGTTCAAGACGCCCTCCTTAAAATAGCTGCCTTTACTCCTAAACTGCTTTTATTTTCCCGATTCAGAAGACATCAGAGCAGGACGGCTATCAGGAGGGAAGAAAAACACTACTTTTGTCAACTCAGAGAAGAAGAACAAAGTCAGACAGATAAAGTGCAGCATCTGATGCTCGAATTAAAATCACCTTGACTAGAAATATCAGGATTTAACAGAGTGTTGTTTTAGCAGGAGTGTAGAGATGTCACACATTACTCTGGACTTATAACGCCTCTCTGTCTACTTGTCTCTCTTTCTTGACTACAACAAATCACAGTTTAACGTCGCTGTGCTTCAATATAGCCAAATAATAAACAAAGCCAATGAGAACAAGACGTGAGAAGAGACTTTTCTGAATTCACATCCTGTCAAACGGATTATCAAATGACAAAGCTCAGCAGTATGAGGACACATTGAAATTAAAAGATTCAATAAAGTCTAAGTTCTCAGGGTAGTAAAAAATATATATATAATCGGAGAAGAGCATTGACGTCACATTTCATGATTACACATCAGCCGGGAGTTGACACCATATCCAAATGCCAGCTGTAGCCTCAAAGGTGTCGTGTGAAAATGTGAATCAGCTGTCACATCTTTATGTGTCTACCAGTTCGTCTGGTCCGTCTGCTGAGTCAACCTGTTCACCTCAATAACTCTGTGTGCCTGTCATGGCCTGTCTGTCAGTATGTTCAAACTTCACTGCGCATTAAAAAAAAGCTCCTTTATAATCACACTCACGTAAGGTCTCTGAAGCTGTGCAACCTAAATGAACATAATGTTTTGTAAAGGAATTTAACTCTGTTGACTTAAGCTACATTATCAGCTAACAGTTAGCTTCACAGACTGAATAGAAGGAAACAGCTAGCATGCTCGAAAATAATTTGTCAAACAATGCCTCATGAAACAACAAATTAACTTTTTTTACACTTGAATGTTGCACAAATTGAAAACAAGTGTTATTAATTACGACGTGTGTTCATTAGCAAACAGTTATGACGCTAGCACGCAGAAGTTTAAGACTAAGTTTCCTTGTTTATGTTCCACTGTCACTCTGAATGCTAAGCTAAGTGACAGCTAGCTTCAGTTCAACATTGAAGCATGGTATCAAACTTCTCACTTACCGTCATGTAAAAATTAAATAAAAGTGTTTTCAAATGAATCTCTGTATTCAAATGAGACCTCCAACAAGTAGGCTATGTTTTCTAAGGACCTTGTTGTTCTCCCCCCCCCTCAAAATTTAAATCATAAATCATGCAAAGCATTTTCTCCTCTGCCTGAAGTAGATCATTTAACAAAGCCAAAAAGGTTCAAGGCTTCAAACAAACATTTAACTTTAAATTCACCAACTGTATCATGTTGCTTCTGCTGAGCTGAGATAAAGAACCACATTAACCACCATTCATTTTTCAGTTCATGAGAAGGAGAATTTTTAGCAACTCAGCAGAACAACTCAGAAAAGTCATCAAAAGGAAGCTAAATAAAATGTTTGGGTAAGCGGGTAACATTTAAGAGAATGAACTTTTCTAGTTGAGTGTATGGGGAAGATTGCTTCATCTATCAAGTCTTTAATATATCACGACGTCAATGTCAACAGGAGTAGGTTGTTAGCCTGCTTTTAGCGCATGTGAAAACAATGAGCGTGACCTTGAGCTGACTGACTGCTAGTTTTAGCGACATGTTTAGCACTTTTCTCTCGCGCAAAGTTTTCCAGGAAGATCAATACAACTCTGTGAGCCTACAGTAGAGATGAAACATTCATCGACAGCTGGTTAGCTTAGCTGAGAAGAGATTGGAAACAGCAAACTTTCTTCAGAACTGTAGGACCCCTTGGATAAGAGAGGAGACTTCTTAAAGAACTTCAACCAAGTCCAGCTGCATTTTGGATTCAACTTGAACAACATTTACAGAAGCTAATTAAACCAGGGGAATTTGCAGCGTCCCCCCTATTTGCAGTCCTTGTGTTAAGCTCACTGGCTGCATATTAGCAGACAGACAAACAGACATCAAACCAATCTTTTCACCCAGCTCTTAGAAAGAAAGAAAATACGCCTGTTATTCCAAAGTATTCCTTACAGTTTAAAGATACCACATAAATCTACAGTTATCATTTTTAAAAATACCAGTTTTTCATTTTAAGAGTCTTTAAAAAGTTTCTAAGCTAATTTTTCCACTTCTGTCTCCCTCCTCCACAGCGCCCCCATCATGCCCACGCCCTCTTCGACTTCACACCACACCACCCCTCCCAGCTACGCTTCCTGCGCGGTGATGTCATCGAACTCATGGACTGCTCAGACTCACTGCGCTGGAGGGGCCGTTGTCATGGACATGTGGGCTACTTTCCCCCAGAGTACGTCCAGCCCATTTATCACTGCCAGTGACCTGACCATTTCCAAGATCCATCAATTAGCCGTCTTAACCTCGCCCCTCGCACCTTCATCATCTTCCCCACACTTGACCATGCTTTGTTCGGGGGCAGAAAAAATGGACGGCCTGCAACCAAAAAAAGATTCGTTTGTTACTGACTCCTCCTATTTCCCTGTGATGTCACCTGTCAAGCCCGAGCTCTGCCCAATCAGCTACTTCAGGCTAATCAAATGCTTCAACCTCATCCCACTGCTCCACTTCGCCCAAAAAATAAAAAAAAAAGTTCACATTTGGACCTAGACACTGTGGACAGCTCACACATACAAGCACAGCTAAACATAATCCCAGGAATGTTCTTTTTTCTTGTACTGCTTTTCAGTTTTGGTTCAAGCTAAATACAAGCAAAACATACCTGCCTGATAGGGGGGAAAAACTTTGGGAGGTTGCTGATGGAGGAAAAGTTTTCTCTGCTGCAGATGAGTCGGGGTTTCAGGATATTTCTGTCACCCCCCCCCACATGGAGATCCGGTGAAAGACACAGCGGTATTGTGTTGCGGAAAGTGAAACAACAGATTCATCTCTGGCTGGGCTTGAGTGTTTAAATGTGTGTGTGCTGAGGGGTCTGAGTGTTTAACGTGGATCTTAACCTGCAAACTTAATCCATGTGTACGTTTTATTGTGTGTAAACTGGGAAGGGGATGCATGCGTATGTGAGTTTGTTGGAGTGCGTGAGTTTGTACAGCCCTACTGTGTGGACCATTAGGACCAGTTAAGGGGAATTCTTTGATGAAGTGACCAGTTTGTTGAGCACTGCCCGGCCCTAGATAACGCTTTCTTTTAATACACAGCTTAAAATGTATTACCCTAACTCAATATATGGGTCATTTGTTTGTTTCAATGTATTTATTCTTAATAATGGGTAATCTTTCAATAGGCTACATATAATTCAAGAACAAGTTAACATTGTAAAAATATTTTCTTTCTGATGTAACCGATTGTTTAAACACATTTTATGTGATAAAGAACTTGGACCGGTCTTCCTTAACCTGTAATGACAAGTCATTAAATAAAGTGAGACATTTACCTCTTTCAACTTTGACAATGCACATCAGTGTTTGTGAGATTTCTGTTATTCTACATATTGAAATGTTGTCAGAATAATGCTGGTTACACAAATGATTCTTCTTCAAATAGTGGCATGAAGATGGGTTACATGAGGTTAAACTTAAGGAGACCCTGGAATTCTCTTTAAATTATTTTTATTATTCTGATGACAGCGATGCCCTTAAAGTTAATTACAGTCTGCAACCTGCTTCCTGGCCAAACGGTGAGGAGTCATAACTGACATTGAACCTGAGAAACAGACACCGGGTTCTTCATACGCCTCTGCTTCTACAGTAACATAATTTATGGTTTGAAATCAGCAATGTTCCAAAATACATCAGCTAGATGGATCTGTGATCATTTCATTTTAAGTCATTTGGCAATCTAACCAATAAACACACCCACTTTGTATTTTTTCAGCAGTAACGTTTAGACAGCATGAACTCAAGCTATGGTTAGCTCGCTAACTAAAACTTAAGCCCAATTCATTGTTCTGGCATTGATTGCTTTATGCTGATATTTTAACTCTATTTTGCACACATAAAAAAAACTGAAGGTTAACACAACTGGATTCAAGAAATGTTAGAAACATCCTCCATATCGTAAAAAAACGATTGAAACAGTTCTGAAAAGACAACAGTCTGAAATAAATAAGGCATGTTGGGATATTAGTGCTTTACTACCTAATCTGTAAGTAACGACGGTTACATTATACAATGTAAAATCCATAATCAATCATTACATTTTTTGCCCCTTGTTTAAAACAAAGACATGATTCTGGACCCCCCTTTATGGGTTCTGGATGAAGTTCTGTTCTGTTCTGGTTATGACCCTAATAAGGGAACATTTTCTCCCAGAGAGGTTCTTGGTGGAACCAAAAATCCATGAAAGGGTTTTATTACCGAATTTCCCCCTGGGGAATAATAAAGTATTTCTGACCTCTCATAGGGGCTCTTGAGAACCTTACATAAATGGTTCTTTAGGTTTAACTCTACAGGAAATGTTCATTGTTAAACCCTCCAAAACGCTTCCATGTTGGACTTTTAGTGTTTTATTAAGAGAAGGAAAAAACTTTAATGTGAGGATAGCTTCACTAGGATGGGCGGAAATATCTGTACAGTGATAAATTGGTGTTCATGACACGTGTGATACACTTATTAAATAACTGGTGCCAAAATATTGTGACTGAATTTAAAAGAAATATATCACTATGAACAGATTCTTAAGTTGGCGCCTATCACTTTAATTAGGGTGACGTGAATGGAAGTTAATTGGCCAATGAAGAAGAAGAGAAGAGGGCAGCAGGGAAAAGAAGGTAAGAGATGAATCATTAGAAAAAACGGGAAACATACAATGTCAGTGAATAAGTTCATGATTCCTACACTTTAACTTTTAAGGGGCATTATATATTCTTCTGCTCATCATAAATTGTCATGTGTCAAATATATGATTGTCTTGCAATATTTCAATGATCACAGAATCCCTGTATCATGATGATCACTTCAAAGAAGTGTGATGAGTAAGTGCTGACAGGATTTTAAATTTATTTTAAACAATGTTTCATCAACTTTTGAACTGATAGAGAACATATTAACAATTAAATTGGTAATCTAGTAATTGCTTAAGTAATTTATCAACTAACAAGTGAAGGATTGCTCGTAGCAGCTTCCCTCAATTCTCTATCTTGCTAAAATGGGTATTTATTTGCTGGCCTTCACACTGTGTTAAAATATGAATATGGTAATTAGTTTGTGATTTGAAATATCTAATCATCTGCTGTTCATGCCAGTAGTGATCTTACAGTTTTGTAGTTTATTAAGTCTGAGTGTTTGTGTGCGCTCAGTTAAACGGCCCTTTTACTGGCTGTGACACACACACACACACACACACACACACAGACACACAGACACAGGTATGCCATTATGGATGACAGTCGTCTGGTGCTATGAGGGGAATGCAGCTCTTCTTCTCTCACCAGGATGTGATGTCTGAAATGAAGCACTCTTACAATCTTTAATCATCTTGGACTGAATCACTTGTGTTCTGTTTTCTTTCACTCTATTGTCTCTTAACGCACCACTTTCACTCCTCATGACCGAGTCACCTCTGGCCTGCCAATGACAGTTACTCAATAAACTTCTGAAACATCCGGCAGGAGAACGGAAGAAAGACGTTAAAGGTGTACCAGAAATAGTGCTGCTGTTTTCTTCAAAAGTGCTGTTTTAAAACTGCTGAGTCACTTTGAAGTGCAAGCGCTGTATACAAAAAAAGAGGAATAAAAGCCTTTTATAAGTGTGTGATACAAACTTACACAAATGTTGTGCCATATTTGTGTCGAATGCTAGCAGTGAGAAAACAAAAGAATAATAAGCGACTCACTGTCAAAAATAGAGCACAACTTATTTATCAAAGCTTAACATTGTTCAAAGCTGTAATGCTTGTAGCCTAGCTATGTTATTGTATGTATGTGTAAGTGAACATTTTAGCTTTAATAGGATAGAAAAAAAACAATTGGGTGCAAAAAGAAGTTAGAGGAAAGGGCAGGGCGAGGAATCAACTGCTCAGACGACAGTGTCAGTCAAAGAGCAAGTCACTGGGGAAGGTGTTTGAGCTGTGACATCAATGATATTCATTGCATCAAAAGCATTCAAGAAAGAGCTGAACCAGTTTGGCTGTCTGACTGCCTCTGGCTGTTAAAGCCCTCACAGTCAAGAGAGGAATAAAAACAATCAGCCTGCATATGCCTCGTTAAACAGCTGATTATCAGATCATTATTCCGATTCTGCCAATAAGCATGGCAGTAAATCAAAAGATGTACTAGTCAGCAAATATGCCAGTTAGTGATTCACCCGATGATTCACTAAATGTGTGATCAGCAATGACAGGCACAGAGAACGGTGGGTGCTAGGACCCCTGCTGTGCCAGTGCCGTGGCCCATGGAGATACGGCGGCTACATTTTTGATGCAGTGCAGTTGTCAATCTGAACACACTCCTCTTAGCTTTGCAGGAAATCTTTCAAGTCAGTGAGTCCATGCCTTTCATGGTTAGTTCTAGTGCCTGAGTTCAGAATCGGGGGCAGCGTAAGACTCTCGCTGTATGAGGCGGGCAAGAGTGTGGAGTAATGAAGAAGGCACCAACACCCAGAAGCTCACGATGCATTCATGGTGAAAAAGTTTCAGAGACTTCAAAATAGTTTATTTAGGGTTGTTTGAGATGAACTGGAAAGTGGATGTGAACAGACTGCAGCAGCAGCAGCAGCAGCAGCAGCAGCAAGGGGTTGGAACAAAAATCTGGAGTGGTTTGATCCTGAAATGTCTTACCTCACAAATGTAAACAATTTCTGCCTTATTCTGTTTATACTTAGTCGGGACATTATCCTTCTATTGTGAGGCCTTTTCAAGTTTTAGTTCTTGCCTTGTGTGACGAGAAAATGATATAATAGGATATCAAACTAAAACATTTCAAAGGACATGCAATGCAAGGTGAAGATGTAGTTTTAGATTGAGAAAAAACATTTTTGAAAAGAAAATGAAAAGAAAATACCGTGTTTTCTCGAGCTAATGGGGTTTTAAATCAAATAAATCCCAACCTAATCCTTCAATCTGATGTTTGCCTTTCTATAAAGTCATTATGTGCTTAATTCTGATCTTCTAAAAACACAGTTCGAGGGCTCTCCCATCCTGGCAGGAACGTAAAGAAACATGACTGAACAAGTGAAACGGCAAGCTAATGATTACGAGGAACTGGCAAGCTCACAGGGGTTTGGAAAAGGGAGGGATTACCTTTTTATTTTACCTTATTTCACCGGTAAAACTCAAACGCATCAACTCCATACACCCACGCTCACAGCCGAGAAGCCCTACAGGATCACACGTGACAAAAGGTGTAGTAGCTGTTTCTTTATCCTAAGTGGGTGTGTGTTTTGCCTACCGGGGTCACACCTGTCGGGCGGTGCCAGCGGCGGGAAGGATGTCACTCACTCTCTCCCTCTCGCAGCTCAGGTACTTTCCTTCAGTCTGTAACGTGAATGACAATGGCTGAGCGGTTAGTGCACCATGGCCGGTCAAAGGAATTACAAGGCTGACCTGAGATGTTCTGTGTAAAAAGTCCTGAGATAAACTGCTCAGCTGTTTAAGCCACAGAGGAGGAATTCAAAAGCTGCTGCCTTTACCCAAAGTCTGGAGGAGTTTAGGAGAGGAACTGTCCCGTTGTCTTTGTAAAGTGTCAGTGTGTTCAGTGTTTTGACATGGCTCTGTCCCAGATACAATGCCTGGACGAAAACAACGTGAACCTGCGGACGCACGAGTCTAAACCGGAGTTCCTGTACTGTGAAGACCAGCGGGTCGCTCTGGAAGCTCTCCTCCGCAATGGTCGCGACGCGTTTTTTAAGTGCTTGGAGGCTCGCGGCCTGCGGGGTTTCCTCTCAGACCCGGAGCTGGAAACACTCGCCGGGACGGTGGAGCCGTATGACCCGGACTCGGTGCTCTTCCCGGAGAATGCCGAGGAGGACGAGCATCCGCTGTCGCTGCACTACTGGCCCGAGTTGTCAGACATGTCCATTCCGCAGATGGACATGGGCTGGCCGGACTTTGAATCTTACCGGGGTGTCACGCGCACCACGGTGTATTCGCAGCCACCGCTGGAAGGTCAGGCACACATCAAAGAGGTCGTCAGGAAAATGATTGCGCAGGCGCATAAGGTACGTCGGGCTCCCTTCAAATTGATGTCGTGTTTTATTTTCGTGTAAAATGTATAAAAATTTCGTGTATATATAGCTGGTTCGTCCCACATTTCATCTACAATTACTTGAATTAAGTGTTTTGTTTTGTTTTAATTAATGTTTTGTGAAAGAGGGGTAGATATTATAAGATTAGTCTTCTTCCTGCTCCTTTTCATTCAAAATTTGAGATTTTATGTTTGTTTGTTTTTCTTAACTTTATTGTTTGTTTGAATTAAATAAAAAAAATTACAAATACAAACAATACAAGATTCACAGACACATATTGAAAATAAATGTAACTATGAAATAGGCCTACAAAATTTTGGAAAGCCTTTGGTCGAATGATAGGCCAAAGTAATTTTTTATATCCTCCCCGTCATTCACCTGTTGCTTGTGCATTGATATGCTAATTTAAAAAAAGACAGGTTTCTTAAATGGTGCAAGGCCGCCTGAATGTCAAGTATTCAGACCCTTGTTTCTCTTTTAATTTCCCTGCTGTCACCCTTCATAGGATTCACTCAAATGCTGACATAATGTTAACACTGACAGGCCACATCTCTCTCTCACACATAAAGGTCAGAGTACACACTGCTAGCCGAAACAGACGATCAAGAGTAAAGTGCAACTTGATTAAGCGGCTTTATCAAGGAAGAGAACGGCTGTGTTAAACTGTGCCTGCAACATGAGAGAGTGTGTGTGTGTGTGTGTGTGTGTGTTGGGAACATTTGCATGAGTGTACATTATTGCCATGGTGGCGTTTCCTTCTGTTTATGCAGCTGACTCATCTGAAGGTATCATTTTATGACAGGTTTTATAGCTTCAGATGTGTTATTTGACTGAAAGTCCTGTAGGCATTTTGAGCTTGCAACAGGAAAATTACAATAACAGTGGGTGATAAAAAGCTGGGAGAACATGCATAACTTCCCATGATGTATGTATATATATATATATATATATATACATATATACATGTTCTTTTTTTTTTTTTTACAGGAAAACATGTTTGATCATAATTCACTAAAACCTGTGGAGCAACTTAAATCTTATTTGTTTCGTTAAACCCAATGTGTCATGCTTTCAAGTATACTCACAGGGACATAAGCCGGAGGCGTGTTCCCGCTGCATTTTAATAAAAGTCTGTGTATGTGTTAACGCATTCAAATTTATGCTTTGTATGTGTGCCTTTGTGCGTGAGTGTACGCATTTCCTGTGCCCTGTGTGTGAAGTACGTTTTTACATGTTTCTATTCAGGTAATCGCAGTGGTGATGGATGTCTTCACTGATGTCGACATCTTCCGAGATTTGCTCGATGCTGGTTTTAAGAGAAGGGTTTCTGTCTACATCCTGTTGGAACGTTTATCTCTGCCTCATTTCCTGTCAATGTGTCGGAGGGCTAACATGCATGCCGGACACCTCAAGGTGAGCTTTGCGCATTTGATAAATTTGCAAGGTAGTCAGGTGTCAAAAAGCAAGGTTTAATCCAGCTGTATGCATCCTGTGAGTCGGAATGTGCAACGCTACAATATGTATGTGGAAATTTTCTTAAAAGCTTCATAATATTCTCTTGCAAAATGGGAAAAAAATTGAGACCTGAGGTTTGAACTTTTAAACCATTCCTTTGAGAAGAATATCCAACATTTCATGTCAGTTTGAGGGAAATAACTGACAACCCAAGTCAGGAGCCTTTCATCATGCATGGATAAGTGATATCACATGCTGTCTCACTTTAGTCTCTTTCAAACACACCCAATACACACCCACTCACAACCCTAAAACCCTTCCAGCTGGCACTGTACCACAGATGAATCTTTTCCCTCGTTGTGTCTACCGTCAGTGTTTTATTCCATAATTGGCAGGTTACCTAAAAAAACATCAGTTATAAAACCTCCTTTGGTCATGTAGAGGCATGTGACACTGAGTTTCACGGAAATACAATCTACGGTAAATGATTTCCTTGTAAGGTAAATCTCGCGACCAAGCTGCCAAACATGATCATTTCAGATTATAGTCTAACACTCAGTGACGTCGTGATCGCAACATTTCCCACAAATTCAACTAATTATAATGCACTCTGTGGAAGCTACGATCACTGCAACGTTCTCAACAGTTTGGCAAATCCTCATATTTCCTTCACTATGTTGTATGTCACGTCATAAAAGTTTGTCTTTGATATTTCAGATACTGTCTCCCTTAGTTGGTGATGTTGCGTAAAACATTGGAGGGCACAATTTCCCGTTCTACAATATCTTTGGGATTCTACAAGCAGACACCTACACTGGTTTAACAAGAGCTCTGGTGTGATTGTTTCTTTACAGGAGCTTCTAACTCAGCCTCAGACTACAAAGGGTTCTTGCAGACATCCAATACTTAGTGTGTTGTTGTTCTTGTGATAATCCATCCAGTCTCTGTGTTGTAAATTGTTTGACGTTGGCCGTTCCCCAAACTTTCCTCCAACCAGAGGCTTTGTCATTAATGTGTGTCAGCGCTGAGATGGTAACCCCGTTGTCTCTTATTAATGGTTTTACTCTGGTAGAACATTGTATGTAGTAAGGTGAAGATACTCAGGGAGCAGTAGGAATGTGCATTCAACATCCCATAGCTATTTACTGTAGTTTTATTTTAGTGTTTGCTAATTTATTTTGGCTCCTATTTAGTCGAAATGATTATTAATTTTTCTGCAGTTAAAGAAAACAATGCATTTACTTTAAGATTCTGTGCATTAGCTTTTTCCCCTAAGAAGATCCCTTATAATCCAGCAGAAGAAGCAGTGTTGGACTTTCTTTTTTTTTTTTTTTTTTTTTTTACAAAGGATGCAAATGCTTTGTTAAAAACAAATAATGTTCAGTGATATTCACTGTTGAGGTATAGAATGGTTTAGATAATCATCTGGTATGCAAATGAAGATGCAGAACACTGTTTTAAGAGATGGACAGATGAAACAGAGCATACATATATGTGTATATATATATATATATATATATATATATATATATATATAGAACAGGCGAATTCACACTCACTCGCCTCTTGTAGATTTTATTCCTTGGAGGGGCTGGAGTGAAACTGAAAGGTAGGAGCAGCTTGACAGACTCTCAGTACCATCTGTATCTAGATTATATGCAAAACGGCAGCAAATGTCACAATCTCATGTGGCAGTTTGTGCTTTGTAAACACAGACATATGACTGACACACATACAGGATGACTAAAGGGGATGTTTTAGCTCAACTGAAAGGCTGTTTTTGTTCCAGCCTGGTGCGATTCACATGACAACTGCTTGCTTTTTGAAATATCTGGCATTTTGTAGTTTTTGCTCAATTTTCTGTCTTCTGGTCCCAAATCCAAGTGCAAATCTGCCTATAGGACAGAAGTCAAGCAGTGCAGTTAGCCACAAGTTGTCTTTGATTCTGTCAATTATTTGATAGTTGAATGGCAATGTGTTTACAAAAATGTGAATGAGTTTCAGCTTCCCCTAAACCGTTTCCTTGTTTGTACAGTATAAACCTAGTGTGTGTCAGTCTGGTTCTGTCAGGCATGGTTAACCTGAAAAGTGTTGCCCAAATGCACATGAAGCCATTTTTAATTGAACCCAAAGTGACACACAATTCTGCTCAGGGAAATTATCCATGAACATAAATTTTAACATAAGCCCATCACTGTGGTTATCATGCACTATCCAAGAAAATTTGATAGCCTGGGGGAGCATCTGTAAAAGTGGCATTTGTAACCAGGAACAGTGACAAGCGAGTGAACGAAGGTCTCCCAAAGTCTGTCGGGTAGATGAGCCTGGGCTGCAGAATAAGAGGATGACAGGCGGGAAGACAGGTGTGACAGTTTGAATTTTTACTGTTAGTGACAAGAGGGAGTAGGTAGGTGGAGGCAGACAAGATGGGAGGAGTAGCAGATGAGCTGCGAGATAAGTGCGTAGGCATAAAGATGACAGATATTTCCTTCACCTCAGTTATCTTGGGGGATTTCTCCACAGTGCCTCAGCTTGTTCGGTGGTTGAATGTTCAAATAAAATTCAGCTCAAGTATGCACCATCCACAGTTTAGAGCGGCACGCAGAAATGCAATTTGCTGATTTTATCTAATCAGCTAGCCAAAGGAATGTACTGAGAGACAGAGAAAGTTAAGGGTGGGACCGGAAGGCGGAAGGAAAACTAGTGTTTCTACTGTGAGACGAGCCACGCCAAGAATAATCTCCTGCATCTCGGCAACTGGTTAAACCATTTTCTGGCTGTATCCAAACTTGCCACTTTACTTTTTGCAATTTTATCAAAGAAGCTGTGAGGCTCTTTCATCCTGTGTTGTAATTGTAATCCCTTTTTAAACAAGCTTAAATCCTTGTGTTGTAAAGAATTAGATCTTGCCCGTGCTGGCATTAGTTTTATGTTAAGGATTGGAAGAAAGACACTTGACTTCCTTTTAATATTTTCCTTTTAACAATGCGGTATGTGCAGTAATGAGTATAAGTAGTTTTTTAATATGAAAGATAAGTAACTGTTATATAACAGTGACACACAGGGGACCTTTGATTAATACCTTTTATGATTTATATGATTTGATACCAGTATTGTATCAAAGTTCAAAGGTCTGGTATCATTTATTTATTCAGCACAGATAATGATGATGGCTGTCCGAAAGAAATAAGAGGTGAGAAGAGAGTCAGACTTGGAGATCTGAAAAACACTTGATAGGGACAATGATTAGCCTTGGGTACCTTTTTTAGTTGTTATCTCTTATCAGAAACGTGGTTACACTCTTTTATTATTGTAACATCATAAACTCTATCACCCTTTTATTATCATGAATGTTAGTACTTCTGTAAAGTCACACCTATTTTGCCTGTCTAGGTGACATCATTTGAATTAGCCTGATGCAAATAAATAGTCACCTTTCCTGGCTGAACTAAACAACAAACAGTCCTATTTTTTTTCTGCTCTGCATTGAAACACACATCTCAAGTGGAGTGAAGGTAGACCCCTGGGGTACACCTTATTTTATTCCATGCAAAGCAAAGAGGTTTCTTTTTTTTACTGGCAGGAGCAAAACAGATCATTTACATCCACTAAGATAATATAGACAAGTTAAGACAAGACAGAGATTAAATCAGAATCCAGTGATAAACATTATGTTGGTTTGGCAAGATGTAATTACTGCACTTAAATTGAATGTGGTATGTATAATAACTCAGCTGTCTTAAAAACGTGAAGCAATATGCAGCTCAAAGGGGGGCTAATGGTATATTACTGCTAGAACTGTCTGTTTGTGGCTAAAGGGTTTTTATTAAGAATTAGTCATATAGCTAGTGAGCAGTTCTTAGTTATATTTAAATACTTTTTATTTAAAATGTCAGCGCATGAACAACTTAATTGTGGTTAAAGAAATTTGACTTCAGGTCATGCCTAGAAACTGTCTTGTGTCCTTACAGAAGTGAATGGTACTGGTAAAACACACACTACACAGGTAGTTAGGTATTTTGTTGTTTTACATGCTTGAGACTAGATGCTATGAATATTTGTTGGGATTGTAATTTGTTGCTGATATGTCATGTTTTTTTAGTCAAAATACAAGCTGAAAACACGGTGAAGCTGTTGTATAGAGGGTCACAAATGATAAAATAAGGTTTTGGAAAGGTTTAATATCGAACTTTGTCTCTGTTACAGCACCTCCGTGTACGCTGCACAGATGGAGCAGAGTTCTACTCTCGGTCCTCTACGAAGGTTAGAGGGCAAATGGGACACAGATTCATGTTCGTTGATGGAGACAAAGCCTTGTCTGGGTCGTACAGGTCAGTGCACGTTCCATTATATGTGTGTATGAGTGTTTTGTTGGTGAGTGTGAGAAAGAGATAAAGAGAGTGTCTGGGAAAAAAGGTGCCCCACCTTTTTTTGATGTGAATAAAGAAAGCATGGTGTCTTTTAGTGTTCAGTAGCATTCTTTACACACTAGACTAACAGGTTATTGTAAATGTATCCATCGACAAGAGATATGAACACATATCTGTACACAGTGTACAATAAAACACATTTACTTTTGACTCTGTTCTTATAGATGAATACCTGTTTATTTACCATGGGGCCATTTTTACTTATGTAGATGACTAGTAGGTTCAAGCAGTTTTAAAATAGCTTGAGTTGATATCTTCAGCTGGTGGCGACGACATGGTCCGTCAGCAGCAATATAATCCTTTGGGGCAATTACAGGAGAGCTTGTTTCTGCAACTGACAGGCTCAGTTTGTTATTTAAAGTCTTTAAAAACATCTGTACAGTATTTGATCGGAAAGTAGATTTTAATTCATGAGGGAGTGCAGTGCTTTTCTTCTCAGTGCGCAAAAAGCTTCATGCAAGCGCTCCCTAACGCACAGCCAGTGCTTTACTGCCTGGAAAAAACACTAGGCGGACACGAGGCCTTAATCTCCACTCTATATTTCAGTAAGACTCCGGTCAAACATAGAGATCCTTTCTGTGATGTCGCACTCTTAAAAAAAAAAATCTGTTGTACAGTTTCATATACAACATAATCCGTGCCTGTCAGTCGCAAAAAAAAGCACCTTCACTGGACTTTACTTGCTTTTCTGTAGTCGCCCCAAAGGATTACATTGTAGCCATAAGAGCCTGCTGGCTGAAGCATTATAATGAAGCATTTATTAACACACAATAACAATAGTTTAATAGTTTATCTGTTTATCTTGTATTTTTAGTAAAGTCGTGTTTGTTCTGTAATGCCTTGATGTACTTAAGTTATCTTTCCTTGTATTTTCTGTGTTTTCTGTAGATTCACTTGGATGTCATCACGGCTTGACAAAAACCTTGTCACTGTGATTACAGGCCAGGCAGTGGAAGCCTTTGATAGACTTTATCGCGTCCTCTACTCGACCTCCAGCTTCGTCAACCTCCAGCAGGTTGCTACAGAACCTGAACCTGAACCTGAACCCATCCCACAGCCGGTCGCAGCGCCCCTTCCTTCTGCTGCTCTTGCCAGGAAACTGCACAACCCAAAATATGCCCTTGTTAACCTCGGCAACCCTGCTCACAACAACAGCGCCCAAGAAGCCCCAAAAACAGAAAACTCCAAGGGCACAGAGGAAATAAACAAGAAGGGACGGAGGAAGTCGATTAAAGAAGCTCCTCCTCTCCACCCTGGACTTGCCAATCTGGAGAAAGTATGCATGGTGGCATACCTGCCAACCTGGCCAGATCCTGATCCCCCCAAAGACGTAATTGGGTACATTAACGTTCGGGATGCCAGAAAACCAACTCAGGTCCATCTACAGAGATCTGAGATGTTTGAAACCAGCCAAGCGATCAGGTTCAGTAGTCCATTCAGCACGCCAAAAGAAAAGCTTCCAGAGGTTGCCACGCTCCGACAGCTTCCTGGTAAACCTAAGGAGATGAATAAACTCCAACCAGCACAAGATATAACAAAAGCTAAGGAGTCGCAGGTGGACAGAGCTTCAGTCAATGCATGGCCTGTTGAAGCCAAAAGTAAAGCAGAGACAGCTAAGCAGAACTCACCTGCATCTGGACCAAAGTGTGAATCCAACAAAGACAAAACAAACAGTCTTAACATTGAGAGAACAAACACATCCAATAACCAAAAAGTAGTACAAAACACTGAGCCTCGACGTAATGTACGCACACCTCTCCAATCAAGTGCTGAAATATCCAGTTTTATCCCTGGGAGGCCCACAAACACCACTACAACTGTTGTCAACAAAAGTACTGAACCTGACTCCCTCCCTGGATCCATCACTAAAACAGAAACACAGAGTTCAAAGGTGACCAGCACACAAACCTTACACACAGGCTCAAACAAAGAGCAACATACACAAAAACAGAATGCACAGCCACATTCAGCGTCACCCACACAGGCTGTTCACATACAGTCACAAAACTCCTCTGCAATACCTCCTAACAACCGGACTCCCACTGCCAACAGACACGTTATCTCGTCTTCTGTCTCAACCTTTTCTGAAAGTAGTGACAATGCCTCTTCTTCTGTTCCTCCTCTCACCTCTTCTTCTGTTCCTCCTCTCACCTCTTCTTCTGCAACTCCTACTCTGCCCATCCTTTCTTCCTCAGAAGACTCACCTTTGACCCCAACCTCAGCTCCTCCCATCCCTAAACCTCGGACTATCCAGCTGCTCATAAAAGATGGCGTCACCAGTGATGGCAAGAAGCTGCTGGATGGCAGCATTGCAAAGAAGCCCGAGTCCAGCACAGGGTCGCTAGTGGTCCAAAATGAGTCTGCTGTAGTAACTGAGTTGGAAACTTCTCCAGAGAAACAACTGGAGATTGTCCCAGATTTACAGAATATGGGAAGCATTACAGGAAGTCAAAGAGATGTAGAAGGCGCAGTCAAAATTAAAGACGATCCTCAGCAAAAAGAGGGCGGGACTTCCAGAAAGAATGAGAAATCAGACGCAGGAACCACCCTGGTCCTTAAGCCAGAGAATTTAACTACAGAGGAATCAAGGGTTGAAATTGTGAATGCTCAAGAAATAGTTCCAAACTTTCCTGAACCCAAAAGTTTGACAACAGTAGATGGCAAATTAACCCGGCAAATAGACAAAGAACTAATAGAGACCAAAGCTTTAGAGAAAACAACAACCTGCCCTGAGTTAGCTGAAGCCCCAAATAAAAACGGTGAAAATGTAACAAATTGCAAAGCAAATAGTGAAAAAGCACCTGAACTTCAGAAAATGTCGGAGAGTGAGTCGGCGCCGCAGGATATAGGTGTACTTGAAACTGTAGACTTAACAAGCACAACACATACCACACACAGCACCTCTCAAGGAGAAACTCCTAAAACACTTGAAGGCAAACACACGCCCGAAAAAACCTTTCACTTACAGCTGTCCGACACACACACGGCAGACCTGCGCTCACTGACACCTGACGGGGAGTTACCATGGCTCAAAGCTCTTGCTCGCACTCCAACTCCAGACGGAATTCATTCGCGCACACCCACCCCGGACTCACGTTCGAACACACCAGACTTTCGAACGCCTACCCCAGAAGTTAGCGACGGTTATGTTTCTGCGATAGACTCCGCCGCCTCAGAGGATTACTATGACTGTGTTGGCTCTCCTTGTCTAGTCGAGCCGGATTTTGACCGAGCAGCAAATCCCAACCACAGTATGGCTGAGGATCATGCTAGCCCCACACACACACATTCTCGCAATGCCACAAACAGCAACAGAAAACATAATACCAAAACCTTAAGTAGTGAAACAAAGAGTTTATCCAGGACTGCTAAAGTATCTTCTT
Source organism: Labrus mixtus (assembly GCF_963584025.1). Classification (NCBI taxonomy): domain Eukaryota; kingdom Metazoa; phylum Chordata; class Actinopteri; order Labriformes; family Labridae; genus Labrus; species Labrus mixtus. The sequence goes on along the minus strand of NC_083631.1, from coordinate 18,305,759 downwards.
CTTCTTCTTCTTCTTCTTCTTCTTCACTTGAGAAGGCAGTGAAAAAGGAGGGGGAAGAAAGTGCAAATAATAACAGTGGGAGTAAAGATGTTGAAAAGAAGAGAGGGGCGGAGGGAACAGAGGGAGACTCTCCTGGGAGAGAGAGGACAGGCAGCAAGGTGAAAGAGTCAAAAGGGACGGTAGAGAAAAACAAGGAGGCCCCAAGCCAAGCTCCTAAGAAACAAAAGGTGTCAAACCAATCAGCAGTAGAGAGGCCGGTCGACGGAGGAGGGACTCCAGGAACCAATGATGGAGTGGAGCCAAAGCGATTGTCCACAGGTGACTCTACACCAAAGACAGTTTGCACTGAGAGAGAGGCCCCGGACAAAGAGAAGAAGCCATTAGGACCCAGCGTTGTGGCGAGGAGAGAAAAGCCCCAGACCACCAAAGAGACTGAGGGCAAGAAGGTATGATAAGGAGGGCGGCCGATGTCAACGCCTTCAATCATTCTCATCCTCGTACAAACATGTTTTTAATAAATGCCACCATGCAGGTTAATCTAACCAAAATCATTTTTGTACTTTTTAATTTCCTAACCACTTCACAGTATTCTGTTCAGCCTACACCGGTGGCATGAAGGGTAAGCACAGTTTATCCACTTTTTGAGGGGATGTGCGGCTCATCTTAACATCTATATTTCATGAAATGTGATTGAGGAGGTTAAACTGACTTAAATGCAGAGAATAGGGGGTTTCTGTCCTAGTGGTGTTTTCTTTGATTAACTGTTGTAGTCAGAGAGTTTCATTATACCTACATCCTAATACAACTGCAGCCAGTAACATTTTAAAAATATAGAGAATTAACTGAGCATCAAGTGGTAAGTAGTGACTCTGGTTTTCCAATCGTCCTTCACCGTGGGCAGTAATAACATGACAAATTACTTTAATAACACTAATAATACTAGTATTACCTGTGGACCTCTAGTAATTTATAACAATTCTGGAGCTTTTCAGTGATCTTAATTCCATGCAATTCTCTCGTGTCTCTTATTTGTGAAGTCAAAATCCATTGCAAATTATTGGAGGTCATTTGATAATATTAGTCCTGTGCAAATAACATCTCATTGATTTTCATGTCTTCTTTGAAAGTGTTTTTTTCTTTGTTTTATATGTGCATATTAAACATGGTAGTGTAGAGGCTTCACTGGCTATGACAGAAGGAAGATGGCACGGTATTGTGGGTGGAAAATCAGTTATTTTTACTTTAGCTTGTCAGTCATTTAATTAGTAGTAAATAATGTTGGAACCCAAATGATCCACAGAGCCTTGACATCATCTCAAACGTTTCTTATCTATCAGTTAAATTTGGGTGGAATTCTTCTTTATCCCATGAACATGTGGCACATCAAACTCAGGCCTAGAGGGTCAACTTCTTATTCCTTTGGCGACAGCTTTAGTTGAGATCCAAGCTTTGAGAAACAGGTTTTGGGAATACTTTTCTGCAGTGATGAGAAGAAAGATAAGGCCATGCATGTTTTAAATTGTCCTGTAGGCTACACACAGACTGAGCATGAATCCACCACTAACAGCCGGCTAACTTAGCTTAGCACTAAGGCAGCAGACGGAAAAGGTAGCCTGGTTTATGGTAGCTAGCTACTTCTTTTTGCCAGGCTGTAGTGAACACTCAAGAGAAATTATTGCCCCAACAAATAACATGTCCACAGACTTAATTTGATTGCGTGTGTGTGTTTATGGGTCAAACTATTAAAATAATATGATTTAGACAGAGCTGTTCTTGCCTATGTGTGTGCCCTGTTTTGGTGTTAAACACAAATGAAGTGTTCAGACATGAGTGGTATCAACTTTTTATTTCACTCCAAGGAAAATAATGAAATCATTATTTTTTCCAAACCATGAAATGTGTCCATGAATGCCCCCCTTTTTATTCAATCTAACGTCAAATCTGATTAACTGTGATAGCTTACATAATATGGGTGAAGAGCTCAACTCATGATTATCATTTCAATCAGATGTTTTCATCATCCTGAAGTGCATAAGTAGTCGTTCACTTTTGAGTCATACTTGAGTTTTCTTTCATCATTTATCAACACAAATGACTTCAGCATGCTGAACAGCAAATCAAAAATCAAATGTGCCAAGTTTCAGCTGCTGACGTCATGACACCTCACTCAGGTGGTCTCTGATTGTTTGTCGCATATTTAACAAGGTCCATTTTTTGTTTGTCTCTTTGGTAATTCTACTCAGAAAAACAATGAAGGAACACATTCAAGATGGATTTTTATTATCATGAAAATGCTGTTGAATAAATCGTGAAGTGCATGTTGATATTACTTTGATCAAATAAATATCAAGACATGGAGGAAACAGAATCATTTAACTTCAGCAAAACTTTTTTTTTTATGCAAGAGCAGGTATGCTAATGTTAAAATGTGTTCCTTTATTTGTCAACGAGTATATATTAACAATCAATCAATCAATCAATCAATCAATCTAGCATCAAATTGTGGTATCTGTGTTTAAATATGTTTCATGGTGCATAATATCTTGTGTATTCTTCTGCTATAATGTCTGTCCTCGTGTGTCTCAGACAGTCGAGTGTGCTGCACCAGCCGAGCGTCACTAACTTTAAACACACGACACTCGTTCATTATTGAACAAGGAGACTGTTGGTGGATTAAAGTGACATTCTTTTAATGAAGTGCCCTCTCCCGTCGACACCGACTCAATATTAATGAATGGATTAAAGATTGATAGCCTCACATCTATTGGCGTGGTTTGACTCGCCTACCGTCTGCCTGAGTCTGCGCTTTTATTTTATCTCACGGCCGTCCGATGGAGTCAGTGAGGTGGTGTTTTAATTCAGCTCTGTCATGTAATATTGATAAGAGAGACACAAGAGCAGGTCACACAAAAAGTACCTCACAAAGCTTTTATGGCACTTGGTCTTTGTGAGTGTGAAAGTTTGAAACTGCTCTGTAGATAAGTTACAAGAAGACTGATGGAATATGATATGAGAGCTTTGTGTGAGCTTTAGTTTTACAACAAACCCTCCTCACATGTGTTCATACTACTTTATGCATTTCTTCTGATGCAGGTCTCTTCTCTTTTCCCCTAGCTTGTGAACACATCTTCCAAATCTCCAGAGGAACAGCAGCCAGACAACGGAGCTTCCTCCCCTTCCCGACCAACCAGATCCCCTCAACCCCTCTCGGGCCAGTATCTGGGGCCTCATCCTTTGGGAAGCTCTCTGCAGAACAAGGCAGAAAGCACATTGCAGCATGGTAGTGGATACGGCTCCTCTCCTAAAAAGTCACAGACGAGACCTGCTGCTGCTGCAGCTGCTGAGCAAAGGCACGCCGAAGTCTCCCGCAGCCAGCAGAGCCTAATTTCTCCACCGCCTTTGGCAGACGGGCAGAAACCTCGGTCGTCTCTTCTGCACACACACTCAAACTCAAACTCACAGCCGCAGCTCAGTCCTCCTTCCCAGAACCAGGCACTTTCAGCAAACCACAAGGTGGATGGACGGGGTCCATTTAGCTTGACTTTCCGCAAGCTGTACAGCCTCAAGGATCTTAAGGACACGATGAGCAAGCTGCCAATACAGAGCAAGAGCAGCACTCCAATACAGGGACACAAGAGCACAAGCTAGTTTGATTGCATCAGTCCATCTCGGCATCAATTTTTCATGTCGTTGCAATACATTAAGCCAAGGAAATGGGGAATTGAGCATAAAATTGCTATTAAAATTATATAATCCTCAGTATCCAGTAAATGAACTGTAAAAAAATGCTCTTAAAATATCTTCTCTTCTGCTCACACAGCAGACTTTCACCTTAGGGTTACCTCTTGCAGAGGTTTTAGTAAAGATTAATCTAGCCTCCTCTCCTGCCTGTCTCATTAGTTTGCCTCTAAGATTTTTTTTTTCAGATGAGAGATGGGGCCTTTGTCCATTAACAGTGTTTTTTTCAGTGTGTGTGTTGGCAGCATCCACAACCTTTATTTCTGTGTGCTTTTCACCAGCGCTTTCCGTCGCTAGGTTACTGGAGTTTGACTCACTGCACTCCAGCTTCCCTCAGCAGTGACCCTAAGGTTTGTTTTACATTGCTCTGGATGCTAAATATTTGCTCTAATTTAAGTGACATTGACTAGTGCAGAGGTGTTCCAAAAGTTGAACTCTTTTCAAGTGAGAGCAAAAAAAGGGTGTTTTTGTGGATAGGACACTGACCGCTGAAAACACTGAACTGCATCCGCTTTATTTAGAAAATGGGCGGAGCCAGCACAAAAAAAAAATGGCATTGGTTGACACAGAGCGTTTTTCATATTACTGCATCTCAAACTTTAGAAATGCATGCTTTTTTTTAAGATTTACTTTTGAGATTTATTTTAGAGATAGGACTGGGATAGAGTCAGAAACTGAGGCTGGCCACTTTTAAGGATTTAAACCTCTATACATGGGACATGCGCACTAACCGCTAGGCTACCGGCCCCACAGATTCTTCTATTTTTTTTTATAATGTGACTGCCTTCAGGAGGTTATGACCTCTGGTGCTAATGTCCTAGACATTTGGATTTGATCCAAAGCTGCCTCTAATGGAGAATTAAAGGGTTATACTCTGGTATTTCTTCTTTTTCAACCTGGCTCTAATGTATTCTACACCATACATCACATTCTCATACCTAAACCACAGAAAAGCTGGATCATCAATGATTCCCAAAACAATACACAGTATATGGCACATGTTGTAAAAACTGTTTGCAGTCTAAATAAGTCTAAGCAACAATAAGTAGGTATTTGGTTTTTGTACGCTTTGGTGCAACTGCACTGTTGTAAGACACGGTGCTGTTACGCCTACCCCAACGAGCGTCTGTTTACAAGCAGATGGTGCGATGCCGGCAAAGACGTCGTGTGAAGCCAAACGATGTCGACTGACAAGGTACTGTAATATTACTGGATTTTGCGCTAAGTGACTCTGCTAACGTCTTCAGCCTGTTGTTTGCTTGGGTTCGACGACTTTCTGCACCCGGTGAAGCTGCTAAACATGAGACGATGATGTCACAGATAACACTACCGCCTAACATTACGTTGCACTCTGTTATGAATAATACTTACTTGGATGTACACTCCGCCTCCTGCTTGGTGAATCTCTTAATTATCTTCTTCCGTCACCGTCTACTCTTAGCCTCAGCCATCGTATCAAACAGCACAGAGACGGGCTAATGGCTTCTTTTTAGCTGCAGGCGTGTGTGCGAACTACATGACCTCAGCCCCCTGCCACAGTTACTGCTGTAAACAAGTGATCTGGCTGCATGGCAGACATGGGTGGGACGCCATTCTTCCTTGTCGAAATTTGGGATGCTATTAAATCGACGTTTGAAAAAAACTATTTCAAGGTGGAAAAGTTACATTTTTTTGCTTTAAGTCGCAAATATACTTGGTTCGGTTAAGGAACAAATTCTTTGGGAAAGATTTATGTTGTTCTTTTTTTACTTACTGTATGTAAGGTTTTTAAATTATGTGTGCTCTGTCCCATAACATACAAACGTAACTATGTAAAAATGAATACAATTAAAAGTAACTCAACAATAAGGTTTGGTTAATTTGCAGATGGGAAACTGGTTATCTTGGTGAAATGGTTTGAATGTTTGAAAATATGTTAAAACATTTAGCAAAGTATTAACGTTACAAATTTGATGTAACCAAAGTTACATGATAATAGTTTTCATAATGCAACACAGACTTTTAATCTTGTCTTTGTAAATGACTTTTGATTGTGATTTTTTTTGACTTGCCATCTTTCTATTGTTTCTCCCGATGGAAATCGAGTGTTGTTGCTTGTTGGCTTTCATTGGCCTGCACTAAATCCACGGCACGTATGTTTTGGATCAAGTTAAAAGAAAAGCCGCTTCTTTCTAGATCAACAGTGTTAAACTTGTCTAACATGTCCAAGGGTTGGTGCCATGTGCTGTGGGCATTAAAAGAGTATTCAGCATGTTTGATGAAGGCAGTTTGAGAGTTTGTGAACGTTGAAATGTACACAAGCTGCATTAACAGTGATACTGTAAGTTGTCTCCTCCAGATTGGTGTTACAGATATTTACTGTCCTCTACGATAACTTTACATTCTGTGAGTGCAAAAGAATATAAAAGCTGTTGATGCAACCTTTTATCTTGTGGGTTTATTTTACGTCCCCCCAACCTTCATGTTTGGTCGTACTGTATCCTTCTATTATGTGTTTTACATTTAAAACAGTCCGTTTATTGATTTATCGTTTGTTTACCCCAAATCCCATTTACATTCAAAATGCCTTTTTGTCTGGAAGACAGAGTCAGAGCCACTGTGCCTACACAAAACATGAGTTAACTGTGAAGATGAGCTCAATAAACACTGAGCACGACAGACTTATTATTCTGAAGGCAAAAACACACGCCCTGTAGTTTATATCAACAGTATACAAGATGGTGCACTTGAGCTGTTCTGAAAGAAGAAGAACATGTGCTAAGAGCAATTATAGGGACAAATAATCTAATCTAAAAAACAGCAATCTTTAATCACGGGAAATTATAGGAGACTGGAATGTGTGCACTTGCTTTATTTCTAAACCCGCTTCATGTCCCTGCAGTGAATCCTACACAGCTGTTTGGCTCTGTAAATGCTCATATTCACTTTGTTTGGATGAGATTCCAAATCTCTGCCTAAGAGGTATTAAAATAAAAATGCAAACTAGAATTGACTTGATTTTTTTTTCCCCTTATAAAATATAGATTATGAATCTTGGATGGCTGCTCCTACGAGCTGTGAAAGGCTGGCCTGCCTGCTGACTGAGATAGTCAAAGTTGACATCTACAGAGCAGTTGGAGCAAAGATGTGTTAAACATGGTTTTTCTCAGCTCATGTCTTGCAGCTTCAGGTCTATCAAAAGTGGTAACAGAGAGAAACAGGGCCGAGGTAACTCTATACTCCCACAATGCCTCGGAGGGTTTGGAAGCTTGAGTCGTCTTTCACAGCACGTTGCAGTTCTGCAAATATCAGCTGTAATCCATATCAGGCGCGTATGAGTTGTGAACAAATGTCCAATTGTAAATATTACATCCCTGATGATCCCAGGAGACGTTTGTTTATTGGAAATTATCTAATATTCAGACATTGAGCACAAAATTACCACTGAAAACAGACGAGTACGAGTTTCTGGACAATCTCCAGCTGAGGTGTTTGCAGTTGATTTTCACAATTGTCCGACATTCACTTGCTGTTTCCACAGAGAATTAACAGGGTCCCTAGCTTCAAGTGTGTCTGCTATGCTAGGATAAGCTAACTTCATATTTTTGGAGGGGTGTAAGTCTTGTCACCTAGTTCTCAGCAAGAAGCGTGAATAAGTGTGTTTCCAAAAAATGTCCTATTTCTATTAATTTTCAGAAATAAAAAATATGTCTGACAACTCGCATTTTTCTTTTTTTAAAGATTTATTTTTGGGGCTTTTTGTGCCTTTAATTGAGAGATAGGACAGTGGATAGAGTTGGAAATCAGGTAGAGAGAGAATGGGGAATGACATGCGGGAAAGGAGCCACAGGTGGGATTTGAACCTGGGCCACCTGCTTGGAGGGCTATAGCCTCCATAAAAGGGGCGTGCGCACCCACTGTGCCACCAGCGCCCCAACAACTAGCATTTTGATATGAAAGAGGAAGCAACGTGACACGCCACCTTTAAAGAAACAAAAACCTGGAAAACACTTTTTTTTTATAGATGGATGCCAGGAATCAGAATAAGTTATGTATATAGTAAGCTGATTTTTCTGTCTCTTCCTTAAGTGAGGGTACAGGAAAAAAAATATTCATGTATTCATATATAGACGTGATGAAATATGCTGGGTTTTCTGGGTCACACACCCAGATTTAGAGTGAGTCAGACACTTGTCAAATGCACACACACGTTCATATCACACGCTCAAATCACACAAGGAGCATGCCGTGGAGGACAAGCAGTGATTGAGATGCAGAAAGCCGGGAGATAGAGAAGGAGATGGAGAAGGAGATGGAGAAGGAGAGAGAAACATGAAATCCCTCCTTTATCTGGAGTGACTGAGAAAAACTGAATAAAGCCAGAGGCAGGGAAAGATTGAGAGGCAGATATACAGTGAGAGACATGGTAACATTAAATCTCCAAAGACAAAATACTTAAGATACTAACCTAACCCGTCTGTTTCTGTGCAGCCTTTCTCGCGTTAGAAGTAAATGTAAAAAAAAGAAAACGGGACCAGTGTAGTTGTGTAATTTTTTTTTTTTTTTTTTTAAACTTGAGTATTTTCCTAAAACAGCTGGGTATTGTAGTTTTTCCACAATGCTTCTTAAACTTCTTTTAACTACAGCCCACCTTCTATCTACAGCAACATCGATCTTGACTTCCGTTTACGAGCCACCACAAATATATCAATGTTTGACAAACGAGCTAAAATGCTATTTCCAGCTCAGAGGCAGATAGCCTTCTTAAAGTCTATTTATTTATTCTATTTATTTTGAAGTCTTAAAATAACAGATAGATTTCAAAGATTGAGCCCAGACTTCTTGGTCAGCCAGTTCATTCTGCTTTAAAGCATTTTAACAGTGGGCTTAATGCTTATTGGCTCGCATTTGGAGCCAGCCTCTTGTGGACAGTCAAGGAACTGCAGCACTTCCGCCTAAGCTTCAATTCAGCTTGTTTCAAACAACCCTTCACTCAATGGGATTTAACCAATAGTTGCTGCCACAAAGAAGAGTGAACCAGCCTGTTTGACAATCTAGTAACACGATTCTGTGGTTTTAAGGTGATAGCTGACAAGAAGAAAGAAGAAAGGCCTCCAGAAATAAAAAAGGGTTCAAGTTTCATAGGTGGATAAACACAGAGTGTCAAAGGCTTTGTCTGTATAGTACTTAATTGCACGTTGACAACATTTTGCGAAAGCAAGGCCTACAGGGTACAAATCTTATAACCCGATTTGAGTAATTTTAACGACTCAGCATTTTGCAGTCATTATTTAGTTTATATTTAAGTTAAAGTTAAAAACTTCTGTTTCTGCTTTAAGAAAGACCCATTTTTTTTATCTGTTATATAACCAAAATACTGAGTCTGTGTTTTCCTTTCTACAGTTTGTGTCTTCTTCTTGGTCTTTTGTTGTCTATAGTTAGAAGACTTTTTTAGAGCAGGAGGGTGGAGGCCTGGTTGGTATGTAGGTGGGGATAGATAAGAAGCAACCCAAAGGCAAAAACATGCACCATGCAACAGTAACCTGTTCTGTCAGCGTGGCTTCATAAGCTCAACTGAACTTTATTTGTTTAGCACCTCTCATACAAGCATGCAGCCCGAAGTGCTTCATAAAGAAAAAAAACCCAGTAAAAATCATTTATTTTTTGTTTGTTGAAGGACTTTAGTGTACATGATCAAATATTAGAAATTTAAAAAGAAAGTTAAGAAAGAAAGCCAGATAAACACTGATAAGGGTTCTTTGAAAACAAGATATAAGCTCCAAATGAAAAGTCACATTTAAAGGGATTATACAGTCTACACACACACACACACACACACACACACACACACACACACACACACACACACACACACAGAAATAGAGAAAGAGAGTCTTTGATGAGAATTTTGGTTTTGTGGATGATTGGATATGATGGTTTTGGCTCAATCCAAGAATAGAACAATACACATCCATAAACATTCATATTTAAACAGAAGGCATCCCTTTTTCCCACAGGTCATTTATATGGAGATGAGAGACTTTTAGTAACCGCAGGAGGACTCTCTCTCTCTCTCTCTCTCTTTCTCACTCTAACACACACACAAACACACTCACACACACGAGAGTGGCAACAGCTAATCATAACACCCCCCATTTAGCTGAGCCCTCCAAGTTCATCATAAATGATAATGCCATACTTCCAGTTAGCCTCTGGGATCACAATACAGACTAGGATGACACAATGGGCACACACACACACACACACACACACACACACACGCACACAAAGTGATGACTCAGTAGTCTTTTAGGTCACTTGGTATTGGACAGCCCTGTGGGTCAACTGGCAAGCAGATGAACTCAAAGTTCTGTGGACACGTTGCAGGATCATGAAAATGTGGACGTTGATTAACAGATGTAAGGTTTGTGACTGTGTTGCTTTGTGTGTGTACTTCATTAGTAGTGGACAGGGGAGGCTTTGGTCTGTAATAATGTTGATGTCAAAAATATCCACCACATATGTGAGTCATCTTTTAATTTGAGTGTGCTCATGCTCTCGTGGTCCTCTGGGTAATGAAGTGTGCAATTAGACTGTAAGGACTTCATTGGGGACTAACGAGGCTTTATTCTTCTTTTCATGTGACAATGGCTAATGGTGGGAGTAGAGGTTGTCAGGTTTCAACTTCACATCTCTGTTGGTCTCTCTTTTATAAAAGCATAATTTTCATGCAAAAAGCTACACCAAAAGCTGTGTTATCTTAAACTACTGGGGACCACGTCATCGTATGATGGTGTCCATAATCACACACTCACTTCACTATTCCCCCTCTACCTTATAGTGGACTCATTGTGCCCCACATGCATTAAAAAAAAATATGTACAACAAATGGTCACTAACCCTAGCAACATATACCATCATGCATTGAAGTGCAAAGGAAAACTGCAGCTGGATGACAGCAATTACATCTTCATCGGAATCCAGCAACGTGCTTTGACAGACAGTGACAGTTTTATTGTGCCATTGAGCTCACTAATGAGAAATCCTTTAAAGTAGGGCTAATTATTTTCACTCATAATTCAGACAGCACTACAACTAGCGAACTCCCGAGTGAACTATATTGTAATTACTGGGTGATTTTGGACACAGACATGGTCTCTGATGTCTTAATAATAATACATTTTCTTAGCCAGGACTGAGTAGACTCGCCTCTTCTTTTCAGTCAGTATAACCAAAATGTATCTTCTTGGTTTGATCTTTTCACGGTAGCTTTTCAAAGCAGTAGGCTGATTGCCTCATGTACCAACATATCCAGCTGTTGACCTGACATTGAAGCATGCAGACATATGAATATGAGATTGGATCTCTCACTGGCTGCAAACGACTTTCAGTCTGGGAGATAGTCAGCAAATCTATAGAAACGATTTGAAATTAGAAAGCACTTACCAAATAAGAGCAAATGTTACATTGGTAACATGCTACGAATTAAAAATAAATGGTAGAGGAAAACAAACAAATGCATTAACTGCAAATATGCTGCAGCACATCAGTGCAGAGTCAAAAACACACAAACCTAGAAAGCAAATCCAAAAGAAAATCTTTGCCTAAAGATTCTTTAATGGAAGTGCTCCAGGCCTGTAGGTTGCGCAAAGTGTTGGCTGCGAGGCGGAGGAGGAGGAGGTTCTAAGGCTTGCGGGTAGAGACTCTACTGGGCTTCTTAAGAAACTCTATTGGGCTGTTGCAGCATGTTGTCTTTCTCAGCCACCGGATATTTTCCATCACTAAATGCTAATTAGATGGCTCATATCTTAAACAGACATAAACACACTGTTCCAAAGAATGCAGTTAATTTGCACTAAATAAAAAATCAAAAGAGAATAAATAGCAGTATGAGTGTAACTGAACTCTGTGCGGTCAGCTGCTCCTCGTTGTTGTAAGCTGGTGTGAGGAAAGGTGGAAAAACCACTGAAGCAGCATTTCAACCAAGGAAAACAACCACAACACATGAAATGTGTCTTGGCAGGTTCCAGGTGCTGTAGGGCTCGCCCTGTCTCACAATTGTTTTGCTTTACAATAGCTTCATCTCTCTGGCTGTAGGAGTAGTTTTTCTGCTTTCCTCAGGGAACATCAAGCACAAAGCAGCGTGGCTTCAGATGCTGACTGCAGCGATGCCACAAAAAACAACTCTCACCTGCTCTAATGTACCATGGAGGCCCTACAGTTTATGATACCAGCTGACAGGGTGTCCAGTAGACTCAGAGAAAGAATAAATAAGTGAGATTATATCAGAATCTAGTCACGTAAAAATAGAAATACCTCAGTTGTTCCTGCGGTTTAAAAATGTACTTGTATGTGATGTTTTGTTGTCGCACCTCGCCCCGTTGAATAATCTGTCTGGATCTGCTGGGAGACAGTGCGTGAGAGTCAGATGATTTATTTCACATGTCAGTCCGCTGTATGGGCTTGATTAAAGACTTCAAGTCACTGATTGATGCCAACTCGAGTTATTTTTGCTTTAATTGTTCCGACAAATATGTGATCATTTGTTTTATCACAGGAGAAAAATTCTGTTGCATAAATAGTCCAGTAGGAATTGAACCCAAGCTCCAGTCTGTTAGTGATTCAGGAAATAAATGTCCACGGGTCTCAAGAATTCTAGGTTAATATTTAAGTAAAAATAACCACATTAGATATTTTACTTTTTTCCTGACTGAACACTTTCTGAACACACTCTTTATCCTCATCTCAATCTTACTGCAGAGTAAAGGGTGCTTTGACTGTAATCAAAACATCTGTTTGTTTTTGAAACTGAAGCCAAGCCAGACACAACACTTTGCATGATGGAATCCGCATTCCAACCCTCACCTGTTGTCGTGAGCTCTGGGTCGCAGACACAAGCAGCTGAAATGAGTTTCCACTGAAAGGCAGCAGAGCTCAGCCTCAGAGGGAAGGTGAGGAGCTCAGACATCCAGAGGGGGCTCAAAGTACAATTAACCTGCTAAGCATGCATCAACACTTCCTGACCCGGCTGGACTTGCGGAAAATGGATGGACGGACCGATGGATGGCCAGACGGTTGGTTGGATGGTTGAATGGATGGTTGGTTGGTTGGTCGTTTGGTCAGATGGACGGACAGAAGGACAGTTGGATGGATGGATGGATGGATTAGCTGTAAAATATGGTTGAAAAACAGGAAATGTGTTAACAACAAAAACCTATACCACTGGAAAAGGTGCATGAGAGAAATCTTTAATTGGAGGGCTTCAGGGTTTTTCTTTATTTGTATGAGCTATCCCACTTATCAGGTTAGGAAGCCAAAATACCCCGAAAGAACCCATGCATACACGAGGAGAACATGCGAACACCACACTGAAAAGCCCCTGTCTGGATGCGGATTGGAAACAGGAACCTACAAACCAGGACCCATCTTGATGTGAGGCGACAAACCACTGCACCAGACGGCTCTCTGGAAGGACACGTGTCACCGAAAAACTCTGTTGAATGAGTAGCCTGAAATAAATGTGACGCGTCTTTTCCCGATATTTTACTCAAACTTCTTACCGTCTTCCATTACCGCACAAAAAAATGTACTCGTTAAAGCGACGGTTTGTTTGAAGCTGGCTGCCGGTCACACCACATTCTGAAGTTCAATGAGGTGAAAAAAACTCAGGTCAAGTTGTGACGTGTTTTAAAAAAAAAGTATGAAACATGATTTATGACGAGCCAGGCTTGGTGGTGTACACATCAGGGCCTCCGGGTGGATGACTCGTCAGCAGATTTGCAAAAACAATGTAACGCTGGTACTCTTCTTTGTCAAGGGAGCCACACCTGGGTTTATGAGGATGGAGAGTAAACCTTCTCCAACATCTCGAGAGAAGCTCAAGGCTAACTGGCATGGTTAGAAAAGCATTTGACGACTCCTCTTTGTTGTTCTTATGCCACAGGAAAAATCAGACTCCAATGGCGCGCACAAATCTGATGAGAACTTCCCTTCAACCAACCAATCTGGGAGAAAGACAGAGGACCAGGATTGTGGATGTGTCGAGACAGAGCAGCAGGGAGGGTCTGGAAAAGAAGAAAAAAGAGCTTAAGGTCACAAACGCACTCACGCAGCATGCTCTTGCCCACTCCCTCTTCTGGCATGCATCTGATTGTTGGAGTGGCATTTAATTAATCCTGTCAGAAAAGGTTTAGAAAAAGAAGAGCGGAAGGGAGTGAACAAAATGAAAGAAATAGACAGGGGGAAATGACTCTGTTGGAAGCTCCATTTGCCGACTGAAAAGCAATGAATTTCATTAAAGCAATTTAGTTGGCAAACTAGTTGTTCTAATTTTAACTGTGTTTTCATGCTACACGAATGCTAGTGCTGGATAAGCTAAATCAGCAGCATGTCATGAATAAACTATGCCATGTTGGGCTGTTATTTGCTCCATTACATTGTGGATCTCTTGTGTTGCAAATCCAGGTGTTGAAAGGCAATGTGAATCCCCTCCCTTTGTAGCAATTATCAAGCCCTTGAGCAAGGTATTCAACTCCTGCAGAGAGGCGCAGGAGAAGACTTGTACAGGTGTTACAGTGTGTCTAATGCTGCTCCACGGAACACATAATAAAAGTTCCTGCCCAGAATCAGGCAGGAACAAACATCCTTGAGAATAAAAAGACATTTAAGCCTTGATGTCAAAACAGTACTTTATATTATGAGAGATCACCAAGGGCGTAGGATGTTGGTAGTGGACAGTAAGGATCCATTTCCGTTAATAAATCCTTGTACATTTTCCAAAAATTAGAGTACAAAAAGCAGATGTGATGTTGCACGTTCACCTGCAGAGGCTCTAACAAGACACAGCTTTAACTCTGTTTGGGTAGTCAGAAGACTTGAAAAGCGCTATACAAGCTCAAATCCATTTATCATTTATCTACCACATGTGCAATACTATGAAAAAGTCTAAACTCTGAGCAACTGTCATGAGAAAGTGGAACCATAGTCTCTCATGTCTCAAGTTTATGCTGCATAATTGAGAAACATATAGGGGCCTGTAGGGGTGAATTCATTGTGATTTATATTCAGGGCTGGCAGGAGTCAGCAACAAAGAGCCAAGTGCAACAAAGCCAAAACAGGACACAACAATGATGTGTGGTTTCCTTTGGAACAGAAGCTTGTGCACCCTCTCTAACCACTGTGCCCAATAATAGAGACAGAAAAACTCTCACTACACCTCACTTCACTGACTCTTTAGTACACAGCACCTGCAGGTGATATGTCAGAGTCATGGATTCTTGGGCCAGTCATGTAGACTTAGACAGGACACGATCCTACATTCATGAAAGTTTGAGTTTGTATTAAAGAGGTGTTGAATCATCTTTATAATCAATTGCATGGCTGTAGTTTCAACATAGACCGCAAAATTGTGCAGGGAAAGGGAAAAATGTTACATAGGGACACTGTCATTTAATGCCACATCACAAACGGTGGGATGGTAAAGGACTGAATTCAGACATGGACTCTGTCTCCCTCTGGTGGAGGACAAGCTGAAGTGCGCTATATTGACCACTGTTCTTGCTGTCTTTAGGAGACATCTGCATCAAGGATGGTCTCTTTCCTCAACTACAGCTACAGCGTTTACAAAACTACAAGTCCCATAGGTCCTCACCTGCCCTTTAATCAGGTTGACCTGAATGTCTTGCTGAAACAGTCACAGTGTAGGATGTCTTTAAAAATCCAACTCACGATGCAATCATGGTAAATTTGGCTTATTAATATTTAAGGGAGTTTTTTTTTTAAACATAGATAAAAAAAATAATACAACTTTTATTTATACTTTCAAAATGATCTCTCTTATTCTCTGATTTAGAACATGTTCAGCCTCTGTTAATGTTTTCCCTGAAAACTTTTTTTTAGGTTTAGATGAAGACAATTTTAAGGCATAACCTGTAAATAAAGTTTAAACACCTTTTTTTGTTGTGTCACATAATTTAAAATGTCAAAACGCGTTGAAGCTGCATGATCAAAGAGTCTGATGAAGAAATATTTGACTGAGCATCAAAGAGAAACTTAAACCTGCGAGCTAAACCACTCAGATGCTAAGCTAACTATCCTGTGTGTCCTTGCAGTGGCTTCACACTGACACGACTTTGACGACACCTGACTGTCTAACTTTAGCCAGAAACAACAGAAGAAGAAGACACTGGCGCTGTGACTGGTAGATTGACTTATGTAAGGGAAAACAATGTTCTTCTCTGTTTTTATTTTAGGGTCCCTTTGTTAAAGTTTCTTCCTACTCAAGCTTTGGTGTCTGAATAGCCTCTCAGCTGTTTGTTGTAATCCTGTAAATAAAGACAATAAATCCTCCTCAGATCCTCTTTGGAGGTCGTCTGCTCGTTCTGTCCGCCTTTAATCTCGTCTGTCTGCAGTTTAACCTCCAACATGTCGACTTTAACACAGAATGCAGTGAGTGTATGTATGTGTGTGTGTGTGTGTGTGTGTGTGTGTGTGTGTGTGTGTGTGAGAGAGAGAGAGAGAGAGAGAAACTAAAGAGTAAAAGTAGACTGATTACCTTTACAGTCATCTTAACCTTCAGGGAGTAAAAATCAGCTGACAGTAATAACCTGACGATTATAAATCATCTGACAGGCTGTTTTTTTTTTCGATGTTGTTCTGTTTTAATTTGAAGGGCATGAATTGAATATTTTTTTTGATTTGTTAAATTAAACTGCAACGCAAGAAAAGACAACCAACATGTGTACAGCAACACTTTACTCTACAGCTCAATCACTTCATAATACTTAATGAAGCCTACAATGTGTTAACTGTGTAAGAAATACTCAAATGGATTTTAAAAGCCATATTATCATATTACCGGTACCTTTTTTTTATCTGTGAAAGTATGTTTTTATTACAAAATGTATTTTTAAAGTTGATGAACTCAAGTGTACACTGTAAAATTCACTGTGTTAAAAAAAAGTGCAGCAGGGAGGCAACACATAGTTAACTTGACTCAGGGTGAATCTTTTATGAAATTATTATTGTTCTTTTATTATTTTATGTTTTCCTAGTGTTTGACAGTTTAGCACAAACACGCTGTGGATCCATTTCAACCATCTCCGTTTCAATATTTAACAGTGTGTTTTGTATCTTTCTGCTTTAAACTCAAGACATTTTGCTCTATATGTGACTCTGCTGTTCCAGTTTATTTTACTTTTTAATTATCTTCCATATAGTGTTATTGTAATAAGCTTTGAAATACAATTTATTGGATTATTGCGTCTTGTTTTTCATTTATTATTGTCCCATTTAAATCACTTTGACTTGTCTTCTTGATCTAAATTTATCTCAATGACTGATAAGATATTAGCTGTATATACGTAGTTAGTTTGTTTTTATAGTGCATTTTTATTATTTCTACAGAATATACTCTTTCCTGTACAAAATGTTGTATCTCCGTGTTGTTCAGATGTGTCAGTGTGTGTCTATATTTAGTCTGTTATTGTCTAATCCTGATAATGAGCAGGTGTGTAACTTCAACTCTTCATGTCCATGTAAAGAAAAGCGACTTCACACTGAGGACACACTCACATATAAATACACTCAGACTCTTCATATTGTCGATGACAAGGTGGGAAAAAACCTCTGCATGAGTATTTGACTCTCAAAGAATAATCAATACCTTTATTGTGTTGTTAAACTTCAGGTTAATCTTCAGACTTTTCCTGTAGGATCATTCTGCAATAAGAAGGTGAGTCTGAGCTGAGTTTTGGATTCTTTAGAAGTTTTTCCCTGTTGTTAGTCCTGATATCAAATCTGCCGATACAGAGGACATATTATAATATAGAATAATATTGGGATCGAATATGTACACACAGTGTGACCAATGTGTACCTCAGAAACAAAGAAGAGTGTTTGTGGGAGAAAACCTTTTAAAACATGGAAAAGACACTAAAACTATTTAAAGTTTAGAGAAAACCCATTTTATGTTTGTAACTTTACTAATGTGAAGTTGCAGATGTGAAGAAAAGCGAAAGTGTAAAAATATAACAACGTTTGATTAATAATCTGAAATAATCCTTTTAAATTTGGTCTCACAGAATTATTGAACCTTAGGCTACACAATTCATGAAGACTGAATTATCTGTCGTCACCTCAGGAACAAAGCAGTGTTGATAAATTTTTTTTTAAAAAACTTTAAAACTTCGGATTATTTTAGTGAAACAGTTAGGCTACCTTGTTTAAATTTAGAGTATGACCATTTGCTGTTTAGTATGTAACTTTAGTAATTTTACGTTACACATGTGAAGAAAAGTAACTTTGACTTTTTGTCTGATTTCTTATTTACACGGTAACTTGGCTTTAAAAAGTCCCAACATGTAAATAATCCAAACTCCCGTTACGTTAGCTTGTTCCTAAACTGCAGACACACATTTTTTAACTCAGCACAACTCCATTTAAAAATAATCATGTTAGGTATTTCTGTTTCACTTTTTTTCCACTAAGTTCTTTCAAGAAAATTCAATTATTTCTTTGACACATTTTACTCGGTTCATGAAGGTGTTTTAGTTTTAACCCCCTGATACATGAGCAGATATTAACAGACTGAACTTGTTGTCATAGCAACTGTTTAATCTCCCAACACCTATTGACTTCAGACTTCCTCTGATTAAGATGACTGCCGTGGTGACACTGTTCTGACAAAGGACATCAACTTGGAATGAAAATGAAAAGATCATGGTTTTGAAGCTGATCAGATAGTATGTGATGGATGACTTAAAAAGTAATAAAATGTAAAAAATCAGCTGTTGTTTTTTTTGTGTCACTCAGGTGTGAAAGATGAGCACAGATGGAGAGATGTCCATCTTCGGCACAGCGGCTCAGTTCCTCAGGAAGTCCGAGCGTGAGCGGGTGGAGGCTCAAAGTCGCCCGTTTGACAGCAAGACGGCGTGCTTTGTCATCGACGACAAAGAGCTGTATGTGAAGGCCAAGGTCACAGAGAGAGAGGGTGGGAAAGTGACGGCTAAGACGCAGGACGACAGGGTGGGTGAAGGGTTTAACTAATCAATAACTGCTGATTGATCTGTTAATTAGACAGCGATCACTGATTGAATGACCCTTGACCCTTTATTCGTCTTAAATTTAACCTTCAGATTAAAGAGCTTCATCATCAGTCACATTTAGTTTTACCTGAAGCACAAAATGCTGCCTTTATTCTCTGCAGGACTTGTGATTGTTGAGCATTATGTTTTTAAAACCTTTAGTTCTTTAACTTGTAACATCAAATGTTCTGTCTTTTTTTTAAAAACAGTGTTTTGTGTTTTCAGACTGTGACCGTCAGAGAGGATCAGGTGTTTCCTATGAATCCTCCAAAGTTTGATAAGATCGAGGACATGGTCATGATGACGCACCTTCATGAGCCCGCTGTGCTGTTTAACCTGAAGGAGAGATACGCAGCCTGGATGATATACGTATGTGATAAAAATATAATGTCAGATATGAGACAGTTTGGTTTAAAGAGCCCATATTATGCCCTTTTTGGGGTTCGTATATTTAATCTATGTTCCTACTTTTGTACGTTCACAATAGATAAAGTTAGAAAAAAGTGTCTGTTTTCATGTACTGCTCCTCCTTGCTCCCTCTACGCTCTGAGTCCGTCAGCTACGCTCTGCTGAGCCCACACTGTTAGACCCCACGTGGGCCAAGTCTGCTCTGATTGGTCTGCCGATCCGCTCTGTCGTTATTGGTCAGTTGCTCAGCACGCTTCTCGGAAATTTCAACATGAGCTGCAGGGCTTGCCACAACGAGCCAACGGACTTAGATCAGTGATCTCACACTGACAATGACGCCGCACTGACACATTTTTTTCGAGGGGGGCTAGAACCGAGCGTTACATGCAGCTAATGCTACAGCTAACAGGAGGACGTAGGAGAAGCTGCGTTTCCGCGGACTTTGAATTTTTGCACAGAGATGTGCCTAAACATGCACAGGACACTTGGAAAACACACTAAAGGGCATATAAAACCAGAAAAAGCATAATATGGGACCTTTAAGAGCGGGAAAAGATGGAAAAAACAACTTGGTGTTCTTTAGCGTTTCTAATGTGAATGATTGTACATTTCACAGGAAATTTGAAAAAATATTTATTTGTTCAATCTAAGGTGTAAACACAGTCAAAACGTAAATACACCCTAGGCTAAGCCTTAATAAAGCTATTAAGAGCAACTAAGCTAAATAAAGACAAAATATTTGGCATAATTTCAACCCATTAACACTAAGAGTCAATACTTAGTTAACAGTTTATGTCTGAAATTATCAAAAAGATGAAACTGAACCAAAGCAATGGCACATAAAGAGGTCTGAGGCTAATGGCTAATTGTTTAGCATTCTTAAACATTCTTGAATATGATACAGGTTTATAATTCTCAGAGAGTTGATTGTAGGGTAAATTTTTGGTCAATGTGGTAAGTATGATTCATCTTTTAGAAAAAAGATGTTAAGATACAGCAGTTAACGAGAATCTTTATTCAGGAACAAACCAACATAAATGCTAGCTAGCTAGCTACAGTAGCGGTATCAGATATTTTCTTGTGTTCACAGACGTACTCGGGGCTCTTCTGTGTGACGGTGAATCCTTACAAACAGCTGCCAGTCTACAACCCCGAGGTGGTCCGAGCCTACAGAGGGAAGAAGAGGATGGAGGTTCCTCCTCACATCTTTGCTTTGTCTGACAACGCCTACCAGTTCATGCTAACCGGTACGTTAGCTCCCTGACTCAATGCTAACTAATGACTTTATCACTGTTTCTCATCGTGTGTCTTCTTTCATATATTTAGATCGAGAAAATCAGTCTATCCTCATCACGTGAGTTTACAGCACATTTCACATATAACACATACAACTCAGAATTGAATAAATATAAATGTTCTTTTTGTTTTTTAGCGGAGAATCTGGTGCTGGAAAGACTGTCAACACTAAGCGCGTCATTCAGTATTTTGCAACAATTGCAGTTTCTGGAGACAAGAAGAAGGAGATGAGCAGTAAATATAAGGTGAGCTCACTTTGACGGACTGTAAATTCCTTCTATTTCATAAATGAGTTTTTCAGATTAACATTGATTAATCTGGCTTCAGAGTTGTTTATTATTACTTAAATGTATGTTGTATGTTGGTTAAGGGGACTCTGGAGGACCAAATCATCCAGGCTAACCCTCTGCTGGAAGCTTTCGGAAATGCAAAAACAATGAGGAACGACAACTCATCTCGATTTGTGAGTCAGACGGAGGATTTTTTTTTATTCAACCTGAGTTTATTTAAGATTTATTCTATTTTTTTAACAGGGAAAATTTATCCGAATCCACTTTGGCACGACCGGTAAACTGGCCTCTGCCGACATAGAAACATGTGAGTTTATAGACGTATTCTGTATATTTATAGACAATGATAAATAATGTCCGTGAACATCAACGGGGATTTTCTTGGTTTTAGATCTGCTGGAGAAGTCGAGGGTGACGTTCCAGCTGGCGGCTGAGAGGAGTTATCACATCTTTTATCAGCTCACCTGCAACAAGAAGCCTGAACTCATCGGTAATGTGATCAATTATGTTGGAGTTATCATTTGATTATTAACCTTCTTGTTTGCCACAGACCGTCATAGAAATATATTTAATTTTATCTCCTTAGAACTGCTTCTCATCACCACAAACCCATATGACTTCACATTTATCAGCCATGGAGAAATCGCTGTGAAGAGCATCGATGATGCCGAGGAGCTGATGGCTACAGACGTGAGTTAAGACACAAAAAATATCCTCTTTTTCTTTATTTCTACCTGATGTTTTTTGTTTCCCTTTTTGTGACACAGGAGGCCATCGATATTCTGGGCTTCACCAACGAAGAGAAAATTGGCATCTACAAGCTGACAGGAGCAGTGATGCATTATGGGAACATGAAGTTCAAGCAGAAGCAGCGAGAGGAGCAGGCGGAGCCCGACGGCACCGAGGGTGACGATCATCCATCAGATTGAATCGAAAGAAATAGAAATAATCTGAAAAAAATGAAAGCTCCTGTGAGGATTTATTTGATTGTTTATGAAAGATACGGAAATTTTAGTGATTCCTCTCTATGACCTATGAAAGCAAAAGAGATCATCAGCACCAAGATAAACCGTATCATGACGAGAGGGTGGGTAGCTTAGGAGAAAGGTGGGGTTAGCAAACCCCAAGTTTTCAGCCAATGAAAATGCTGTGACATTATTTGGGAGGCTAACTTGCTAAAAACAGACTTGAACGAAATTAACTTCATTCATAAATGTAATAATCTAAGTAAGAAGTACACTTGTTTTCTCAAAAAATGGAGTTGCCAACTCCCTGCTGGACAATTGAAGAAATGCAGGTGTTTTCGCCCCCCTCAAACCCTGACGCTCCTTTTCCTATAAAGAGTCTGTGGCTTAGGGTTGATTTATTCATTATGGCCAAACAAAGAAACGTTTATTATAACTTAAACATTTCATGGTTTGATTTTTATTTTCAGAGGCTGATAAAGCTGCCTACCTAATGGGTCTGAACTCTGCCGACCTGCTGAAAGGACTCTGTTACCCCCGAGTCAAAGTAGGGAATGAGTACGTCACTAAAGGACAGAATGTGCAGCAGGTAAGACTGATTATATGTTATTTAGGTGATAAAGCATTAAGTGGCTGGACTTTCATCTTTTTTTTTTTTTCCTGTTCTGTGCTGGTTTTTCAAACTGATGCCAGAAAGACAGCCTGTCAGATTTACTCTACTTTGTGTTCTCTGTATAGAAATGATTAGTCATGTCTTTCTTTAACTCTGTCTGCAGGTTTATAACTCCATCGGCGCTCTTGGTAAGTCCGTCTACGAGAAGATGTTTCTGTGGATGGTCATCCGGATCAACCAGCAGCTCGACACCAAACAGTCACGACAACATTTCATCGGCGTCCTCGACATCGCAGGATTTGAAATCTTTGACGTAGGTGTCCAGAGTCTTTAGATTGTAATTCTTCTAACACACTTTATTATTAATTATGTACTTTAATAACAATTGATCTTGATCATTTGTGTTCAGTACAACAGCATGGAGCAGCTCTGCATCAACTTCACCAACGAGAAGCTGCAACAGTTTTTCAACCACCACATGTTCGTGCTGGAACAAGAAGAGTACAAGAAAGAGGGAATCGACTGGGAGTTCATTGACTTTGGGATGGACTTAGCAGCCTGCATCGAGCTCATTGAGAAGGTGAGGTTTTATTCAGTTACTGTTGATTTTAGATCTTAAATGAGTGTTTATGTTGTCATTAATAAACCTTGTGTTTGTAGCCGATGGGGATCTTCTCCATCCTGGAGGAGGAGTGTATGTTCCCCAAATCTACGGACATGTCCTTTAAGAACAAACTGCACGACCAACACATGGGGAAGAACAACTGCTTCCTGAAGCCCAAAACAGTGAAAGGGAAGCCCGAGGCTCACTTCACTCTGATGCATTACGCAGGAACAGTCGACTACAACATCAGCGGCTGGCTGGAGAAGAACAAAGACCCTCTGAGCGAGTCGGTGGTTCAACTCTACCAGAAGTCCTCGGTCAAACTTCTCTCCATGCTGTACGCCAGCTTCTCCGGGTCTGAAGGTACGCTTGTCACATAAAGTCAATATTTCTATAAACTTTGGTTTAATGTCATCATTTATTATAAAAAAGTAAATATCCCTCCCAAAGGTTAACAAATACAGATTTGTGTTTATGAATATTAAATAGAATCTAGAAATTCTCAGTGTTTTATACAGTTATTAACGTGTCATTAATGCAGATTGTAATTGTTACTGACCACTGTCTCTGTGCTTAATGTGTTATTCATGCAGAAGCAGCTGCAGGAGGAGCCAAAAAAGTAGCCAAGAAGAAAGGAGCATCTTTTCAAACTGTGTCAGCGCTGTTCAGGGTACAATGCTAATTTACGCCAGCCGAAATGTTCCTGGCAACATAAAAAAACATCACATTTAAAAGTCAAAATTAACACACTAAATCTTGGTCTGATTCTTGGCACATTCATCTAAATGTCATCAATTTCTTTCAGTCGACGGATCTGATCGTCTGAACATCCAAAAAAGTCAAATATATGCTACATTTTAATCCCAGAATCTCATTAAATGGCTGAAAGAACCAATAATCTCATAACTGTCAGAAACTGATCAAATTCATACTAATGTGCTCAGAATGAAATCTACACTAAATAAAAAAAAATAAACAAATATTCTTCATCATTTTCTTTCAGGAGAATCTTGGGAAGCTCATGACCAATCTGAGAACGACTCATCCTCACTTTGTGCGCTGCCTGATACCGAATGAGACCAAAACACCAGGTCCTTCTGACGCCCCCCCTCTAATCATGTTGTAACACTGCAGAACAACACGTGTCAAATGAATTATCGAACCTTTCATCTTAGGTTCCATGGAGAACTTCCTGGTTATTCATCAACTTCGCTGTAACGGCGTTCTGGAGGGAATCCGGATCTGCAGGAAAGGGTTTCCCAGCAGAATCCTGTACGGGGATTTCAAACAGAGGTAGATCAGGTTGAAATAATCTTCACGGTGACGCCTCCATACTGACAGAGTTCACATTAAAATATCTCAGTGTTTGGCCTTCATATTCACAAATGTAATTGAAATATGTCACAGAGTCACAGCCTCTGTAATGATAAAGTTGAAATACTTGACAGTGTGGGGTTGCGGGTAGTCTAGTGGTTAGTGCACGCGCCCCATGTATGGAGGTTTAAGTCCTCCAAGAGGGCAGCCCGGGTTCCAGTCTGACCTGTGGCTCCTTTCCTGCATGTCATTCCCCTCTCTCTCTCTCTCTCTCCTTGATTTCTGACTCTATCCACTGTCCTATCTCTAAATAAAGGAATAAAAAGCCCAAAAATAAACCTTTGTAATATTTGACAGTGTTAATGCTGTATATAATTCATAATTATCCTCCTCTAGATACAGGATCCTGAATGCCAGTGCGGTTCCTGAGGGACAGTTTATGGACAACAAAAAGGCTGCAGAGAAACTTCTGGGCTCCATCGATGTTGATCACACGCAGTACAAGTTTGGACATACAAAGGTTTGAATTATTCTTTATTTACAGACCTCTAAAAGTAGACATGTTTGAAGCTAAATGATCGGCACAGATAAATAACCTGAAGTATAAAGATGATGGTTGTAATGGTGAATATTCATCTTTGATTTGAAGGTCTTCTTCAAAGCCGGTCTGCTCGGGGCTCTGGAGGAAATGAGAGACGAGCGCTTGGCTCAGGTCGTGACGTCGACTCAAGCTTTGTGTCGAGCCTTCCTCGTCCGGGTTGAGTTCCAGAAGATGATGGCCAGGAAGTAAAAATAACAAACGCCTTAAGAGTGAAAACTACACATGTTGTTGTACAAAAAAACGCCTGCTACATCAATGCTAGCAGCTCTGTGAGAAGTCAGCACAAAGCACCAGCATGCTAACATCAGGCTTTTGGATTTAAAACCTCACATTGAATTAAGAGTTCAATGAGCCCATGATCACAACCTCAACAATCATAATGTATTTTCTCTCAAATTAAAATCTGTTTCACAAGGAAGTTACAGCATTGTCAGCAGCTCTAGCAGTATTGCTATATGAGCTAAATGCTAATTTTAGTATAAGTTGCTCAATGACATTACTACAGTCTGCAGGGACCTGGGTTGGGAAGCGGAGGGTCGCCGGTTTAAGTCAAGTCAAGTGCCCTTGAGCTATTCACCAAATCCTTCATGTTGACGGTTTGAGATGCTCATAAGAATATAATGACAAGACGTAGATCGAGTTGCTAATCCCAGTTTCTCTCCGACAGGGAGTCGATCTACACAATCCAGTACAACTTCCGCTCCTTCATGAACGTGAAACACTGGCCCTGGATGAAGCTCTACTTTAAACTCAAACCTCTGCTGAAGAGCGCTGAAGTCGAGAAGGAAATGGTTCAAATGAAGGAAGATTTCACAAAACTCAAAGAAGACCTGAGCAAATCTGACAACAGACGCCGAGAGCTGGAGGAGAAGATGGTCTCCATCGTACAGGAGAAGAACGACCTGCTGCTGCAGGTCCAGGCTGTAAGTCTGCTCGGTCTCCATTATTAAGATTAATTAACCATATGTTAGCTGTTTAACTCTGACTTATTCTATCAGGAGGCAGACAGCCTCCAGGACGCAGAGGAGAGGTGTGAAGGACTCATAAAGAGTAAGATCCAGCTGGAGGCCAAACTGAAGGAGGTCTCAGAGCGGCTGGAGGACGAGGAGGAGGTGAATGCCGAGCTGACGGCCAAGAAGAGGAAGCTGGAGGACGAGAGCTCCGAACTGAAGAGAGACATCGATGACTTGGAGCTCACCTTAGCCAAAGTGGAGAAGGAGAAACACGCTGTGGAAAACAAAGTAAGGGATTCACATATGGGCACAGACTACTGTTGATGTATCATCATGTTAAAGAGGATTGATGACATCATTTCTGATTGTTCAGGTGAAAAACCTGACTGAAGAACTCATGAGTCAGGATGAAAACATCAGCAAGCTGTCAAAGGAGAAGAAAGCTCTGCAGGAGGCTCATCAGCAGACGTTGGACGACCTGCAGGCCGAGGAGGACAAACTGAACGCTGTGAGCAAAGCCAGGACCAAACTGGAGCAGCAGGTGGACGAGGTGAGATCGCTTCAATCCACATTATCACTGTCATTAACATCTTGTGTATATGTTTCAACTTGATTAGAAGAAGTTTTAACATGTTGATGTTTAACGTGGTGGTTTTAGATGGAGGCGTCTCTGGAACAAGAGAAGAAGATCCGGATGGATCTGGAGCGAGGGAAGAGGAAGCTGGAGGGAGATCTGAAACTGTCTCAGGAGTCCATCATGGATTTAGAGAACGAGAAGCAGCAGCTGGACGAGAAGATGAAGAAGTAAGTCTTTCTGGAAAAACCTGGTGCTTTGGACGGAGGTCTACATTTTTACTGTTGTTTTGTGTTGGTGGTTTCCTTGGCGATGGTCTGAAACTTAACATATTTCATGTGTATAGTACGAAATCTCAACTAAGTTACACTCTGACTCAGAGGTAGACTCGGGGGTGTCTCAATTGGAAGGTCTCAGTTGATCCTACCTCCTGCACTTCTCATATTGATGTGTCTTTGGGCAAGACACTGAACCTCAAAGTGTTCCCGATGGAATTAACAGCGATTAATGAACACTGAGGCACTTCTCATAGCGGCCTCTGTCATCAGTGTTTGAATGTGTGTTAGTGGGTGAATGTGACACGTAGTGTAAAAGAGCGTTGAGTGGTCAGAAGACTGTGTCAGTACAGTCCATTTTCTTTTACCTGTGATGGATTTAAACTCATAGGAAGTTATATTTTCCAGGAAAGACTTTGAGTTGTCTCAGCTGCAGTCGAAGGTGGAGGACGAACAATCTCTGGGTGTTCAGCTGCAGAAGAAAATCAAAGAGCTTCAGGTGAGGATTCAGACTGGTTTCATTATGAAGTGATATAAAAAAAGAGAAATGACTAAAGATATTTTTATCATACCTTTCTGATCTTCATCTTCAGGCTCGGATCGAGGAGCTGGAGGAGGAGATCGAGGCGGAGCGTTCGGCTCGAGCCAAAGTGGAGAAGCAGCGATGCGACCTCTCCAGAGAGCTGGAGGAGGTGAGCGAGCGTCTGGAGGAGGCGGGAGGAGCGACGGCCGCTCAGGCCGAGATGAACAAAAAGAGGGAGGCGGAGTTTTTGAAGCTGCGCAGAGACCTGGAGGAGAGTTCGCTTCAACACGAGGCCACGTCCGCCGGGCTGAGGAAGAAACACGCCGACAGCACGGCCGAGCTCGGGGAGCAGCTGGACAACATCCAGAGGGTGCGACAGAAACTGGAGAAGGAAAAGAGCGAGCTGAGGCTGGAGCTGGACGACTTGGCCAGCAACATGGAGAGCACGGCCAAGGCAAAGGTTAGCCTTTAAAATACTGCTTGTTTTTTTTAAATTATTATTTGGTCCATTTAAACATTTTATATAATAAATCTTCACCTTTTAACTCAAGATCAACTTAGAGAAAATGTGCCGCTCGCTGGAGGATCAACTGAACGAGGTGAAAACTAAAGAGGAAGAGCATCAGAGGCTCATCAGTGATCTGTCCAGTCAGAGAGCTCGACTGCAGTCAGAAAACGGTGAGAAATATTCCATCACATCTGAGAAAATAAACCAATCACTTACGCATGGAAGAGCGTCAGGAAAAGAAAGGAGGAAGGTTTCTTTGTTTTGCCAATTTGAGAATAAATTCAAACTTTCAGTATCTGTATCATTTTTTTTTTCATTTCTGCTTTTTTCTACATTTGTCATCCAGCTGAAATGTCTCGTCAGCTTGAAGAAAAAGAGTCTTTAATGTCACAGTTAACCCGCGGGAAACAGGCGTTCATTCAGCAGATAGAGGAGCTGAAAAGACTCCATGAGGAGGAGGGGAAGGTGAGCTCAGGTTAATTAAAGAGTCGATGTTGGAGTATTGATCGGAGAAAACTGAAGCTGTATGGAACATAGAGACAATAACATTTTAAAGTTTGGTCGTGCTTTAGGTGTTTTAAAGTTGAAGTGGTGTTTCTGCTCTGTCCCTTCAGGCGAAGAGCGCTCTGGCTCATGCTCTGCAATCGTCTCGCCATGACTGCGAGCTGCTCAGGGAGCAGTACGAGGAGGAGCAGGAGGCCAAAGCCGAGCTTCATCGCTGCCTGTCCAAGGCCAACAGCGACGTGTCTCAGTGGAGAAACAAATATGAGACGGACGCTATCCAACGTACCGAGGAGCTCGAGGAGGCCAAGTGAGAGAAACTAACTCGTCACCCTTTAGACAGGATGATTATTTAATGGTTTTACTTTGTGCAGGTTAACAGGATGTGATCTGGTCTCATGGTGTGTGTGTGTGTGTGTGTGTGTGTGTGTGTGTGTGTGTCCACCTGCAGGAAGAAGCTGGCGCTGCGTCTGCAGGAAGCAGAGGAAGCGGTGGAGGCGGTGAACTCCAAATGTTCATCTCTGGAGAAGACGAAGCAGCGTCTGCAGGGGGAGGTGGACGATTTAATGATGGACGTGGAGAGATCGAATGCTGCTGCAGCTGCTCTGGACAAGAAGCAGAGAAACTTTGACAAGGTTTGACATTTACACCAAGTTTATGACAGAATTCATCAAGTGTTGTTTAAAATGCATGCTGAGGGTTTGTTTCCACCTAGTTTAAAATGCCAGAAAAGTTCTAGAAAAGCGTCGTTACTTTTGTCTACATTATGTCCAGATGTTCTCCTCACCTGGTTAGATAAATACTGAGCTGTAGTGTCCTTCCTGCAGGTTCTGTCTGAGTGGAAGCAGAAGTACGAGGAGGGTCAAGCGGAGCTGGAGTCGGCCGTCAAAGAAGCTCGAGGTTTGGGAACGGAGATCTTTAAGATGAAGAATGCCTTCGAGGAATGTCTGGAACAACTGGAGACGCTCAAGCGAGAAAATAAAAACTTGCAGCGTACGTCGGCACCCTCCTCTTCCTCTCATCGTGAATACAGAAAATGTTTTTTTAAAGGTGGGGAAAGTAAAAGCTTTTCACTCTCTGTTTTCAGAGGAAATTATGGATCTGACAGAGCAGCTGGGAGAGACGGGGAAAACCATCCATGAGCTGGAGAAGTCGAAGAAACAAGCCGAGCAGGAGAAACTGGAGGCTCAGACGTCTCTGGAGGAGGCTGAGGTGACGGGGAAAAAGAGAGAAAAAAAACAGATTAAATTTATTTAACATGGCTAAACACTGTCCAAAACCATAATGACTAGTGCTGTGTGGCCGCTTGACTTTCAATAAACCTTGACTAGACAAATGACTGAAATAACAGTTAACCTCAGGTTTTATGATTGGAACGTAGCAATCATCAGAGGTCAATTCTGACTTATTTTGCACATGTTTAACTGTTTAGCTGGCTGATCACTCATAATCTTAATCTTAAAATCTCAAGAGATTCACTTATCGTCTTCTCCCAGGCCTCCCTGGAGCACGAAGAGTCCAAGATCCTGCGAGTCCAGCTGGAGCTGAACCAGGTGAAATCGGAGGTTGACAAAAAGGTCGCAGAGAAAGACGAGGAGATCGAGCAGCTGAAGAGAAACAGCCAGAGGATCGTCGACACCATGCAGACGAACCTGGACGCCGAGGTCCGCAGCAGGAACGACGCTCTGAGACTGAAGAAGAAGATGGAGGGCGACCTGAACGAGATGGAGATCCAGCTGAGCCACGCCAACAGACAGGCTGCCGAGTCCCAGAAACAGCTGAGGAACCTACAGGGACAACTCAAAGTAAATATAGAAACATTAATAATGAGTGTAACATCCAGGGACAGCTCAATGAGACAGATATAAATGTGTTTTAACATTTGTTAATTCATCAAGGAGAAACATTTAAGAGGAACATTTAAAGACAGTCTGAGAACGCAGAGCTGTTATTACTTCTATCCAAACAGGAAGTACAGATTCACTTGGACGACGCTCTGAGGAGCAGCGAGGACATGAAGGAGCAGGTGGCGCTGTCGGAGAGACGGAGTAACCTCCTGCAGGCGGAGATGGAGGAGCTCCGAGGGGCTCTGGAGCAAACGGAGAGGAGCCGCAAGCTGGCAGAGCAGGAGCTGCTGGACGCCAGCGAGAGGCTGCAGCTGCTGCACGCACAGGTATAAAATATATGTCGAAATATAATCAACCTTCACCAAATTGGACTTGTTTGCTTTTGTAGTTCATGAAGATGAATCTGTATCAATTTCAGCCTGTTTTTATAAACAGTTAAAAACTCCTCTCATGAGATTTTAAGTCTTATTTTATGTATGATTATCTTCCTTTACATTTCATGTCCAATGATGTAACATCTGTCTGACAGAACACCAGTCTGCTGAACAGTCGGAAGAAGCTGGAGGCTGATCTGTCGAATATTCAGGCTGAGATGGACGACAGCGTTCAGACAGCGAGGAACGCTGAGGAGAAAGCTAAAAAGGCCGTCACTGATGTAAAGAAAATTAAAGATTTATCATTAATGTTAAAACAAATATGATACATTTACGATTTAAAGATTGTGTTATATTCTCTGCTGCACACACAAAAATCTAGTTATCAGTTATTGTACGTCTCATTGCAGGCGGCCATGATGGCTGAGGAGCTGAAGAAGGAGCAGGACACGTGTGCGCACCTGGAGAGGATGAAGAAGAACCTGGAGGTGACGGTGAAGGACCTGCAGCAGCGACTGGACGAGGCCGAAAACATCGCCATGAAGG
Organism: Labrus mixtus; assembly: GCF_963584025.1. Taxonomy (NCBI): domain Eukaryota; kingdom Metazoa; phylum Chordata; class Actinopteri; order Labriformes; family Labridae; genus Labrus; species Labrus mixtus. Next base: position 18,274,767 of record NC_083631.1, on the reverse strand, counting down.
GCGGGAAGAAGCAGCTGCAGAAGCTGGAAGCTCGGGTGACGAGTCGTCCTTTTAACTCATTCATCAAAACGTTTCTCTGCTTCTGTTGGAATCCTTTTTTTGCTATTTCTTTATATTATAGTTGTTAGCGCTGTTGCCTCAAAGCTAGAAGGTTCCTGGTTCAAACCCCAGTCTGACAGGAGCCTCTCTGTGTGGACTTTGCATGTTCTCCCTGTTCATTCCTGGGTTCTCTCCCACAGTCCAAATTTGTATTTTTTTATTTAACCAGGTTGGTCTTTTTCAAGGGAGACCTGGCCAAGACAGGCAGCAGCAAAAACACAAAGTCACAGACGGAAATACAAAGAGAGACAAAGTACAATTTACAAAGCACAAAATTTTGGATTAAAATAGAACCATCTATGAGTCATATCAGGGAATCAGTTGTTCAAACAGCCGAGTCAAAACATCGACATCCTATAGAATCTGCTTCCATGTCTTTCATTTTAGATTTAAAAACATTTAAGGACACCAGCTCCTTGAGCTTTAAGTCATTCTGCAACAGATTCCAGGCTGAAGGGTGCAGAGTACCCAAAAGCCCTTTTCCCAATTTCTGTCCGAGCGTTTGGGACAGAGAGCATAAAGACGTCCTGAGAACGCAAAGAATACTGTCTGGTTCTCTGCGTGATAAAAACACATATATGAGACATGCTCGTTAGGTTAATGAGTGACTGTAGATTGCCCGTAGGTGTGAATGTGAGTGTGACTGGCTGTCTATCTCTAGGTCTTAATGTCATGTATTAAGTTAACCAACTGTCTTTAAATGTCAAACACTTTGTCTGCAGGTTCGCGAACTGGAGACCGAGGTGGAAGCTGAACAGAGACACGGATCAGACGCTGTGAAAGGAGTGCGTAAACTGGAGCGCAGGATTAAAGAGCTCACCTATCAGGTAAACTGTCAGCATACCTGCTGCAATTTTTCATCCGGAAGTTATAAAATTGAGAGTCTCAATTGTCAGTCAGAAGTGAAAAAGTCTTCAGGTCATTTATTCATGTATAGGTAGAAACTAATTCTGAAAATACTTGAACTGTAGTGAGATAAAAAGTGATCAATCGTCTGACTGTGACATGTTCATATCGACCTCTACTCATGAGTTCAACTTTCATTTGTGACCTCGTCTATTAGCAGGATTTCTGATCAGCAATGCCATATTATAACAAACTCCCATGAGTCCTCGCTAATTCATGGCATCATCCAGTTTAATCTTCAGTCATTGTTTGTTATTTTGTGTTAACACAAATGTCGTGTTGGATCTGAATTAAACATTTTCAGTATTAGAGTCAGATCTAAATAAGACAAACAGGCTGACAGATGGAGGCAGAGAGCTGCCTTTAGATTTGAAGGGAGTGCTGTATCAGCTGTTACTGGTATTCAAAAATCAGCTTCCTCCTTTTGCAAAAATATCTGTCTCTGTAGATATCTTTTTGACAGTGTTGTCAGAGCGTGAGATATCACAATCTGGGTAAGTTTATTTGATTTTTGCTGTTCAGTCTGATGAAGATAAGAAGAACATGATGAGGCTGCAGGAGCTGGTGGACAAACTGCAGCTGAAGGTCAAAGTGTACAAGAGACAAGCTGAGGAGGCTGTGAGTCCCTTTACCCATCACTATCTGAATTTATTATTATTATTATTATTTATTTATTTTGCAGTCAAAATCCAGGTCTGACTCATTACTTTTAAAATGATAATAAGTATTAATACTATTATTATTGTGTTTTTATATTTATTAGAATTGTATTATCCGTATCAATTTCTGATTGTATTTTTATTATGAATTACTTGTATTATTGTTATAATTGTAATAAAAGTATAATAAATAGAAGAAGTAGTAGCAGTTGTAGAATTTAATTATCAATTTTATCAGTCGTACTATTTGTAGAATTAATTTTATTTTTAAAATCTGTTTTAATCATTGATTGGCTCTCGTTGTGTTGTATTCATGGGGCCACACGAGGGCGCCAGTGTGCATCTCAGTGCTGATTTACTCACAGGGCCTTCTCACCGCTCCTCCAAACCGCTCCTTACCCACTTTCACTCAGTTTGCATAGTTTGGGTAGGATGTAAAATCCAAATTGTCCTTTAAGATCAGCAGAATTTACATCTGAATTTTTATCAACAGCTTTTTACATATTATTAGCTCTTTTGTTATTACTTTTTCATTCTTAATTATTGGTTACAGGAGGAGCAGGCCAACACTCACCTGTCAAAGCTGAGGAAGGTGCAGCACGAGTTGGAGGAGGCCGAGGAGCGAGCCGACATCGCAGAGTCTCAGATCAACAAGATGAAGGTGAAGAGTCGAGACCTGAACAAGGTGAGTCAGTCTACCTTCTGAAACACTCATTCTTGTGTTGATCACAGAGTCATAGTCATCCTTGTGAACAAACATCATGTCCTTTCCCTCTCATTTTCCTACTTTCAGAATAAAGACAGCGGAGAGTAGTCTCTGGTCGCCATGGTGACGATCAAGTCTGCTGTGTGTGTAAGATAGTCTGCAACATACTCTTAACATGTATTTATCTATTTTGCTTTGAAAGTCTTCATGTGCTTGAGTCATCCTTCAAATTATTCTATTTCCTGGACGTTCTGAAGTGCGACCAGCAGATTTAAAAACAGAAGTATGTTTATATATACTAAGCTAGGCCTGCTGTGATCTGTTGTCTTGCTTTTCACACACACAAAATGTGAATGGAATTGTATTGTTTGAATAAGAAACCAACACTAGAGGGCGCCAAACAAACTTTTAATCTCTACATTGTGGTTTTAAAAAAGGATAGTTAATAATGATGATGGTGTTGTTGTGTAGCTGATGTATGTTGCCTTCATTATAATAAATATGTGTTAAAAAATACTGTCTGTGGTTTCATTGATTTATACGTTGTATACAGTATATAAAGGATTATTTTGTACCGGTTTAATTAGATATGATCAAAGACAGTCACAACAGTTTATTTTTAATATGATATTTATTTGTTTTCTCAAACTGAAGACAAGAAAAGAGAAAGAGCAGCTAAGGAGACATTAAAATGTGGTTTGAGAAATGAGGGGAAACTACAGTTTGTGTTAGTGGAATTATTATTGTTGGCTTTATCATTTTAATTTAAACACATTTCAAAGGATCAGGTTTCCATACACAGTGTGAGTCAGTGATGCTGAAGCCTCAGTGGCTGTTTCTTTGTTTTTGAATCATTATGGATGAATGAATTAATGAATGGATTCACTGAGGATAAATAAAAGGACTTGACACAACAGCTAGAAGAGACAATAATTCAGATAAAGGGCCATTAAACAACAATGTATTTTTAATTTTTATTATTTAAATCTCATTAGTATTGTGACAGTTGTTTGTAGTTTTATTTGTTGTTGTTTTTCTAATAAAGATATTTTTGTGTTTATATTTAGTTCACTGTTAGAATGGGATTGCATGTCATGATTCAATATGTCACTTCATCTATATTTGTGTTCGGGGTTAGGGTCAATCAAAACCTTTTCTCATTTGATTCACTGATATTATAGTTCAAAATGTTAAACTTTGTTAAAACTATAAACTACGGTTTTGTTATTTGTTTTCAAACACACGTTTCATCATGCACATCTTTAAGTCCTGTCCGACTCTCAGCTACTCGCCCGGTCCTTCCTGAGCCTGTAAAACACAAATATTGATAAAGAAACATTCATGTAGAATTTGATATGAAAATGTATCTCCAATAGTCAAAGCAGCCAAAATCTGTCTGATTTAAAATACAATAAAAACAGTTTGTTTACAAATAGTTTGAAAAAATTAAACATTTATTGGACAAATCCAACAACAATTTTTTATATTTTCTTCATAGACTTTATATTATAGTAAGAAATGTGAAGAAGACTACTGAAGTGTCTTTAGCCTGCATTCTCTCCACTGTCCAGCAGGGGACAAGTTTATGACAAAATGAGCCGCCAACTAACGTTTGAGTTAGGAGTAATTACTGCGCATGTAGAATAAGAAAAGAACATAGTGCTTAAATAATAATGATGAGAACAAGTAAAAGAAGAAGAAGAAGAGGAGGAAGAAGAAAAAACCCCACATGGTACCTTTGCTCCTATTTCTCTGCTCTTGACTCTCATCTTGTTGGCCAGAGACTCGGCTACATCGGCTCTCTCTTCAGCCTCCTCCAGCTCGTGCTGAGCCTTCCTGAACCTCGCCATGTGCACGTTACACTGCTCCTCCTTTAAATAAACAGTATGACATCTACATTATACACATGTACTGGCACATATAGTGCTGCAGACTCAGCGTCCTCAGCCTCTATATGTTATATGTATAGATGTATTGACACTTGTTTACAGAGCAACAACGTGGGATTTCACAGCCACCTTGGTGTTTATATATTATACTAAAACATATAGAAACATTTCACTCACAGCCTCCTCGCTGTGCACCGTATATATTTACACATGTACAGTCACATTAACTCACAGCCTCCTCAGCGTTCCGTTTGTACGCCTTCATCTTGATCTGCAGTTTGTCCACCAAGTCCTGCAGTCTGATGTTGTTTTTTTTGTCTTCATCAGCCTAAAGGACAAAAAAAAAAAACTTTTATTAGTGTTTTCATTGTTACACTTTCAATAAGGCATAGATGTATGATCAATCACAGAATCAGAGAGCCTGGTAGTACCTGGTAGGAGAGCTCTTTGATTTTCCTCTCATACTTTCGGACTCCTTTGATGGCGTCCGAGGAGCGTTTCTGTTCGGCCTCCAGCTCCGTCTCCAGCTCACGGACCTGCAGACAGAAACACATTAGATTACACTCTATATCATATAGAGGCATGATTTACCTCTGTTAAATAAAGTTTCTATTTTAAGAAATTTGACAACATTATAGACTCAAGGTGAAATAAGTCGTACCTCTCCTCCAGTTTAATTCTCTTGTTTTCTCTGTATGTTCTTTTATTTATGGTGACTTTATGGAACGTGAAATTGATTTAATTTTCGTACCCGAGCTTCCAGCTTCTGCAGCTGCTTCTTCCCGCCCTTCATGGCGAGGTTTTCGGCCTCGTCCAGTCGGTGCTGCAGGTCCTTCACCGTCACCTCCAGGTTCTTCTTCATCCTCTCCAGGTGAGCACACGTGTCCTGCTCCTTCTTCATCTCCTCCGCCATCATGGCCGCCTGCAGAAAAGGAGGATTGGTTTAAACATTTCACTGTGTGTCTTTGTTAATAAATAATCGTACATGCTGTGGTTTCTTCTTACGTCAGTGATGGCCTTTTTGGCCTTCTCCTCTGCGTTTCTCGCCTCCTGAACGGCTTCTTCGATCTCAGAGTGAAACTGAGTCACGTCGGCCTCCAGCTTCTTCTTGGTGTTTAGGAGACTTGTGTTCTGATAAAGAAGGTCCAACATTTTAAATTCTAATCCTAAAGGTTCAGCGACTCCCATCACAAAATTCAAAAGCCGTATCCTACCTGAGAGTGCAGAAGCCCCGCCCTCTCGCTGGTGTCGACCAGCTCCTGTTCGGCTAGTTTGCGGCTACGCTCGCTCTGCTCGACGACGGCTCGCAGCTCCTCGATCTCCGCCTGCATCAGGGTGGTTCTTCGCTCCATCATGCCGACCTGCTCCTTCATGTCGTCGTGTCCTCGCAGAGAGTCGTCCAGGTGGATCTGAGCGTCCTGAAGGGAAGCACAAGATCATCACAGCCAATTAGATGTGAATCTCAGAGCTGCTCGACTCCAGATGTTATTATTATCATTATCAGTCCTCCTCATTTCAATGTCATTATATGCTGTACCTTTACCAGTAAACACACTAATACACACTTCCTATATATCTTTATATATATATTCATGTGTTTACTTTGAGTTGTCCCTGTAGGTTCCTCAGCTGTTTCTGGGACTCGGCAGCCTGCCTGTTGGCGTGGCTCAGCTGGATCTCCATCTCGTTCAGGTCTCCGTCCATCTTCTTCTTCAGTCTCAGAGCGTCGTTCCTGCTGCGGACCTCGGAGTCCAGCGTGTTCTGCATGGACTCCATCACTCTCTGCTGGTTCCTCTTCAGCTGCTCCATCTCCTCCTCCTTCTCCGCCAACTTCCTGTCCACCTCCGCCTTCACCTGGTTCAGCTCCATCTGAGCCCGGAGGATCTTGGACTCCTCCTGCTCCAGAGTGGCCTTTAAAAACACAATGATGTAATTAACTCAAGTTTGTTTTGGTTTTATAACGATATGTGAGTTGAAATGTACCTCAGCTTCCTCCAGAGAGGTCTGCATGTCATATTTCTCCGTCTCCACCGTCTTCTTGAATTTCTCAAGTTCATGGACTGTCTTCCCGCTCTCCCCGAGTTGTTCCGTCAGGTCGGCGATCTCCTCTGTTTGAAAACAGAGAGGCTTTTAAAATAAACGATTTGATGATTTTTTCAAACTGTCTCTTAAGAAGCAGTATTTGACTCACGCTGCAGGTTTTTGTTCTCCCTCTTCATGGTCTCCAGGTGATCGAGAGCTTCTTCGTACGAGTTCTTCAGTTTGAACAGCTCCGTGCTCAGAGAGCGAGACTCTTTCTGAGAACTCTCCAGCTCGGCCTGAGACTCCTCAAACTTCTGCTTCCACTCAGCCAGAATCTAATTCAGGAGAGATATTTGATCGTAAAACACAAAGAAAATCAGAAGTCAGTGAGATGGTCGACTGTAAAACACAGATTAATCAGAAGTCAGAGAGTTACTCAAAGATGAAATGAAGAGAAAATGAACGTGTTTTAAAAGTCACAGAACAGACCTTATCAAAGTTCCTCTGCTTCTTATCGAGCGTAGCGGCTAAGCTGTTGGATCTCTCCACGTCCACCATCAGATCCTCCATCTCATTCTGCAGACGCTGCTTGGTTTTCTCCAGAGACGCACATTTAGAGTTGATCGCCTCAATCTGCTCCTCGGCCTCCTGCAGACGCTGAGCCAGCTTCTTTCTGACAAACACCACACGCATATATTCTTTTTGTAAATGACTGAAAATGTAAACAGAGTTGGGAAACTGTTTTTTCTTTAAGATGGAAATGCAGCAAAGTGAGTTTCATGACGTCCTCTCTTTAATATTAGTATAATAATAAGAGCTGTTAACCGCTTAGTTTGACACCTCAACCCTCAACAACATGATCGGATCTCACGGCCACACATGCATTGATCTAAATGGTAGAAATGATCTGATGTATTTATCTTATCTTTGAGTTTAATTGATGATGTATTGATCAGATGTGTTTTTATATTGATTCTTTGACCTCCTCCAGCTCCTGTGTGTGAAATGAATGATGCATCGATCTGATCTTATGAATGATGTGTTGATGTGTTGTCGTTTTGATTACTTGGCCTCCTCCAGCTCCTCCGTCCTCTGGATGGCGTCGGTCTCGTACTTGTTCCTCCACAGAGCCACCTCCGTGTTGGCTTTGGATAAAGTCCTCTGCAGCTCCGCCTTCGCCTCCTGCTCCTCCTCGTACTGCTCCCGCAGGAGGTCGCAGTCATGACGGGCAGACTGCACACTGTGAGCCAGAGCGTTCTTCGCCTGACAGAGAGGGAGAGGGCGGCGCGCTTCATGAAGAAAGTGAACAGCAGACAGAAAAACACTTGGGTGTTTTTTTTTTTTTGTTAAACCTTTGATTACCTTCGTCTCCTCCTCGAATAGACGCTTTAACTCGTCAATCTGAGTGGTGAATCCTTGTTTCCCTCTCGTCAGCTGAGATATCAGACTCTCTCTCTCCTCCATCTGCCGGGAAAACTCCGCTACCATCGAACAGGAAATAAGTTAAACATGTACACATTTATAAATATCTGTTTTAACAAAAGAAATGTATCCCTTTATGTTCATCTAATAACATCACTTTCTCCATTGTAAATTCCCAGACTCATACAGACCCTGTGGATCACCGTTGGATCAAATTAAACATTAGAAGACAAAGTGCTAGAATAGAACAGTAAAATAAATTGGAATAAAAATTCTACTTTCAAAAATGTTTGCTTGTTGTTCAGATGTTTTTTTCTGATATATTTAAAACTACAGAACACAAAAGGTTCATTTAAATGTTTTTTAAATGACTGTATCTGTTCCTTTTTTTTTTTTTAGAAGAGAAGTTTTTCTGACTCAGCATAAAAACACTTACCGTTCTCGGTCTGGAATCGAGCCCTCTGATTGGACAGATCGTTGATTTGTCGCATGCATTCCTCGTTCTTGGTCTTCAGCTCTATAAGCTGATCTTCAAAGGAGCGGCACGTTTTCTCCAAGTTCACCTTGAAAGTGTTTCAACACATTCATACAGTAAACATTCCATAACCTCATGTTTATTCTCCATATTTAAAAAAACACAACAACAACAAAAAGACACCTTCGTTTTAGCCACAGTCTCCATGTTGACGGCTAGGTCGTCGACCTCCATCTTCAGCTCGCTCTTCTCCTTCTCCAGTTTCTGTTTGATTCTCTGCAGGTTGTCGATCTGCTCGCCGAGCTCGGCCATGCTGTCCGCCTGCTTCTTCCTCAGCGCTGCGTTGGTGGCCTCGTGGTGCAGCGTCGACTCCTCCAGGTCTCGTCTAAGCTTCAAAAACTCCGCCTCCCTCTTTTTGTTCATCTCGATCTGAGCGGCGGTCGCTCCTCCTGCCTCCTCCAGACGCTCGCTGATCTCCTCGATCTCCCGTGAGAGGTCGGAGCGCTGCTTCTCGATCTTCGCCCGCATAGCTCGTTCAGCCTCCACTTCCTCTTCTAGCTCTTCAATACGAGCCTGAAAATGTAAATAAACAATATAAACCGTCTACTGATTGTAAACATATCATTGATCATCTTGAATCACACAGCTGTTTAGTTACATGCAGCTCCTTCATCTTCTTCTGCAGCTGGTTATTGATCGCCTGCTCGTCGGATATTTTACTGAGCAGGTCATTGTTCTCAAACTCTTTCCTGAAAAACAAGAAGAAACACTACGTCAGATTTATTTTCCCCTCATGCACATTAAACATGATCAGGTCTGAGATTACTTCTTAATCTTCTCCTCAGATTGTTGTTTGTCATTCTCCAGATCCATGATGGACTCCTGGGACAGTTTCAGATCTCCCTCCAGCTTCCTCTTCGCTCGCTCCAGATCCATCCGGATCTTCTTCTCTTGTTCCAGAGACGCCTCCAGCTTCAACGCAAAGCACACATGTCAAGTTAAACTGCTGTTTAAATACATAAATGTGTTGAAAACTACGTAGCGTCAATATTTGATTTTGAATGTAATGTTTTTTTTCTGCTCCCTCACGTCGTCAACTTGTTGCTCGAGCTTGGTCTTGGCTTTGCTCAGAGAGTTCACTTTGTCTTCTTCAGCCTGAAGATCATCCAGCGCCTGCTGATGAGCCTCCTGCAGCGCTCGCTTCTCCTTGGTCAGTTTGCCCAAGTTTTCATCCTGACCGGCCAGCTCCTCCATCAGGTTTTTAACCTGCAGAAGAAGAATGAAAACACACATCATTGTGAGAGAAACAGAAAAAAACCAACTACAACTGGATAGAAAAACATGTCATGTTGTTTTTTTGGAGGTCATCAAACCTTAATTAAAAAGGTTTACTTGTAAAATAAACAAGACAAGTCGGACTCTTAAATCATTTAAAGCCTTTAAAAATAGTTATGTTGTTGTAGCGCTGCTTGCAGGAGCCATGAAAACAGATGTGATCAAAGAATTCCAGCTGTTTTTCATCTCAAAGTTTACGCATGTGTACAGACACTGTTTATACACTACAGTGTTTCTTAATATTGCTCAAAGATGTTGAACAGTAATTAGAATAGATATTTGATGAAAAGTTTTGAGGCGAGAAGAAATCACTCTAAATTGAAAAAAAAAAAACATCCACCAGAAAGGAGAAAATTTGAGCAAATATGAAACCATATTAAAGTGACATTCAAACATGTTCTTGAGGCGTTCTTCTCACAAACTAACAAGCCGAATCTGGAACAAATCAGTCAAGAGAAACGAACCTAAAAGTTGAGATGAAAACACAAACCTTGTTTTCTGTGGCGTGCTTCTCCTTCTCCACTTTAGCGAGCGTCATCTCCAGGTCGTCGATGTCTTTCTTCAGCTCCGAACACTCGTCCTCCAGCTTCCTCTTCTTGGCCGTCAGCTCAGCCGTCATCTCCTCCTCGTCCTCCAGCCGCTCGGTCACCTCTTTGAGTTTGGCCTCCAGCTGGATCTTACTCTTAATGAGTCCTTCACACCTCTCCTCGGCATCGCACAGATTCTCCGAGTCCTGAGCAAAGCAGAAAAATAGGAAGCTCTCATTGTTAGGACGATGACATTGAACTAAACGTTTGACTGAGATTTATAAATATATAAAAAATGTGTAAATACTGATTGAACTTGGAGCAGGAGATTATTTTTCTCCTGCAGCAGAGAAACCATCTTCTCTTCGAGCTCCTTCCTCTTGGACTCTAACTTTGACAGATCCTCTTTACATTTGACAAAGTCTTCTTTCATGGTCGCCATCTCCTTCTCAGTCTCAGCGCTCTTCAGAAGCGGTTTTATTTTGAAAAACAGCTTCATCCACGGCCAGTGTTTCACGTTCATGAAGGAACGCAGATTATACTGCAGAATCCAGACACAATCTCTACCAGAAAAAAAAAACATAGCTGTCAGCAAAAGTGTTTAATTGTATATAGTCTGTCATTTTAGAGCAATATTCTTACTTCTGTACGATTAAGCTGTTGTATTCTTTCCTCATGACGTAACCACGACACAGCGCCTGAGTCTGAGTCACCAGAGACACCAGTTTTTCATCTCGCAGCTCTTCAAGAGTGCCGAGTAGACCAGCTTTAAAGAACACCTGTGGTATTCATATTTATATAGAAATATAATTAATTTATGTTCCTCTGAGTCCATTCATGTTCAAAAATATGTAAATTCCAAGACCCAAAATAGTTTAACCCTGTGAGATATTTGTCCTCTGACCTTTGTTGAACCAAATCTGTACTGAGTGTGATCCAGATCGATCGATCCGAGAAGCTTCTCAGAAGCTTTCTTTCCATCGATGAACTGGCCCTCAGGGATCGCACTGGCATTCAGGATTCTGTATCTGCACGGATTAAGATGAACATATATCGTTATCATCTATTTAGATTAAAGAACAGGTATTAGTTAACTCTATGTTTCAAGGAAGAATCAATGACCTCTGCTTGAAGTCAGCATACAGGATCCTGCTGGGAAATCCTTTCCTACAGATCCTGATCCCCTCCAGAACGCCGTTACAACGCAGCTGATGGATCACCAGGTGATTATCCATGATACCTACAAGAAGTTCACAAAATTCCTTCAGGAAGTACACATGATGCCTAAAGGCAGTACACATCCTGATACCTACAAGAAGTATACATCATGAAACCTACACGAAGTTTATTAGAAACCTATAGAAAGTACACATCCTCATACCTACAAGAAGCACACATCATGATACCTACAAGAAGTATACATCATGAAACCTACACAAAGTTCATTAGAAACCTACAGCAAGTACACATCCTCATACCTACAAGAAGCACACATCATGATACCTACAAGAAGTATACATCATGAAACCTACACAAAGTTTATTAGAAACCTACAGCAAGTACACATCCTCATACCTACAGCAAGTACACATCCTCATACCTACAGCAAGTACACATCATGATACCTACAGCAAGTACACATCATGATACCTACAGCAAGTACACATCTTCATACCTACAGCAAGTACACATCATGATACCTACAGCAAGTACACATCCTCATACCTACAGCAAGTACACATCCTGATACCTACAAGAAGCACACATCATGATACCTACAAGAAGTATACATCATGAAACCTACAAGAAGTTCCTTAGAAACCTATGGAAAGTACCCATGATACCTACAGCAAGTACACATCCTGATACCTACAGCAAGGACACATCATGGTACCTACAGCAAGTACACATCCTGATACCAACAAGGGGTATGCAAAATGCAATCAGGAAGTGTACATGATACTTTAAGTTGAATAGAGAACTACTGCAAGTACACATGATAGCTATATAAATTACACGTGATGATACCTAAAATAATTAGACATCATGGTAAAGGAAGTACTCCACAGACATGAACAACACTCTAGATTCTATATACACTATATTCAGAGATTTTCCGGTAAATTCTTACCTGGAGTTTTGATCTCATTGGGAATCAGGCAGCGCACAAAGTGAGGGTGTGTGCTTCTCAAGTTTGTCATTAGTTTTCCAAGATTTTCCTGCAGCAGAATAATTGTAATACAATATTCAAATAATGTTAAACAATGAATAAAAATGTTTCTTCTTCATTGATGTATCTGTAAAATACTAACCTAGGTCCTGTTACACTTTGATCATCTCACACTTAATTAATCTGAATTTGAATCAACTAAAAAGCTAAATTAGCAGGATACCCTGTTGTGTACGTTTGACTGTTTATTTCCTTTTTAAAATACCTGCCCTGCTGATTGGTTGAACCTCTGACAAAACATGACATTCAATTTGGATATTCAAGCTAAAATTAGGCTTATGGTTTCTTAGATTTAATGTTTCACTGGTTTCTGGCTGAGAAGTTTTAACCAATCACATATGAGATGCTTTAGTTGTATGAAGGAGGATAAGAAAGACGAACACATGGACTTAAATCTGACCCTTGGTCGTAACTACTAAGATAGTAATTATGTGGAGGCGGCATAGAGATCATTTCAGTGCAGTAAAGTCATAAATAAATTATGATGAAGTCACTTCTGTACCCTGAAAACAGCCGACACCGTCTGAAAGGAGCCGCCCTTCTTCTTCGCTCCTTTCTTTCCACCTTTCCCTCCTGCACCGTCTCCGCCAGAGTCTACCAAACACACACACAAGTTTGTTTGAAAAGAGGGGTTCTGGGTCTTAATAAACTTTTTTCACCATTTGCACTCGCTGACATCTGTATATCAAAGCTAACCTTTACTTGCTGTCCTGATGTTAATTACTAAAACTATGAATTAATCAATTTGTGTACCTGCGTCACCTCCTGAAAATGAAGCATACAGGTAGGCAAGGAGCTTCATGGGAGACTTCTGGTACAGTTGAACCACTGACTCGTTCAAAGGGTCTTTGTTCTTCTCCAGCCAGCCGCTGATGTTGTAGTCCACATTGCCGGCATAATGGAGCAATGAGAAGTGAGCTTCAGGCTTCCCTTTGACCACCTTCGGTTTCTGGAAGGCCATGTTCTTCCCCATGTGTTGGTCGTACAGTTTGTTCTTAAAGGACGTGTCCGAGGCTTTGGGGAACATGCACTCCTCCTCCAGGATGGAGAAGATCCCCATCGGCTGGAAGAGTCACAGACACAAATTCAAACGTGTTAAATGAGGTGTAATGAGGTCAAACGAGGTTAAATGTAAACTGATGTTCAGTAGGTAAACCTCACCTTCTCAATGAGCTCGATGCAAGCTGCTAAGTCCATCCCAAAGTCAATGAACTCCCAGTCGATTCCCTCTTTCTTGTACTCTTCTTGTTCCAGCACGAACATGTGGTGGTTGAAAAACTGTTGCAGCTTCTCGTTGGTGAAGTTGATGCAGAGCTGCTCCATGCTGTTAAACTGTCACACAAAAAACAAGCTTTTAATTGATTAAACATCTGAATATTAATGAGAAGAGTTACAGATCAACAGGATGAATAACTAGACTTTAATTCAGCTCTCAGCACTCACATCAAATATTTCAAACCCTGCGATGTCCAACACGCCGATGAAGAACTGCCTCGGCTGCTTCGTGTCAAGCATCTCATTGATCCTGATCACCATCCACAGAAACATCTTCTCGTACACTGACTTAGCCAGTGCTCCGACCGCATTGGTGACCTGATCAATTCAAAGACGCATAGTGATGATTGTTAATGCAAACAGAGGATTACAGAAGCCTTGTGTGATTTGTTCATGTTTCCTGCAGGCTGCTCTTCCTCTCTTTATCTTTTAGTTATTTTCTTATATGATCACAGCTTATTGAGCATCTTCACCTGTTATACTGAACAGATAAATAACAGGTGTGACATTACCTGTGGGACCGTCTGGCCTTTGGTCACATATTCATTCCCGACTTTGACTCGAGGGTAACAGAGACCCTTCAACAAGTCAGCAGAGTTCAGCCCCATGAGGAAAGCCACTTTGTCTGCCACTGAGAGAAGAACATCAAATTTAGTTCATGATATGATTACACTAATACAAACATGAATACAGTACATATGCATGATGTATTCCAGTTCTTTCTTTCGGATTTCTATCATCAAAAATGGAGGTCTCACCCTCGGTGCCGTCGGGCTCCGCCTGCTCCTCTCGCTGCTTCTGTTTGAACTTCATGTTCCCATAATGCAACACTGCACCTGTGAGCTTGTAGATGCCGACTTTCTCTTCGTTGGTGAAGCCCAGGATATCAGTGGCAGTCTGTGACGTTAAAGTCAGATTAAGTTGAAGACAATAAAAATGAAAATGAAGTCATAGACATAAAGAGATTTCTCACATCAGTAGCCAGCAGCTCTTCTCTGTCGTCGATGCTGGCCACAGCGATCTGACCCTGACTGATCAACGGGAAGTCATACGGGTTTGTTGTAATCAGAAGCATTTCTGATGAGGGAGGAAAGAAAGATTTAAATTTTCTGAATGTTTTCATGGAAACCTGCAGGATGAAAAAAGTCTTACCGATGAGCTCCGGTTTGTGTCCCGTCATAATCTGATAGAAGATGTGATAGCTCCTCTCTTCAGTCAGCTGGAACGTCACTCTCGACTTCTCCAGCAAATCTGCAGAAAATATTCATCAAATGAGATTGTTTTAGATAACTGATTGAACATCTGCAGCCCTGTTGTTGTTTTTTGCTCCCTCTGAACTCGTTGGTTCTGTGTGACCTCTTCGTGAGGAGACGTTTTTGGGATAGTAGGTTTATGTCAAGTGAACATGAAAACTGTTAAAAAGAAATAAACAACACAAACTTACAGGTTTCAATATCAGCAGAAGCCAGTTTTCCTGTGGTTCCAAAGTGAATTCTGATGAATTTACCCTGTTAACATAAAATCCTCTGTGAAACCAGGCAGATCACACAACAGATTCAGAGTTCTGAGTAAGGGTTTTATGAATATTAAAACAAGAAGATCATGTTACAGTTTGTTTAAAAGGTTACATTTGAGAGCTCAAACTTACAAATCGTGAGGAGTTGTCGTTCCTCACGGTTTTGGCGTTCCCAAAAGCTTCAAGCAGGGGATTTGCTGAAATGATTTGATCTTCCAGCGTCCCCTGTGAAGAGATCAGCTGCGTTAGAATCACACGGTATAGTTTGTGTGTGTTTTAAATTAAAGATTAAGATTACCTGTATTTTGCCAGACGAGTGCTCTTTCTTGTCTCCTCCAGCCACTGCGATTGTCGCAAAGTACTGGATGACACGTTTGGTGTTGACGGTCTTTCCTGCACCAGATTCTCCACTTTGGAAAGGAACAAAACAAATTCAATTGATACTCTGATTAAATTATTTTTAAAAAGAAACCTTTTATTTAAATGTAGAATGACTCACGTGATCAGGACAGACTGGTTCTCACGATCTGTTGTGCACAATAACAAAAACCAAAGTCAGTCTGAATTAAGTTATTTTAGTTTTTTTTTTTAGATAGAATTATCAGATTATTACATTTTCTGTTTGATTCAAAAGACAAAAGCTCAACAGGATCCGACACATGAACAAACTTTCGACATAAAATGTTTTTCAACTTTCTGTTGAAGTGGACGGCTTAGTCAGACAGTGATGTCACCACTTCTGTGTCACCATTGAGGATTTGTAAGATCACACAAGGAGCGCCGGTAGTCTTGTGGTTAGTGCACGCGCCCCATGTACAGAGGCTATATTTCCTCCAAGAGTGGGGCCCAGGTCCAAATCCGACCATTGGCTACTTTCCTACATGTCATTCCAGACTCTCTTTCTCCCAGATTTCTGACTCCTTCAAATGTCCTATCTCAAAATAAAGGCAAAAAAAAAGCCCAAAAATAAACCTTTCAAAAATGTTTCTCTGAGGTAATGAGTGGCAGGAAAGTGGATTAACATTCAGTTCAGACCAAAACAGATCATTTGATCACCTCTGCTGTGTCTCACCTGTGAGCATATTTTGATATGCGTTATCAGAGACGGAGAAAATATGGGGGGGAGCCTCCATCCTCTTCTTCCCTCTGTAGGCTGCCACCACCTGTGGTTCGTAAACTGGCAGCCACTTGTAGGGATTTACGGTGGCACAGAAGAGCCCTGAGTAGGTCTGTAGATGTGAATTAGCATGTATAAATATAAATATATATTTGTATACAGTACATGAGTAAATGTATATATAAATATTGTCATGTAAGAGAGTAAGAATCTCTAATAAAAGATGAAGAAAAAGTCTGATCACTCACATAAATCATCCAGGCTGCGTAACGCTCTTTGAGGTTAAACAGCACGGACGGCTCGTTCAGGTGCGTCATCATCGCCATGTCCTCGATCTTATCGTACTTCGGAGGATTCATTGGGTGTACGTCTTCCTCTTTGACTGTTACAATCTGAAAATGTAAGTTTAGAAAGAAGATAAAAGATATTAATATCAGAAAATAGACTTTTATTCTGCAAAACAAACAACGATTCAGAAAGAAGAAATGAAACTCTCTGTTTTACTTGTATGATAACAGTTTTAAAATATTTAAGAATATTTATCACATCATTGCATTTTAAAACAACATGAACCAGCGTCACAGGAAGATAAAGAGTCTGTTGGATTATGTAATGTGCTTTTGCTGATTCTGGTTCTGTATGAAACATATGAACCTCATCAGCTGCTGTCTTCACGGTGACTTGTTCTCCGTCCCTCTTCTGGATCACTCCTTTGATGTACAGCTCTTTGGCATCGGGCACAAAGCAGGCGGTCCGAGCATCGAAAGGCCGGTTCTGAGCCTCTACTCGCTCCTTCTCAGGTTTACGGAGAAAGATGGACGCCGGCCCATACTGGGCCATCTCGGCATCGCTGCTCATGCCGAAAGCTCAGCTTTATAAAAAAAAAAAAAAAAAATCAGGAAATTTGGTTTTATCATTTCTAAAGTTTTCTTAAACCAATGACTTCTGTCTTACTTACCGAGTTCACACACTGTTGGGTTATAAATTAGAGATTTGGTGCTGCATGTCAAACACAAAAAATAAGACAGTAGTCAGAAAGTGAAATAAAATAAAACAAGCTCATCAATATAATGTGTGAAATATTTAAATGATGTATCTTACCGACAGTCAGTGAATGCCTCGTCTCTGAATGAGCACCAGCAGGAGTTCAGGATCCTTTTATAAAGATGAGGGAGCTGCTGAAAAAAAAAAAAAAACAAGACGCTCCAAACATGGAAAAGTGACTTAAATGTCAATCAAGCTGCATTGTTGATCACTTAAATATAACAGAGGATGTTCAGGTGCTAATATGAACCTGTCAGCAGCAGCAGCAGGTGTTAATCCTCAGGATCTATTTTTAAATGCTTCAGGACTGTCAGAGCTGTCATTAAAAGTGCTTAATGTTAAGTTTGTTGTTTAGCAGGACTTCATGTTTAATGATTAAAGAATCAGAATGCATCTCATCATCTTTAATAATGTCATGTGTTTAAAGTGATCATGTCTGTTCATTGTCAGTATGGGTATAAAACATACATAAGTGTCTTCTGGACGCCTCATGACCTTCATGTCTTCTGGACTCGACCACCAGCTGCTTGTTCGAGGCTCCTTGTTGGGATTAAATGGATCAAACTCCACATGGATGTCAAAAACAAGGTCAACACTTACATTTGGAAACGTGTCATGAGGATGCCTAATGTTTTTCACGTTTCAGCCAATGCAAAATGATTGCTTTTTTTTTGGATCTTTTGTTTATCTGCAAAGTATTTGGAATGTGCCAAACCTGTTCAAAGTCAATAATTAGATAACTACTGTCTCTGAGTCATTAATGGTTTTAATTTGAGATTTAGGCAGCTGAAGAATTTCATTACAAGGTGTTTTGGGGTATTTGAGTTGAGCTTTTATCATACATCGTGTTTTAAAATAAAACTCTTAATCAACTATTATTGAAAAGTATCATCCAATTATCTGTACTGTACCACTGCAAATAACAAATATCATGATAAAGAACAGCTTCTATATGAAATGTATAAACTTTTTTAAAATCAAAACCACAAAAGTACCACATATAAAAGACAAGAATGCTATTTAACGGTTTGAAACAGTTTCATTTATTCCATTTTTCAAACTCTTGTAAAACCTCTGAAAACTGTTTTCATAAACAAACAATGACACATTTTAACCTTAAAGGTAGCTAATAAGAGATAGCATCTGTGATAGTCAACTAAATTTAAATAAGTCTATATTGTCCGAATAGTCAGATTGTTTAAGCACTTCTATATTATGAATCTTTTGCACTTACAATACATTTTGATGTTCATAGAGTTAAAGAAATATTGGTACATCATCAGAATAGAAAAGAGAAATGGACCAAGAATGGAGCCCTGTGGTACACCAAAAAAAAAAAGACAACTTGAATTGAACTCAATAGGTGGTAGAGAAAGTAATTTATTTTGGAAACATACTAAATATTGGTAGCATAAATATACAACAAATACATGTATGTTATTATACTGTGCAAAGGGTGTTGTTATTCAAGCTATAATCTATTTGTGTTGTATCTCATGTCTGTTTTTTTCTCAAAGTGCCTCTTGCCAAGGTGAGTGTGACCTGGACACCTTGAGGGAAGTTTTCTGGTTTGTCTGCTTTGTTATCGAGTTAGCACAAGACGTTGTCTGTGATTAAAGCTGTGTGAACATCATGAGCGGGGGAGTGACACATGACAACCGCATTTAGAAAAAGCATGGCAGCGTTAGTAACTTGAGCTGTCATCTTAGAAGAGGCGGTGTGAACGGCAGCTCGTCAAAGTTAAAACACATCACATCATCATTTCAATCAGCACTTAACAGCAATCATCACGTTTAACAATCAGTAATCAGAGCTTGCTCAGAAGTAAAATCCAAACTTTAAATCTAGTTTATGAATAAATCTTGTCAAACTTTTTAAGGATCAATGTCCTGTGATTATAAGAACTGACATTTTAAAGATGAGATCACGTCACATAGATGATTTTCATTATTCTTTACCATAATCTCGGCTTTTTGCTCGCAGTTTGTTGAGCTGTGACTCGGCAGTATCGGCTCGTTCTTCTGCTTCCTCCAGCTCGTGTTGAACTTTCCGGAACTTTAGCAGATTCACGCTGGTTTGTTCCTCCTGAGCCATCAGATATTTTTTTTTTAAATTACTTTTTTTAGACAAGATCTTCAGAGTTTGAATGTTATACTCAGTATTCATGTTTTTTTTACTCACCGCCTCCTCACACTGACGTTTGTACGCTTTCACCTTCAGCTGCAGTTTGTCAACTAAATCCTGAAGTCTCACCGAGCTCTTCTTCTCCTCTTCTGCCTGAAACATGTGGGGACTCGTTTGTTTTTTTGCACTTATCAATCAAATCTGATCCACTGAAAACATTTAACAGGAAGTTTTAATACCTGATAGGTGAGCTCTTTAATTTTCCTCTCATATTTCCGCAGACCTTTAATGGCCTCCCCTCCTCGTTTCTGCTCCGCCTCCATCTCGTTCTCCAGCTCACGGACCTAAAAACATAATCAATCACATTCTTTCAGAATCTAAAATAAAACTTTCCAGGGGGGAGCTGTTACAGTCCCTCCTTTACACAATATACAGTAGCAGCAAGAAATATAGAAACAGAAATATGGAATAACAATAAGAAATAGAAATAAAGAAATTAGAAAAAAAAGTGCAGAGTATTTGAAGAATAAGTTCAGAAAGCACAGGGAATTGGAGATAGAAACAATACTTTCAAATATAAACAGAAATATATAGTTTTGAATAGTGGAGTTATTGTAAATTAGGCTCAACAATTCTGGGGGGTTTTCGCAGAGAAGCGTTTTTTCCCTTCATTTCTTTCTATCTTACCCGAGCTTCCAGCTTCTGCAGCTCTTTTTTCCCGCCCTTTAAGGCGAGCTGCTCGGCCTCGTCCAGTCGCTGCTGCAGGTCCTTCACGGTCACCTCCAGGTTTTTCTTCATCCTCTCCAGGTGAGCACAGGTGTCCTGCTCCTTCTTCAGCTCCTCAGCCATCATGGCCGCCTGCGTTTAAACTCAGAGTGAGACTTATAGCTCACTAGTTTTGTGACTGCAGCGACTAAAGGAGAGAGACTCACGTCCATGACGGCTTTTTTAGCTTTCTCGTCTGCGTTTTTGGCCTCCTGGATGGTTTCCTCCACCTCTGACTGCAGCTGATTTAAATCTGACTCTGTCTTCTTTTTGGAGTTCAGCAGGCTGCCGTTCTGATAAAAACATCACATTAGAGAAAACACATGAATCACAATGTGTGCAGTTTGATCGACAGCAATACATAGACACATGTAAATCGTCTCCTCACCTGAGCGTGCAGCAGCTGAACTCGTTCGCTGACGTCCATCACTTCCTGTTCGGCCATCTTGCGACTCCTCTCGGATTGTTCGAGTGCTGCCGTCATCTCTTCGATCTCGGCCGTCATCAGAGCGTTTCGGCGCTCTGCGATGGCCAGCTGCTCCTTCAAGTCGTCCTGACAGTGGAGCAGTTCGTCCAGGTGGACCTGTGTGTCCTGGGACAAAAAGATTGGGTGTTAAAACATTAAAATAGTTTTGATTCATCTGGATGTTTTTAATGGAGTCATCACACCTTCAGCTGAGTTTGGACGTTCCTCAACTGTTTGGTCGACTCGGCCGCCTGTCTGTTAGCGTGTCCCAGCTGCACCTCCATCTCGTTCAGGTCGCCCTCCAGCTTCTTCTTCATCCGCATAGCGTCGTTTCTGCTGCGAGTCTCGGCATCCAGCGCGTTTTGAAGCGTGTCCACAGTTCTCTGATGGTTCCTCTTGAGCTGCTCGATCTCCTCGTCTTTCTCTGCCACTTTTCGGTCGACCTCAGACTTCATCTGGTTCAGCTCCAGCTGGAGGTGCAGCAGTTTGGCTTCCTCGTGCTCGAGCGACGACTACAAAAGACAGACATGAAAGGCTTCAGGTTATTTTGACAGACAAAAAGGAAGACATCTTTCATTCAAAGTCAAAACATGAACCTCGACTTCCTCCAGTGCGGCCTGTGTGTCTCTCTTCTCCTGCTCGGCCTGTTTCGCAGATTTCTCCAGCTCGTGGACGTTTTTTGCAGATTGGGCGACCTGGTCAGTGACGTCTGAAATCTCCTCTGAGAATGTTAAAGAAAACAAATAACTATCTCAAGAAAGAAACCGAAACACATGACTGTTTTGTTTTGTTTTGTTCAGGACTCTTACGCTGTAGGTTTTTATTCTCTCTCTTCATGCTCTCCAGATGATCAAGAGCTTCTTCGTATGAATTCTTCAGCTTGAAGAGTTCTGTACTCAGCCCCCTTGACTCTCTCTGAGAAACCTCCAGATCTGATTGAGTCTCCTCGTATTTCTGCTTCCATTCAGCCAGAACCTTAAGACCAAGAAACGTGTGATCAACCCTGCCTTGATAAGAAATCAACACAAAGAGAGAACAGTCAATAATAAAGACGTACTTTGTCGAAGTTCCTCTGCTTCTTGTCCAGGGAGGCGTTGGCAGCGTTCGACCTCTCCAGCTCCACCATGAGGTCCTCCACCTCTGCCTGCAGACGCTGCTTGGTTTTCTCCAGAGACGCACACTTGACATTTGCCACCTCAGTCATCTCCTCAGAGTCCTGCAGCCTCTGAGCCAGCTTCTTCCTGAAGAAACAAAAGATACAAATGTAAATTATTAAAACAGCGTATTATCAGCACCGCTTTAAAAAACATGCAGTCAGTTCTCACTTGGCCTCCTCGAGCTCCTCGGTGCGTTGGATAGCGTCCGTCTCATATTTGTTTCTCCACTGAGACACGTCGCTGTTGGCCTTGGACAGGCAGCGATGAAGCTCGGCTTTGGCCTCCTGCTCCTCCTCGTACTGCTCCCTGAGCAGCTCGCAGTCATGGCGAGACGATTGCAGAGCATGAGCCAGAGCGCTCTTAGTCTGACACAACGAGAGCAGACATGATTAAGGTTTTTAAAATTAATTGCTGCAGTTTGAAATCACGACTGTGTGCGGGGATGAATTGTGTGTCTTTAAACCTTCATTTCTTCGTCTAGAAGTCTCTTCAGCTCATCGATTTGGTGACTGCAGACAGATTTGACTCTATTCAGCTGGGACAGAGTGATCTCTTTCTCTTCCAGCAGACGAGTGAGCTCAGCTGTTCAGGATAAAGACGACAGGAATAAATCAAAAGCTCATTTTCATCAGTGTTTTCATCACTTTACATGAACTACAGTAATGTACCACTTTCAGTCTGAAGACGAGCAGAGAGAGTCGTAGAATCACTCAGAGACCTCTGAGCTTCTTCTGCTTTGGTTTTATATTCAGAGATTTGGTCCTCGAGGGTCCTGCATGTCTTCTCCAGATGAGCCTGAACAATTCATCACAAGTCAAACACAATTCTAAAATGATGAATAAATGGACAAATAGTGAAATAAATACATAAAAAAAAGATTCTGTGTTACCTTGCTCTTCAGTACGCTTTCCATGTTGCTCACCAAGTCGTCGATCTCCAACTTCAGCTCACATTTTTCTTTCTCCAGCTTCTGCTTCACCCTCTGGATGTTGTCGATCTGCTCGCTGAGCTCGGCGACGCTGTCTGCCTGTTTTCTGCGTAGAGTTGCGGCGATGGACTCATGCTGCAGCGTGGACTCTTCTAGGTCTCGTCGCACTCTCAGAAACTCCGCCTCCCTTTTCTTGTTGAGCTCGGCCTGAGCGGCGGTCGCTCCTCCCGCCTCCTCCAGACGCTCGCTGATCTCGTCCAGCTCCCTGGAGAGGTCACATCGCTGCTTCTCCACTTTAGCTCGAGTCGAACGCTCAGACTCAATTTCCTCCTCCAGCTCCTCCCCACGAGCCTTTAGGGAAAGAAATTATCTTTTAAAATGTTTGTTTTTAGAATATAAGACTTAATAAATTAAAACATGTCTTCTTTTGTTTTAATCATACCTGGAGCTCTTTAATCTTCTTCTGCAGCTGGGTGCTGAGACTTTGTTCGTCTTCGATCCTGCTCTGCAGGTCGCTGATTTCAAAGTCTTTTCTGAAATGAAAGTAAATGATCTAAGCTTATCGATGCTTAAGTGATGGCGCTGGTATATGTAGAGTCCTAGAGTCCTTGACACATTGTCTGCATGTTTGAATCCTAGCCTCGGCCCTTTAATGCATGTCTACCCCACTCTCTCCTCCAAACATTTACTCTCGCTCTTCAGCTGCCAATCAAAAAAAGGCACGAGGAACTCTATTCACATTCTACACACTCATCCCAAATTAATAAAGGAAAATATGACAAGATAATTACTGATTACTCATTATTGTTTTCTTGCATTGCAAAAAAATATTGTCCAATAAATTTGCTTTGGGTTTTGCTTTTTTAGTTCTGATCATTTTTCTTACATTCTTAAATCTTAAGTAATAGTAAACGTTATCACTTTGTGTTTAACTGAATGACAATGATAGTTGATGAAGATGAAAAACATACTTTTTCAGTCTCTCGTCCGCCTGCTGTCGGTCGTTCTCCAGGTCCACGATGGTTTCCTGGCTCAGCTTCAGATCTCCCTCCAGTTTTCTTCTGCATCTTTCTGAGTCTGCGTGAAGCTTCTTCTCGTGTTCCAGCGAGTTCTCGAGCTAAAAAAAAAGACGCTCATGTCAACTATAGCCTAAAAAAATGACCTGAAGGGTTCCATGAAAAGAACAAAGACTCACATCATCGACCTGCTGCTCCAGCTTCATTTTCATCTTGATCAGACCGTTGACTTTGTCCTCCTCGGCCTGCAGGTCGTCTAACGTCTGCTGATGAACCTCCTGCAGAGCTTTCATCTCTTTGGAATACTTCATCAGGTTTTCTTCCAGAGACGTCAGCTCCTCCACCAGATTCTTCACCTTCACAGAGAAACATTTTCAAGTTACTAAGACTTCATTAAGCATTATTAAAAGACAAATAAATCAAGATAAAACAAATTAGAACAGGTGATGAGAGTAATCAGAGGAACCTTGTTTTCTGTGGCGTGTTTTTCTTTCTCTACTTTGGTGATCGTCAGTTCCAGGTCGTCGATGTCTCGTTTCAGCTCCGAACATTCGTCTTCCAGCTTCCTCTTCTTGGCCGTGATCTCGGCGTTGATCTCCTCCTCCTCCTCGACCCGCTCGGAGAGCTCTTTAAGTTTGGCCTCCAGGTGGATTTTACTCTTTATGAGACCTTCACACCTCTCCTCTGCATCGCACAGGTTCTCTCTCTCCTGAGAGCAGAGGCACAATCTTTTAGCAGTGAAGGGTTAGAGATGATCTTTTTTTGCCCCTTACAGCATTATGAACCACTGTTTTAGTTGTTTTATATCTTAAGATTCTTACAGTTAAGTTTCTTTTTGTGTTTGTCCTAATAAGGAACATATTTTTTGGGTCTATTTTTACTCATACAGATAATCTTATTTCTCCTCTTCAGCGTTTACGTACTGCCTGGATTTGAAGGTAGAGGTCATTCTTCTCCTGGATGAGGACGACCGTTTTCTCCTCCAGCTCCTTCCTCCGAGCCTCCGACTTGGCAAACTCCTCTTTGAGTCGAGCTAGCTCCTCCTTTATGCTCTGCATCTCCTTCTCTGCCTCTGCACAGCGTAACAGAGGTTTTATTTTGAAGAAGAGTCTCATCCAGGGCCAGTTCTTCACGTTCATGAAGGAGCGGATGTTGTACTGGATGATGAAGACGGACTCTCTGCAAAAGAGTAAAAGAGACACAAAAAGATAAAGTAAGTCCAATGAAGTATTGACCACTAACCGATTGATTTTCACAACTTAACCACTCATTTAAACTTAATTAAAGTTAGATAGTCGTCATTGTTTTAATGAGCCATCCAAGGGTCACAAGGTGCTTTACCTTTTCAGTTTACATTGAATTAAGTTGAATTTATTTATCTGTAATATATTAGAGGATAAAAAAATGTAAGACATCTGAATGTAATCATAAAATGACCTCACTCTATCATCAGACATTAAGGAAACATGTTCCTGTGTTCTCTCACAGCAACGCAGCAGCCAGTACAAATGGGAATCGATATAGCAGCAATCTGATGCTTGACAAAATGTCGGAGACCTTTTTTTAGTCATCTCCTTCATCCTCTGTCTGGTGACGCAACCTCTTGAAACAGCCTGGATACGGGTCATCAACACGGCCAGACGCTCGTCCCTCATCTCCTCCAAGAGACCCAGCAGGCCGGCTTTGAAAAACACCTACAAAGGTTTAAAGGTGAGATCGGATGAGAGAATAAATGTTATTATTATATAAGATAAGAAACACTTAAGATAAGATAAGAAGAGGAGAGATTATATCAAAAGGAGAAACCTAAGATAAGGGAAGAAAAGATAACTCTGGATATTATTAACTTTATTGATCACCACTGGTGGAAATTCACTTTTCACTTTTTGATTACCAGCTACAAACAGACGAGCAGGGAAGTCAAGATGATTTTATTTGGTTTCTTATGTTAGACAGAACATTGTTTCTTTGATATCTGAACTGTTTTCTGGTTTAAAATCTGGTCTTCAGCCTTAAGCAAAAACTGACACAACGATTTAATTGTTTTATAGTTTTAACAGATTAAACCTATAATCTAATTATCGCCGTCTCATTTACTTTAGTCCTGATAATAAAACAAAAACAAACGTTATGAAACACCTTTGTGTATCCGAATCTGTACTGAGAGTGATCAACGTCGATGGAGGACAGAAGCTTCTCCGACGCCTTCTTACTGTCGATGAACTGACCCTCCGGGATGGCAGAGGCGTTCAGGATCCTGTACCTGCTCAGAGAGGTCAAAGGTCAAGGTGTGGTAAAGGTCCTATAACAATGTGAGTGTGTGTGTGTGTGTGTTTGTGTGTGTGTGTGTGACCTCTGTCTGAAGTCTCCATAAAGGATCCTGCTGGGGAATCCTTTCCTGCAGATCCTGATTCCTTCTAAAACTCCGTTACAGCGAAGCTGATGGAGGACGAGGTGATGATCCATGGAGCCTGTAGGAGGGAGAGGTTTGGTTTAAAGGAATAGTTCAACATTTAATACTATTGATACTGATATTGTCACCGTTATCGTTTCTGTTTGTATGAAAGTGAAGCCAGCAGCATGTTAGCCTAGCTTAGCAAGAAAACAGGAAGCAGATGTAAACAACTAGCTTGGCTCTGTTCATATGTAGTTGAAAACGAACTTTTTGCAACGTTTCTTTGATGTAAAGACAAACACATGCTAATGCAGAATCACTTTTGCCTCCATAAAAACTCTGATGCTGTCTGTGGTGCCACCTGTGGTGATGAGCAGTAATTACAGGTGGATATCCGCCTCCTCTTTTGGTTTGACTGTTCGTGTTGTATTTTAAAACTGAATCTGTTTCATTAACTTTTCTTCATCTGTTCAGCTTAATTATTTTTAAAAAAACAAAAACTGTTCCTTCTGTGTCTTTGGGTTCAAACAAACACGACTGTGTAACAGAGCATGCTGTGAATTGAATGGAAAAGTCTACCTCACACAAAGTTTGTAACGCTAAAGAAACCCCCCCCCCCATGATAAAACTCATGTGTTCCCTTATTCACCCACTCCTGACATATTTAATTACCTGAAAACCTTAAAGATAATAACTAACATTTATTGTTTTTCTCACCTGGAGTTTTGGTCTCGTTGGGGATGATGCACCTGACAAAGTGAGGATGAGTGGACCTGAGGTTAGCCATCAGTTTGTTCAGGTTCTCCTGCAGAAGAAACTCAGATTATTAAAAACAGGAATACTGAGAAACTCAGACCACTATTAGAAAACCAACTGAACTAAACAGATTAAACCAAAATATATCTTAATGACTAAATCCCTGAATAAACAAGTATAAATATTATTACTCATTATTACCCTGAATAGTGCAGAAACCGTCTGGAAAGAAGAGCCTTTCTTCTTAAAACTTTTCTTACTTCCATCAGCAGCTGTAGAGATAAATGAGAAACATCATTAACTACATAATACTGTCTGCAGTATATAAATAATAAACTACAGTTATTATCTATATACAGTTGTTAAAAATTGATGATAAATTTATGAAGCAGTTGAAGCATGTAAATTGAAACGGAAGGACCGTGATCTAAAAACGCTTGTGCAACTTTCAAATAAGCAGTGAGTATTTTATTCTTCTTTTCTCTATTCTTGACTAAAACAGCATTTATATGGAAGTGGAGGAGCCAGCCGTCTATGTTAACACGATGTAAACACGGCTCTGACAACAATAGTGTTGCACAAAAGTGTTTCTCACTCACTGTACACAGTCATGAACAGTCATTTAACAGTTATAAAACCATTGTTAATAAGTGGTAATACAGTGATCGAACGGTAATAGTTACGTTATTAAACAATTATTAAACCATTGTTAAACAGTGAAAATGTCATTTTTACACAGCCATGCAAAGTATTATGCAGTTCACATTCATCTAACAGGGAGATTTTTATGAACTGACCATCAGCCGTGGAGTACGATGCAAACAGCTGAGCGAGCAGCTTCAGAGAAGCTTTCTGGTAGAGTTGGACCACCGTGTCATTCAGAGGGTCTTTGTTCTTCTCCAGCCAGCCGCTGAGGTTGTAGTCAACGGTTCCTGCGTAATGCATCAGAGAGAAATGAGCTTCGGCCTTTCCTTTGGAAGGTTTGGGCTTCTGAAAGATGCTGTTTTTCCCCAGGTGTTGGTCATAAAGTTTGTTCTTGAAGGAGCCGTCTGTCGCCTTCGGAAACATGCACTCCTCCTCCAGAATAGAGAAAATCCCCATCGGCTGCAGGAGAGAAAAAGGTGATCATGTGTTGAAATGTATGGAAGCCCAGACTGGACATGCATCTATACATTTTAATTACTCCATTATTTCCATGATAATGAGTTCATTGCAGTTGTGTTCTCGTACTCAACTTGTTTTCCTCATTATCTTGGCATAACAAAGCTGGATTTCTAATGATTAAGAGTCTATTGACTGTGACAGGCCAGTCCACGACATGCTTGTTTCTTTGTTTTTTATTTGTTTGCAACTGTGGGGATACAAGAGACATATGTGGACAGCAATACAAATGAGCATGAATGAGGTTACTCATCGAAGAAAATGGAGTAAATAAAATGTTTGGATGCATATCAGTTTCAGGCCTCAGTAGAATTGAATGAATCTTGTTTTGTTGATCAAAGTTTTTTGAGTTTAGAGAAACTCACCTTCTCAATGAGCTCGATGCAGGCCGCTAAGTCCATCCCAAAGTCAATGAACTCCCAGTCGATTCCCTCTTTCTTGTACTCTTCTTGTTCCAGCACGAACATGTGGTGGTTGAAAAACTGTTGCAGCTTCTCGTTGGTGAAGTTGATGCAGAGCTGCTCCAGGCTGTTCATCTGAATACATAAACAGAAAAGCATTCATTAAACACTTGGTTTGAAAGATTTAGTTTTATTTTCCCTCAATGCTGTTTACCTCAAAGATCTCGAACCCTGCGATGTCGAGGACGCCAATGAAGTGCTGTCGGGGAAGTTTGGTGTCCAGCTGCTGGTTGATCCTGGTGACCATCCAGAGAAACAGCTTCTCGTAAACGGCTTTGGACAGAGCGCCCATCGCATTATTCACCTGTGATCACACACACATGGACACACTCAGTGTAACGGGCAAAAACATAAAAAAATAACTGCATGTGGGGCGTAACAGCCCTTAAGAAGTCTGGATGCTTTTATAAGGAAACAGTCATTTTCAAACCCTGATCAGATTATATGATGTAAACCAGACACAAAGTGTAACGACTTTAGTTTTGTGTCGATTCTGGCGCCCCCTGTGGACAAAGTGGTATCTTTTATTTCTTTGCTGATTTTCTTCTGCACAGTGAAAGTTTTGTTTTGTGATGAAAAAAACTCATCCTGAATCACTCATCGTGAGTCTCTGTTGTGGAAGACGACAACAAGGGCTGTATCTGCATCATGCTGTATCACCAACCCCGGTGCAGTTTTTTGTTTTTTGTTCTTTAGTTTTTTTATTCACAATGTTCTACATCAAATGGCATGGTCTTGAAGTTGCAGGTTTTCCACAGCCAACACCTTACAGAGCACAGCATTTCAGAGCAAAGGTGTAGGGCTTGCCACTTGCTTGGGCAATTGGGCTTAACAGATTCATTCCTATATTAGTGAGGGATGAAGATTTTTCCTTTTGTCAGTCTTCTTCAACAGGGCCTAGGTGCAGTTTTTAAGGTAAAAATGACCATAAAGGAACAAATCATCTTCTCCCTTTTGTTTTTTTTTTGGGCCCTGCTACGCACAGGGCCATCTTAGAGGCACGTTTAAACTTATAAAATCACCATGGTTACCCCAGTGATGGAACACAAACTTTTATTCTGACTCGTCGTGTGGTTCAAACAGGTTAAGAGTACAAACATGAGGACTGAACCTGCTGTGGAGTTTGTCCTTTGGTGACGTACTCGTTCCCGACCTTCACTCGGGGGTAACACAGCGCTTTCAGCAGGTCGGCGGAGTTCAGGCCCATCAGATACGCCACTTTGTCGGCCACTAAAGGATGTTCATCACAGATTTTTATAAAAAAAAAGAACAAATTGTTGTTAACATGTTGATGATACAAAGAGTGACGCTTTAAACGTGAGCATCGTCTCACCCTCGGTGCCGTCGGGCTCGGCCTGCTCCTCTCGCTGCTTCTGCTTGAACTTCATGTTCCCATAATGCATCACTGCTCCCGTCAGCTTGTAGATGCCGACCTTTTCCTCAGAGTTAAACCCCAGGATGTCGATGGCACTCTGACAAACACACAAAGATGTTAAGGAGTATTTGAGCTGGTTTAGCCATGACAGGTTATTCTGGTTTGATTTTTACAAACAACCTTTTGTTAATCACTTTTCAGCTCTTGAGTAAAACCCTCTAGCTGCAATGGAATTTGTCTGAAAGGTGCTATTTAAATAAAGTTCGACGGAATGATTGATTAATGACCTTTATGCACGTTGTGATTATAATATGGTACCACTTAACAAAAGCTTTCTGTTTTCATTTATTATACAAACAAGCTGGAAAAAATATCAGTTTTAAAGAGTTTAAAAACGTTATTTTTATGCATGTAAGAAAAGCTCACATGTTCAGTGTCATGCCTGAGTGAGAAAAAGTGCACTCACATCCGTGGCCATTAGCTCTTCGCTGTCGTTGATGCTCAGCACGGTGAGTTCTCCCTGACTGATGAAGGGGTAGTCGTATGGATTGGTGGTTATCAGCATCATCTCTGAAAAAGAAACAGAAAGTGTTGATCTGTAACATTTGAATGCTTTATACGAGCATTGGTATACCTAACTATAAGACATTTATGAAAATAGATGTACTTAAAGTTAAATAACTTCATAAAGTAACATTTTATTCACCAATCAGATCAGGTTTCTTGTTGGACAGGATCTGATAGAAGATGTGGTAGCTCCTCTCTGCTAACAGCTGAAAGGTAACTCTGGATTTTTCCAACAGGTCTTATAATAAAAATGAACACAAACAGAGAAATGATAAACACTTGAACAACACTTTGAATACATCGTCAGTTATCCTGTGATAAGAAAACTCACACGTTTCAATATCTGCTGATGCCAACTTCCCCTTTGTTCCAAAGTGGATACGGATGAATTTTCCCTGAAAAAAAAAGGTGGAAAACTATTTGAGGTTTCGTATTTGAGATGAAATCTTGTATTGTTTCATTTCCTATTGCCAATCCAATTGTATAGTATAGTATCATCTTGACATACATCCATGTATAACATATTGCGTCATATCATTTTCTTTCGAATTGTTTCTACATTTTTTGGAAACTGGGAATTTCCTTTTTTAAATATTGTCATAAAATTTCAAAATAAAATCAGCGATCCAACCTGTTTTTTTTTTAGATTGTGTATGCCTTTATTTCAGAGGACAGCTGATACAGTAATGAAAATTGGAAATAGGGTATAACATGCAGGAAATGATCCCTAGGCCAGATTTGAACCTGTTGAATGAGTGTTACAAAATTGTCTTGTGATAACAGAGTAATGACGTCTCCCCTCAGGACGCGTACAGATCAGATCTCAACTCACAAATCGAGAGGAGTTGTCGTTCCTCACAGTCTTAGCGTTTCCAAAAGCCTCCAGCAGAGGGTTGGCCTGAATGATTTGATCCTCCAGGTTCCCCTGTAACTCACATCCAGAGTAAAAATTTAACAAGTATGTCTTTTTTTAAAGCCGCTGCCAACACACCTGATCTCATGTCTAGAAAAAAATATATATTTTTTAACACAAGGGTTGAACCTGCATCTTGCCGGCAGACTGCTCCTTCTTGATCAAGTCTCCAAATGATGCGATCGTTGCAAAGTACTGGATAACTCTCTTTGTGTTGACCGTCTTCCCAGCACCGGATTCTCCGCTGGCAGAAGATACACGGCAAGAATGATGTTTGGGAAATGAATGCTTTTTAAATCTTTTGCAAAAGTAAAAAGAAAAAAGGTGGCACTTACGTGATCAGGATCGACTGGTTCTCTCGATCTGTTAAAGAAAAGAAGTCAGATGAAAAGTACATTTGTTAAGGCCTTTAGGTTTTTATCCTTAAGTAACTTTATCATAAGTAACTTCATTTAGTAACTAAACTTTCATAAAGGAAACTGTATTCACTCAGGCAAAAACAAAGGCAATCAGTCATTACATTTTTTTTAACATAATAAACAACATTTCCCAAACTACTGTTTTAAGTCAAACTTTTAAGTCCATGTTTTAAACTTGAGTATTTTCATTTTGTGCCCACATTAAGGGTATGTTAACTTTTGGTAGTTTTAGTAAATCATCATGCTTTTTATTTTTGTAACAGAATATTTCCACACTGTTCCATTTCTACTTTCTACTTAAAGCTCCTGTGAAGAACTTTCCTGTTGTGTGAATGTCGGCGCCCCCTGTTGACAACATTACATCTTTATTTCCCTGCTGATCAAGCTGGTCTCAAACGGTGTAAGTAGTGATGTCTGAATCCTGCAGTCTTTCAACAGCCTTCATTGAGAATGTTTCACAGTGAAAGTATGGAAAATAAAGTTTTTTCCTTGTGGTCTAAATCGTCTCATCTGAATTGATTTACTTAAATCTCCTCACAGGGGCTTTAAGTTAAGTATCTCTCACCTCAGTATTGTGTAAAACAAAAGTATTTTGTATTTTATAAGATAACAGTATGAAGTATAACAACAGTGTTGTGTCATTTTACAGCATTATTATATATGATGTATTAAGTATAATGATGTGTCTGGACCTGTGAGCATGAACTGGTAGGCGTTGTCAGAGATGGAGAAGATGTGTGGGGGGGCTTCCTGTCGCTTCTTCCCTCGGTACCCAGCAACGACCTCGGGGTTGTAGACCGGCAGCCATTTATACGGATTCATGGTGACGCAGAAGAGTCCAGAATACGTCTGAATACACAAGGAGGGGGGGGGGGGGGGGGGGGGAGAACATGAAGTCTTGTTTCTACAGGTCCAGGGTGCTCCTTTTCCTTTAAGACATCTCAACAAAAGCTTAAAGCAGATTTGTTTTTTTCTATGATTTATAGTTACATAGATCATCCAGGCAGCGTAGCGCTCTTTGAGGTTGAAGAGCACAGCCGGTTCATGGAGGTGAGTCAGCAGAGCCATGTCCTCAATCTTGTCAAACTTCGGAGGATTCATGGGGCGCACGTCGTCCAGGTGCACTGTGACGACCTGAAGGATGAATTCAAAAGGCCGATTAGTAGATAATACATTAATGCAAATAAAGTACGTCACAAGACCTGTCACCTTTCTATCCTCCATCTCCACAGTGACATTGGAGCCGTCTTGGCTTTTGATTTTCCCCTTCACATACTCCTGCTTCGGGTCTGGCACAAACACGGCAGATTTGGCATCAAACAGCACGTTTTGAGCTGCGATCCTCTCCCTCTCCGATTTTCGAAGGTATGGGGCAGCCACCCCAAATATTGCCATCTCAGCATCGCTCATTTTTTGTCTAGCAGCAGATAAGATGATCAGTTAACAAGTTGTATAAAAACTGAACAGATCTGAATTGATAATAATTGGTACTCACCAGAGAGCTGCAGACAGGAAGAGAACAAACAAAAATCACAAAAGCTTCCAGAGGATTTGAACAAGATTCTTGTTTCAGAAGGATGACACAGATGTCAGCCGCAGTAACGAGACTCTGACCACTTTTATAAGCGATGGTTTGGCCTGTTTCATGGCGCCTTCTTCTGCTATATTTGGAGATCGGGCTCCTACGCCATAATTGAAAAGTCACATATGTCACTTTTGTACTCAGTCTATGTATAGATGTATTGTGTCACTTTTTTTTTTTTTTACATGGTTTGAATTGCAATCCTTTAGACTGTCCATTAAAAAGCAATGATTGTTAAAGACGTTAGCTTAGGAGGCTTACGGCCCCGACATGGCGAGCCTCATTTTCTGGGATCAGAGAAGATTAGGTCTGTTAGAGCGTCGCTTGAATTGTGTCTGTCTGCTAAACTGATCACACACGACTGTTTGTCTTCATGTCGGGGGATCGGGGAGACATTTAACACATTCCAGACGGGAGAAGGCTCCAATGAAACCAATGTGTTTTATGTGTTCTGTATTATTTATATATACAGTATGTGTGTGTGTGTTTCAGTGTGTGTTCTGAAGCCATAAAGCAAATAAGTATTCTACACGTTCAACAATATGTGATTTAAATATCTGACACTTGTGACCTGTCTTTTTTTTTTACTTTATGTTGATGTGAGTTTATATTTGGTTTTATCTCTAATCAGTTAGTTTTTTCTGCTGGAGTTTGATCATGAACATGAACGAGATTATGATTATAAATTCCAGATTATTATTATTTTTTTTTTTTATCCCATAAGAGCTTTTAAGTTTTTTTATTTTCAGTTATTTTCCATATTATTATTTGGCTTGTGATATAAATGTGTTCAATTGGCTAAATCTGTCCCTTTTACACCATATTAAATCATCTGAATATACAGACACCTCCTTAAAATTCACAAACATAATTACTGTTTTAAACACTCAAAAAACAAGACAGACTGTTTTGCTCCCACTTAGATTCAGTCTAATCGTGCCTTACTGTGCTGTGATAGGCTAAATTATACATCACTCTGTTTTATTTCATGTTTCTCTAAAGTTTCACCTTCCCTCTTCATTCTATAAAAATCTGTACTCACAGAGTTCTTGTCCCCCCTCCCCCATAAAAAAAAAATCCCAGTTGCCTTTCTAAACTGAGAATTCCTCCAAACTAACGAGGTTAAAAATAATCCACCGTAACTCCACAGATCCATGCAGAATCCTCTGACTGACTTACATCTATTACCGTGACTCATCCACCAAAGTCAATAAAGCAGAAGAATGTTCACTGCGTGCCACAAAGTTTACTCTCGTTATTGAGTTTTATCTTCAGTCTCATCTGAACAAGTGAGCAGTGTTTATTTTTACGATTCTTTTCTCTCTGCTTTCTTTCCATCATAACTCGCACTTTGGATTTAAGCTTGAAATATAAAATGAAATCGATTCAGTCGAATTCTGAATTAAACTAAAGTCAAAAACTATGACTCAAAGACTGAAATAATGAGAAAGTTAAAGTTTGTTCTAGATGTTTTTTTTCACACTGAGGGTAACACATACAGGGCTGAACCTGAAAGTATTTAGGTTGTTGATACAACAACAAAAAGAGGATGTGAGATGGATGTTACCCATAGACTAAATGTTAATGAAAGAAGCCTGCGTGACATCACCAATCTGTTACTGTGGGGGGCTTTGGAGTCCCGTCGATGCTGGATATCCTGTCTCACCCCAACTTTCAGTCAAGCTAACGACAGGCTAAGAGCTGGAGGGGGTTGTAAGCCTTTTGACAATGTTGTTATTAACTTCTAACTCCTTCATGTAATCAAAGCGGATGAGTAATGAGATGATGTAAACATGTTAGTTGTTGGTGTATAAACTTGCTTTTTTGAAAAGGGGTGTGTCTTTGACTTCCGTTGCTTCAGCAGCCAGCCTCAAGTGTACACTCGACGAACTGCAGGACTTTGCACTTCCTCATCGGCTTCATTTTTCAACACCGGAGGTTGCAGCTTGATGTTACCTGTAGCAACAGAGGAGCTGTTCACATCCGTCAAACTGATTTTAAGCCATGGCCGTACAACCAGACATTTGAGTTAGCTGAGCTGGAAAAAAAAATCTAAAGTCTTTACAGTGAAGTGGAAATCTTGAGGTGAAAGAGCTGAATGGAACAGGCATTTTACCTTGCAGCGTTTCACAGACGCTCTAATTGGTGCTCATTTAATCGCCTCTTAATGGCACTTGAAGGTCAGGCAACAGCTGTGATTATAAATGGCTCGTGGTCGAGCAGCACTCGCAGCACCCTCAACATCATGTCTGGACACTGCAGCAGATATGTGTGACCGCAAACAGGCTGTGAATGAAGGGTCACGGGGAAGAAGCAAGGAGAAAATCCCCAGCAGCTGGTTTTGGTGCCTCACCCTTGGGGGGAAAATAGATCTGACGACGGGGGAGTCTGAACGGGATTTGGGGGTCAGTGGAAGAGACAAGGACCCGGCCAGACAGTAGAGCTACTGCAACCCACACACAGGACAAAATATCTCAACCTACAAACGAGACAGAAAAACAAGATTATTGATTATTCCAGGTTTTATTGATTCTTGTCACAAAGGTGTTTTACACATTAAATCCAGTAATACAGACAGACACAGCTTCAGCGCAGATTTGTGCAATTTCATCCAAACTGTGACAACAAGGACTAAACTTTAAGATTTAAGATGAACAGATCTGATATTTAGCAGGTCAATTGTGTGAAGTGCCAGGAGCCTAAAGGTTGTCCATTATTCTGTGCTGTCTTTATCTCTGTCCTGCTTTTTAATCTTTTAACAACATTTTCAATATAAATATATTTTAATTAAACAATTCAATATATCAATATATCATTACAATTTGTGCTCAGCAGGATTAAAAACGTCATGTGCTTAACCGGCCAGGTTACACACATGGCAAATGTGACCCCTTCTGGCAAACAGAGGTGACACACACACACACAACATATCACACAGAGACAAGTCATATCAACAATATTTACACTACAACTGTAGCTCAAACTTATTATGTAAGTAAAACATTTCCTCCAGTTAATAACACGCAGAGCAACACTTAGTGAATCTGAAATATAAGAATTAATTCAACAACTGTTGAATTGTCAACTGAAAGGCTCGTGGATTTTAAAAATCTAAAAGGGACATTGAGCTACTTTAACTCGTTGGCTACTGTTTGACCACGCCTAACATACTCATTCAATCAATCTCCTGGTGTTTATAGAAGCTACGTAGATGCCTTATCTCTAATATCAAACTATGAGGTTGTGTAAAAGTAACATTTGCTGTGCTAGCTCTGACGAAAATGGCTACACAAGTTTTTATTTTACTATGAGAGAATTGTTTTCCATTAGAGGGATAACACTTTCAAAGGATTAAGTCTTAGAAATTGATTTTATGGCAGTCGAGGGATTTTCAGGTTTTTTTATTTTTTTATTTAACAAAATCCTCTATTTTGTCAATTACTAGTTTTCAGTCCCTTGACTGGAGAGCAACAAAAAAAACCTTAGGAAAATAGCGGCTATCATTGGACAGTGTGGAACTGCAGCAGAGGCTTTTTCATTTTCCATCTCTTTGTCGCGACACATATTTACATCACCCAACAACATCTAAAGAAAAAACAACATCATGAACACAAACTGCAAGTTTTGGACACTCGAAACTCTCACGCAGCACCTGCAACGCTATTTCAATCACCCTGAGTCCCTGCCAGAACAGAGTGAGAAGTAAACTGTTCACATGCAGATGCCATTCTCTGTGCTCTGCAGGCAACTTTGAACAAACTGAATGGCACAGCATGCACTGATGAGGCCTTTGTCTTGAACGAGCACAGAGTGGCTGCCATAAGAAAAGTAGAGTAGGCAGAAGGGAGCCAGCTAGCTCTCAAGAAGGCTCTGAGAAAAAGATGTAGATGGGTGTGGTGACCCCCCCCCCAGTCGAGATTCCACCTCAAACCCTGATGAATGCACAGTATGTGCATATAATACAAAATGCTACATTTAAAAAAAAAAAAGGCACTGAAAAGGAAAACATCAAAAGCACCATTCTGTCTGTTTTATCCAGCAATACAAAAAGGTCCATACATAGGGAAGTGCAACTGAACATTCCTGAATACCATACCAAGATGTATTTCTATCTATTGTTGAGTTTTATGTATTTCAAAGGCCCATCTAGGGACAGACATTGGAGATTCGCTTAGGCTATAAATGCTGTAGTAGTGTGGCAACAGTTCACCTGCTCTACACTTGTCCCTTTACAGTTAAACATGAAATGCATAAATGAGCCCACAGAACGGGTCCCACGAGGAACTACGCGCAAAGAGTGAGGTCGTCACAGGGTTGAGCATATCAGAAGGACAGGTA
Source organism: Labrus mixtus (assembly GCF_963584025.1). Lineage (NCBI taxonomy): Eukaryota > Metazoa > Chordata > Actinopteri > Labriformes > Labridae > Labrus > Labrus mixtus. Next base: position 18,237,122 of record NC_083631.1, on the reverse strand, counting down.
CATTTTGTATACATCAGCTAGTAAATGTGCTTGAAGGCACGCATGTTAAGAATGTCCCAGGCCCTTCAACCCGACAGAGTGAAACTCAAAACCTGCTGCTCTGCGAGTAAGGTGCGTTTACAACATGTTTCCTATTTGAAGATCAAGCATTGAACAGGAGGAACAGGTGGTTAAGGAGTCCATCAAGGTGATGGAGAGCCACCACACAAACCTCACCAACAGGAAGGGAGGGCTTGTCATCAACCCTCAACCCTGACTTTTTTTTTTTTAAACCATTTCTGAAAAAGTTCACACATTAGTCCAGAAATGTGTTATTCATGAGATAGTAGCAATTGAAATGCTTTAATATCTCAATTAAAGACAGAAAACATGTTAAGTATCCTGCATCTGAAGAATAAATCCTGCAGAATTAAATTATAATGAAACACCGATCTGTTGTAAAAACAATTGGACAGCTTAATGGCATTATTGACCCGCTCATAAATGGCTTTTTGGCATGCACACTGCAAATATAGCGTTTATCATTTCAGAACAGATTGTTGACATGTATCCAGAGTGACTTGAATGAGTTGATAGTTAATTAAACTCCCCCAAAATTAGTTCCGCACAAATGACAGAGAGCACAACATGGACAGTGTGAAGGTCAGAGCTAAGCTGCTACGACAAAATTACTAACACACAGAGCTCAATCATCAGAGATGAAAAAATATGTGTTTACATCTCTCTCTCTCTGCTGCTTCTACTTTTATGAACTGTAAATTATTGAGTTTTTTTTCTTACATCTCGGGGTTAAGATCGGATCTCCTTTGTGTCTGCTCAAACAAAAACAGTTTGTCAGTTCTGTTTAAAAAGCAAATAATCTCTCTGCAACTGGTTTTCTGAATTTTTAGTGTCTTTGAGCACAAATGTCCATGCCTCTCTGCTTATTGGGCAGATGAGATGAATACTGTATTAGCTACTTTTATCCAGCAGAGGGCGCTGCAGCTCTGAGAACAACCTGGACGACTGAGCAGGTGTTACTATAGGTGATACAGTGACAGAGTTTCTCAAAGATTTTTTTGGAATTGTTTTTGTTCAATGTTGTATTTCTATTAGGTAGCAAATAAGTAGCAAGTAACATTTTTTGTTTTGTCAAGTTCCTCTAAGGTTTGCTTCTGGTATCAAATGCTGAAAAACTTGCAATTTAAAACTTTTCACTTCTAAGGCCTTCTTAAATAACAAAAAGCTCACTAATTGACTAGGCCTTGAATATACACTTATTATAAAGATTGCATCTACAAAATAGCATAGGTAACAGCACACCCACACCTTGATATTCACGCACTAATTTGCATATGAATGTTATCGATATTTGCATGTTAATTTCCCCACAACATTTCACTTTAACATACCTCCTGGGCTGCTTATTGTTTGAGAGGGGCTAGTACTTGGAAACACTCTCTTTGTCTTTGTCTTCTTCCTTGTTTCTTTACCTTATTTATTCACACCATTTTTTGGCGCTCTGCCTCAGGTGTTGTCGGTTAATGGTGACGTGACGTGCGCAACACTTGATTGACAGCCATTAGTTCCGCGTCAATGAAAACGGTTACAGGGTAGGAACCAAAAACAAAAAGGTGGCTAACTTTATAAAACAGAATTGACAGTGAATGGCAAATACACATGACCTTTAAACATCAAGGGGAAAATATAGGATCAATAAACTTTCAGGACCATAAAAAATGGCTGACCAGGAATGGTAATAATTCAGAACAATTACATGTTCTATCCTTTGTTGACATCGTTATCGACATCAAACTGTTTTGTACTCAAACTGTATTTATCTCTGGCCATAAAAGAGTTCTGGTAAAGCTGCCCCCTCCCCTTCTTGTGTGTGTGTGTGTGTGTGTGTGTGTGTGTGTGTGTGTGTGTGGGGGAGTATATGCTTGGACCTATGAATTTTCTATTTGTGTTTTTATGTGTGTGTGTGTGTGTGTGTGTGTGTGCAGGCAGGCTTGCATTAGTGTGTAAGATTGCAATTGTGCCTGTATTCATTTGTGCCTGTGTGTGTGTGTGTGTGTGTGTGTGTGTGTGTGTGTGTGTGTGTGCTAATTTTGGATATTGCTGCAGGGAGAATAAGTCTCAGGCGTGTGACAGAACAACTGATTATTAGTCATTCTGCTCCACATACTGCAGAGAGGAAGAGAAGAGAACGAGGAGGGAGATGGGGGGAGATAGAGGAAGGGTATTAAATGTTTGAATGCAAAAAGGCCATTTATTGATGTGCAAGAACTAACTGGTACATATCATTAAATACGGTTCCTCTTCTTCTTTACTGTCTCTGTGATGTGAATCAAATCCTTTTAAAGGAGGAAGTAGAATAGAGAACTATAGGAAGATGCAGTTAAAAAAGTACATACATTTGTTGTAGCATCTGTTTTGTTAATCTTTAGCCCTTTATAATATGCTGCCATGATCATTTATCAAGACACATATCATCATGTAACTGCAACTGTTGCTCACTGGTAGAATCGGTCGTCTCTCACCTGAAAGGTTGGTGGTGTAATCTCAGCTCCTGCAGTCCACGTGTCGAATTGTCTATGGTCACTGAATCCCAAATTGGTGTGTGAATGACTGAATGGGATGACTAAATTCTGATGGGCATACGTAGCATCCTCTTCCATCAGTGTGTCACTATTTGTGTGAACTGGAACGAAGAGTACACAGTCAATCTCTCATCTCTCATCCCCTAAACAGCTGATTGCGTAAAAACAAGTAGGTCATTTTTATGGAGGGACATTTTCTGCTATTTAACTTGCTCCAAAATCATTTGTTTGTTTTTCTTGTGTTCTATCATTTGTGTGTTTGGGCTTTTGCCTTTATTTAGACAGGACGGGATCAAGTAGTAAAACTGAAGAGAGAGTGGGAATGACATGCGGGGAATGAGCCACAGGTCTTAACCCCGGCTGCCCTCTTGGTGGACAACAGCCTCTGTACATAGGGCACGACCTTACCGCTAAGCCCTCAGCACCCCAAATAACCCATTTCTTTAGGATTATAAAGCTGAATATAGTGCACCTACAGTAAAGGACACAAGGTCATCCACTCAGAAGATACTTTCTAAAACATACAAGCCTTTGAGGATGATAATGAAGTAGTTCTATATTTGATAGAAGAAGCATGAATCATTTTCCCATGATAGTGAGTCATTTCTGGTTGTTTTTCAAGATTGCAACTTTTTTTTTTTTATCTCGTTTCCCCAGAGTTGCAACAGCACAAAAAACAAGACAGAAAATGGTTTAACTTACCACATCAATGTGGGTAATGGCAGCATAGCAAGTCATGGTGCGGCCTCAGCGACCAGCCTATATTCTTTTGTTTTCTAAAGATCTTGTGTTGTTCTTATTGTAGTATTTGTATACTCAGCCTTTTTGACAGACAGTTAGAAGCTTTACAAGTGCACGTAAGGGCAAGAGAAAGAGAAAGAAAGAGAGAGAGAGAGAGAGAGACAAACATTGCTGATAATATAAAGGTACAAAGGTGTGGAAAAACTAAAATGTGAGAGATGGGGGAGTTGATGGATGAGATGGAACGAGAGAACATGTGAATGGCCAGAGGGAGAGACTGAGGCGTCTTGACAAGTGACATAATGCACAGACATGTCTCATAAGTAGGATGGATAGAGGACGATAAAAACACTGTGTCTCTGTGTAACAAGACATAAAACTGAAATATGACAGAGAACTTCCTGCACAGGTGGTGGGCGTCAGACTTCTCCCACAGGGGGCAGCCTCGAGCTCGACGAAACTGGATGACAAGTGTTTCAAATACAAAATTGTGTCTATTGTATATAAACAGTCTTTTCTGTACTTTATCTTAAGTTTTCTTTTTTTAAAAATCAACGTAAACGAAAGTGCTTCACAAGGGGAGCAAAATTAATCCGACTGCTCAGTGTGCCATAGTAAAAATATGTTCCAATTAAGCGTTTTTTCTGTGTAATATACCAGTGTAGCCATTAAATAATTACGGTAAAATTAGGTACTAAACTAAAATGGAAACAAATGACATGTTTATTTCTGTTTGTATGGAGCTAAATGCAACCAAAATTATATTTAGTAAAACAGCAGAGGGTACTATTAATCTTTTCTGGATGTTAGATGATGTCTAGATGTATTTATACTTCAGGCTTTTAAGTGAAAAAAAACTAATCAAGTGAAAAAACTTAAAACTGAAAGGTGAAACTTGCAAGTGGGGAATGGTTTAGCCTGCAGTGTAAGCTTTTGCAGGGATTATTTCTGGAGAGAAATAAGGCAAAAGAGAGGGAAAAAACTAAAATGTTCTACTCTTATCTTGATATATTGGTGGTTTGGTATTTTAACGCATGATTATAGAGACTAATCATCAACCTCCACTCACTGTCGTAAATGATGAACTTGTTAATGAGGAGGAGCTGTTGTCTGTTGTCTGCATTCAGCTGTCAGGTATTCAGCGGGCATCACCTCGTCTTCACGGTTACAATGGGATTTCAGTCCCTCTGTCACTCCTGTCTAAATACCCACAACGCAATCTGTGTGTGTGTGTGTGTGTGTGTGTGTGTGTTTCAAAAGAGAGAGAGAGAGTAAGAAGTGAACATGCCTGAAATTCAAAGACTGTGATGTTTCATTCATTATGTTGTCAACATGAATAATAGATAGCTAATTGATATGCAGTACATCACACACACACACGCACACACACACACACACACACACACAAAACACACACAACACACACAAAACACACACACACACACGCACGCACACATGCACACACACACAGGCATCCATGTGGGATCGAATTCTAAACTAATATTTGTAAGCCTCAGCTGTCATTTCATATTCAAATATATCACAAGAGAAAAAAGAACAGGAGACACAGTGTCAAGCGAGACACAATGATCAAAAGCTGGAATAAAACAACACACATTCACACACAACCCCACACACACACACACACACACACAATACACTTCAGAGCCTAAAAACTGTACTTCTGTCTCGATCACTTAGTATAGTTTTTGCTCAGTGTCGTTTTAAAACCTTCACTTCATCCTATTCAGCGCGGTTGCCAAACTCCCCCTTTACACAATATTAAAACAGCAGCCAAAAAGCTCAAATGGCTTTTTTATGTCGTAGCCGTGTTCTAGGTTGCGAATAGTTGTCACAGGGAAATTTACAGATTATCATTTCAGCTCCTTTTTGATGAACAACTTAAAAGACAATGGACAGTAAAAATAGAGAGAAATCGTGCCGTATTCTAAACTACAACATAATATAAGATCATTCACTAGCTATCATTGTAGAACAGCTAATGTTAGCATTAAACTACAAGAGAGCAAAGGCGTAAATTCTAAGCAAACTGTGATCGTAGCTAGCTAATTGTAAAGTTAGCCGTCTTAAGAGTCCAACAAACTAGCTAACTTTAATGTAAGCTAGCTAAAGAACGACCACCGACGGGGACTGACAACTGGGAATAGGCGTTTTTGTTTGTTTCGGACAGTCCCTAAAGATGACCCTTAAATGTTTAAGTGGCATTATCAGAGTCAAATTAGCCTAACTAGTACATTTGAGTCAATGCTTCTTCTTTACCTCTCTTAGCATAGAAAAGACTGAATCATGCTGTTGGAAAGAAAGGATTTAAAAGCAAACAATACTATCAACGAGATGATTGATTACAGCTTCTTTTTTTTCCTTTAGGCTATGTCAACACTGCTGTCGGTTATGTGTCAGTAAGCGATGCCAAAACTGCCTTTTGTTTTCACCACTTCCACATGCAGGACAAGACTTGCAGAGAGATAAGACGTAGCCTACTGCACAAAACAAGTTTCTCACAGGAGCTGTGAGAGCAAAATAAAGGATTGAAAGGTTGTTTTTTTTTAAATAAATTCAACCACAGAGATGATGGGAACAGAGGATGTGAGGATGAAGTTGCATGCAGATCAACCACAACGAGCAAAAAAAATGTCGTTAATGCTACCAAGAGCTGAGGAGCACTGTGAGATGTGGTTGATATTTCTTGTTAGGTTCATGCCTATTTTGTGAGCCATGATGACATTATTTGCAGTAATTTGATCCATTCAAATTGTAAAAAACCATTACAGCAGATTTAATGTTCTGAAAGAAGAGTGCCTCAAACACATTTCCGCGTCATATTTTTTGAGCAGGGAGAAAATAACAAGAAACATTTGCCGGGAACAGTAATTTTAGTGAAATGGCTAACAGAACGACAGAAAAAGAAAGACGTAAACATGAGCCGCAGAGCTGCTGAAGAAATAAAATTCAGGAAAACTCCTTTTTTTTTTCTTGGTGACAAAACACAGTTGAAGGACAAACACCGTCTTCTCAAAGTCTGAGAGCAGACTCCAGCCTGAATAACAACCCTTTCAAACACTTTGTGCTCTGTGTGCATTTGAACGCCCCCTCACTTAGATACCTGTCTCCTGGGAAACTGGTGTGTGCGAACCACTCACACCCACACACACACACACACACACACACACACACACACACATACCCTCACACACACACACCAAACACACGGTCGCCTGGAAAAGCTAAGGAGTAAACAATGAAAGAGATGTGGAGCAATACGACAGTAATGAGTTCAAACACTTACACACAGGTGCACACACACACACACACACACACACACCCCACACACACACACACACACACACACACACACACACAAAAACACTTGTCTTACCTCCCTGTTCTGCAATGAAGCCTCAGCCAATAGAAAGCCTCTGCTCGTGTGACGCTGGCAAATCAGAACACAGCATGCTGACACTCCCACAGGAGGGTGTGTTGGGCGCCGCTGAGGTAGGATGGAGAGAGAGAGAGAGAGAGAGAGAGAGAGAGTGAGGAGTGTGTGCCAGTGTGTGTTTGTGAGGATGTGTAGAGGGCTTTCTGTGCTGGTGTACTGTATCGGTGTTTCTATATTTGCGTGAGTGCACGTGTGTGTGTGTGTGTGTGTGTGTGTGTGTGTGTGTGTGTGTGTGTGTGTCGGCTCCCAGCAGATTCTGATGTTATGCTGATGTTGGTCCTTAGGGAGAAACAGGCGGCCGAACCCCTGACTGCTGCTCTCGCCGTGAAACAGGAACACACACACACTCAGTTCATGTCAGCAAAGATTTAATTACACATGCACTGCACACACAGGAATTCAAAAGCCACACACATACACACACACACACACACACACACACACACACACACACACACCAACACACACCTTTGCCAGCTCTTTGAGGGCAGAGTCATGAACGGTCAGCAGTGGAAAATGTGTCTCCTGCGGTCAGCTCTGCAGAGGATGCTGAACTTTCCTCCATTTTATCACAACCAGCAGCTTCATTACTGAGCTGCCAAAATGGAGGTCTGATGGAGTCCACTGTTGATTAAAGGGGCAGTCCACACAAACTGAACCCAGGCACACAAACACCACGAGAGCAGCCCATTTGGATGAGTGAGCTGCTCACTCTGGTCACGCTGAAAACTGCTGTAGGCTAGACGAAGAGGTGGAGGAGAAAGGCGAACTTGAAATCAGAATCCAGTATTCAATGTGTGTTGTTCAAAACTGAGGACAGGTTTTTGTTTTCTGGCAAAGAGTTGGAAGGAAAGATTGATACCATCCTATTGTACCTAATGAAACCCTAGCTAGCAAGGTTAGTTTAGTCAAGCACAAAGACCAAGTGTACATTTTATACAGATTTTGAGCTAGACTGACATAATTCATCTTAAGAGTGAGTAAAATATATTTTAACAGGTCCCCTTTAATGCTTCTTTTTCCCTTTGTCATGGTGTTTTGATGTGTGAAGATCCTCGAATTGCCTTGTTGCTGAAATTTGCTATAAAAATAACTTTCCTTAACTTGCCTAAAATATCTTGTTTGACATCGTGTAAGACTTTCTAAACTGTAAATTGTAAGAAAACTGTTTTGTTTTTTTGATTTTCAGTAAATGTGACTTAAGTGAATATAACATGAGAGGAAAGGAAATCAAAGATGTGTTCACACAAGAGACCCACAGATTACATTTGATACAGTTCCATCTGTTTATTGATTAACTATAAAATATTGAGTTACTAAAACAATTTAAAAGAAACACTGATAAACGTGGTTGCCGTCTGTAAAAAAAAAAGGAAAAACAGTTCCTTACACATATAGTATAGGTTGACAGAATATATCTGTGTCAGATTTCTCTCTAAAATGTATTCTTTTTTGCATTTTTACAAGATTAGACATGTGTACAAAGTATATTCTGATAGCTTTATTCACCTCTCGACAGTGAAGGATCATTTACAAAACTTAGATGATTTTTACTTTTTATTTTCAAAATAATCTTTTTTTAAAATCTGTAACAGGACGATAACGATACTGAAGGAACAGCAGACGAAGAACCAGCCTCCAGTCCACCTCTCTCTCTCTCTCATTCTCTCTTATGCTCTCTCTCCCATTCCTTTCTCTCTCTCTCTTTCTAGCAGCTAGCTCCAAATGCCTGTCAGCAGTATTGCTTTAGAGGCCTGGACGATTGTTCAGAGAGGGGGAAAAAAGGGAATAAAAAAAAAAATAAAATAAAAAGAAGAAGAGGGAAAACATGCAAACCAAAATACAGAGTAAAAAAATAAATCACAGCAAAAACAAACATTTTGAAGACAAGAAAAAGTCAAACAAACGGTGATAAAAAAAAAAGAACAAATACAACATCAGGCTCTGAAACAAAATGACGAATGAAAATGAAGGCGCAGTGGGCGATATGTGTTGGCGTGTGTGTGTTTGGACCCTGTTTGAAGGCCTAAGGCTGGGCTTTGGATGGAGATAAGGGGCAAATAGAGATTAGAAGGCAATAACACACACCTTTAACGGTTACAAAGGTGTGTAGGCGAGTGTGTGTTTGTGGTCATACCAGGGAATAAGAGAGTGATGTCTTTTCAGCCTCCCTCCCTCCCTCCCTGAGACACACACACACACACACACACACACACACACACACACACACACACACACACACACACACACACACACACACACACACACACACACACACACACACACACACACACACACACACACACACACACACACACACACACACACACACACACACACACACACACACACACACACACACACACACACACACACACACACACACACACACACACACACACACACACACACACACACACACACACACACACACACACACACAAAGTGCTTGAGCAGCTCAAGGGGTAAACAAACATTCAGAAGGGGGGGCTTTCACGAGTTCAATTCTGTGAACAAGTGGAAAAAAACAAAAAACAAAGTACCCATCACACACCCACGCCGAGATCCTTTTTTTTGGCCGACAGTCACACAAAACTTGAACTTTTTAGACAAAATATGTTCCAGGCAGAAGCTTGAGCAGCAGGTGGGGGATATCATGTAAGATTTTCTGGTGATCCACCGGATAATCTTGGAAAACAGCACATGTAGTCACTCTGTACCGTGTTAAAACTCTTTCAATAGAACTTTTTAGCAGCTTTTTTTTTTATTTTTTTTATTTTTATTTTTTTAAATCGAACATATCTTTACTGTGTGGCTTTTTTTTAGTTTTGAGTTTTAAGTGTTCTTAAATGTTAAAATGTTGAAATCTTGGGGTCATCCTCCAGTCATCACACTTCAGAGTGATTTCAAATACGATACATCCTCTAAAATCGGACAAACCTAGACATAACCAAACGATCCCAAAAGATTAGAAAACATGAAACCTATTGAGTATCAACAAGACAATCCTCAGTCTCTGCAGCGGAGCCGAAAAGAGGGAAAGGGTGGTAAAAGAAACATAAAAGAAGATCAACATGATAATCCAACGTATTAACTACGGTGTTTGCAGAACTCCATATACTCTTTAAGGATTCTGATACAATCTCTACACACCAAAGTGTAGCTAAGTGAGTTAAGGGGTGGGGGCTTAACCGAGATTTGGCAAATCATCTTCATCGTAAGGCCGCCCAATCGCTCGCCAATCCTGAGCATAACATTCAAAAGTTTCACCCTTTTAAAAAAAAAAAAACATTTCAAATGAGGCACGTAGAACAAATTATTCTTAAGCAGCTAAGAGAGGCGGAAGGTTGAAGAGTGACTTAACGGTAAGGTGTGTTTGTTTATCTGCCTCTAAAGGGGGGGGGGGGGTGTTAGTGAATACTCGAGGAAGACGTATACAAAACTCCTGCACACAGAGGAGCTCGATCAAAGTGCACTCATGTCTAAGGTGATTGCTGAGAGGGGGAGAAATCTGGCCCAAAAATAACAGGGTAAAATAAACATCCATTAAAACAGCAGAAGCCAAAAAATAAAATAAAATCAAAAATACACTGAACACAGGACGTTTAGAGGTTGAAAACACTGCAGTGCTAAACGGAGCCAAATAAGTGTTAAAAATTGAATAATGTTTATGATCTAATCAGTGCTGGCAGCGTCATTACTGATGATCAGCGCCACGACCTTGGTGCCTCCTGGACAGACTGCAATGTTTAAAACCATCCCAAAACATAAAAGGAAGAATCCACCCTTTCAAGCTTCTACACGCTCAGTGATAAAAAAGTGTTGTTTATTTTTCTTGGGGTGTCCTATATCCTTACAATAAAAAGGTGTCTCATGTGTCCCAGAAAAATAATTTGTGTCTCTCTGCCTCCACTGGAGTCCGTCTTCCCTCATGTTCGACAAAAAAGACAAATAATCAGCAGCTTTATTGTTTTATAGTGTCTGCGTGTTCTTTTAAGGGTGGATTTTTCCTTGAAGACAAAACTCTGGGATGAAAACAGGAAGTGCGTTAAAAAGTACAAAAGTCCTTCCTCTCTCTTTAAGCCTGAGTCTCTGAGGGAGTAAGAAGTTTGAGTAGCATGCGGACATTTGTTGTTTTCCTGCACAAGTTAGGATTGTCTTGGGAAATTGTAAGGGGGGGGGGGGGGGGGGGTTACATTTTCAGGAGAGTTTTAAGTGTTTTTTGTTTTTGTTTTTGATTTTTTTTTAAGTTAAGTGCTTTCGGTTGGAAGGAGGCTCCACCTCGCTCTCTTCGCTCCTCTGTGTCTCCTTGCTGTCTCGGCCTCTGTTGTCTGTCGCTCCTGCTGTTCTGTAGATACATTTATAGGACTGTCACATGACTAACATCACCATGGCAACATCATAATCACAACGTCACATCACCGGCGTGCATGTCTGTCTCTGTGGGCTCATCCAGAAACGGACGGAAACGTGCTTCTCTCTCTCTCTCTCTCTCTCGTGTCTTCTTTCACAGTTCATTAAAGCTTCTCGGCTGTTTTTAGAAAAAAGTACTCTGACATAAATCTATTACATGAAAATAAAACACTCAAGATTTTCCTCGATATAACTGTGTGTAGTACACGGAGGTGTGTATTTACATGTGTCTGTGCAGGTGTGAGTTTATGAAGGGTTTTTATTAGCATGTTAAAGGAAACTGAAGGGGCTCGTGTTCGCTCCGACGCTTTCCCCTCCGATGAACACAACAGGCAGGAGTCTGTTTGTGGACTTTGTGTGTGTGTGTGTGTGTGTGCGTGTGTGTGTGGGTGTGCAAACGTTTCAGGAGAAGTGTCGTAATATCGTCTGTAGATTCTCCCGTCTCCGTAGTAGAAAATGTTTGTGACAGTCTGTCGGTGTGTGTCGTTGGTGTCGGAGCGCTTGAGTTTGTTGAGCTGTGAAAGATCCCTCATGAAAAATTAAAAAAAGACCCCCAGACTGTTTTTTTTTTTTTTTTTTTGGAGAAGTCCACAGTCGTGAGTCCTGATTTTGGTTTTTCACCCCCCGGGTTCCTGTGTTTCGTTCAGCAGATGACCGGGACTCCGTCTGTGTTGAAGATCATGCCGGTGGTGGGTTCGTAGGTGCCGGCCAGGTAGTAGAGGTCCTCGCTGTCGGCGTAGCGGCGCGTGTGCGTCATCTGCTCGTACTCCTCCACGCTGACCACCAGGCACTTGTGGCTGACCGTCTGCACATCGTTCTCGTCGCTGTGAGACGACTGGTACAGGGCCCGCTGTGACAGAGGCAGAGGAGTTTATAAAAAAAAAAAAAATCTACTTCATTCATCTATATTTGGAATTAAACATCTGCTTCTTCTCTGATCAACGAGACATGTGTTGTCATCTAAAATACCTGAAAACACAGACAACATGTAGTGCAACAAAATCTAGAGTCAAAGATACAAAACTAGAGCACTTTATATAATCAGTGTTTACCTTTTATTATTTTAATAGAGTAAAAAAAGTGTATGTAGCTTAAAGGCAGGGGTGAGAAGTTTCTCTAGGTACACTTTATTTTTTAAGATTGTGGTTGAAATTGTCTTCAGGGTTAGCAGTTGTAAGTCTGTAAAAACTTCCATCAATGTCTGCCACAAGGTACCAATCTGATGAACCAATCACTGCCTCCCTGCTCGCTCTCTACACCTTGCGTGCACTAGAACACACTCAAAGTGCGTCGCAGATGACGGAGTTTATACTGTGAGTTTGTCATGGCCCGTTGTGAGTAGTAAATGAATCACTTTATTTTTCACATGTATTGTGATTTAGTAGTTTCTACACAATGCAAGTGATGAGCTCTCTTTTTCGAGGAGTAAATGGGGCGCACGCACTAACCATCAGGCTACTGGTGGCGCCCCCTAATGAGCTTTTTTAAATATAAATATTTAATGCCCATTTCATTAATTTAACAAATGGCGTTATCTCTTGTGATATTTTGGTACAGTCAACACATCTTACAGTCCGCTTTGTGACTCCGTGTGGTCTAACCTCTACATTCAGGTCCTTTGATAAATTCATTTTGGGTTTTAAAATATACACAGGCAAATAAAAGAAAAACATATAATAAATATAGTCGATTTATTCCTCACCTCCATGAAGTCTTTCCTCTGGATAGAAGAGTGCAGAGCTGCTGGTAGAGACTGACCACACATCTGATCCCAGTTCTGAAGAGAGAAGAAGCCTTAGCACCTCAAACGTATCGCACAGGAAAACATGCTTTCAGTGTGAAACTTCATTCTGTGACTTAATGTTCACATATAACTCTAGCATTATTATTATCTTGCTTCTTTTTTTTTTTTTTCTTTAATGATACAGCAGAGATGAAATGATTGTGGTGTGACTCTTAAAACTTAATCAGATGAATCTCTTTTCATGAATCACATGTCCTGAAATGTAATATTGGCTCAAACATGTGAACTGATCCGATGATCTGTTTAGTCACATGAAACTATTCAAGCATTATGAACACGCGGCTGCATGTTTACGAGATTATTCTTCAGATTTTCATGCGAGTCATGCGAGAAAATCTTGACTGTAAAAGGTGTGAAGCTGTTTTTTTTTTTGTCTAAAAGTTTGTTTTGAAACATAAACTCTAATTCGATCATTTCAAAGAAAAAATCAGCCGGTGTATATTCAGAAGCCGTTTCAAAGCTCCTACCTTCTTGTCGGTGAGTTTCTTGCCGGGGTTCGTCTCCTCCGGATGATAAAACCAGTTGACCCTGACCACCATGTTGCTGCCCCACGACTCCCACATGCTCTGGATGCGGCCGATGAAGGGCAGGTTGGGCCGGCCGGCCGAGAGGAACACGGCGCAGTCACCGATCCGGATCATCTCTCTGCCTCGCACGATCGCCTTGTAGAAGAGCTTCTTAGCTTTTCCTTTCATACCGCGTCTCTGAGGGGAGCAGAAGAGGATCGTCACACGGTGTCAACACTTCAATGGAATTTATTTTATTTACATCGTGGCTCCAATTCACAACAAATGTTCTCTCTGAAAATAACTAAGCTGGTTTTCTCATTATTCAGGATTAATTTGACTCATAATCTTCACAAAACAGATTGTTTTCACTGGATACTTTCTAAGTCGGAATAGAAAACAAAACAACAGGCTGATCACTGAGAGGCCAGACCACGACGTGCCGCGCTGCTACTGCCCACATTACTGAAGTAAGTTAAATCCATTTCTGTGTTTTTTTTCACGATTTTATTAGAGAGGACAGCTGAAGAGAGACAGGAAACATTGGGAGGAGAGAGCGTGGGATGAAATGCAGCAAAGGGCCGAGGTCGGATTTGAACCCACGGCCGCTGCTGCAACAACAACGACGACGACGACAGCCTCCGTCCCAGCCGCTAGGCTATCGGTTTGCTTTACATGCTTTCATAACGCCGAGGATACAGATAAAGAGATAAAACACGTCGATATCTCGGGAAAATTACGCGGAAAGGACTTGCTATCACGGAGAAACTGGAGTAAATAAAAAAGTAAGGATGAATGTCCGCTCAGGGCTTCCGTACTCACTCTATCAAAATATCAAACAACATATATAACAAAAATTAAATACAGAAGCGTGAAATTATTTTCTTCCCAAGAATTTGACCTTGATTGGGGGGGCTGGTGGAGCAGTGGTTAGTGCGCGCGCCCCATGTATGGAGTCTGTAGTCCTCCAAGCGGGCGGCCCAGGTTCGAATCCCACCTGTGGCTCCTTTCCCGCATGTCATTCCCCTCTCTCTCTCTCTCTCTCTCTCTCCCTGATTTCCAACTCTATCCACTGTCATATCTCTAAATCAAAGGCACAAAAAGCCCCAAAATAAATCTTGAATTTGACCTTGATGTCTCTCACCTGTGTCGGTTTCCCAAACCACTTCCACAGCTGCCTGGCTGGGAGGAAGGCGGAGATCTTGGGCCGGTTCTCCACGCTGGGGAGCCTCTGGCGTTTCGCGAGCTCCTTGGTTGTGGGGAGGTGAACCCCCTCTCTGCGCTTGGGTCTCCCCACTTTCCCCTCCCCTCCGCTGGGCTTCGGCTTGGGAGGCCGCCCCCTCTGCCCGGACCCCTTCCCCGTCGCCGGTTTCGCAGGTTTGGCCGGAGTGTCGGGGGTCGGAGAGGATGAAGGGGAGGTCGAGCGCGAGGGCGGAGAAAGCTCTTCTTCGTCTTCTACTTTTAACTCCGCCTCCTTCTCCGTATCGTCACTCTCCTCCTCCTCTTTCGGTCCTTCCTTCTGTTTGTCCTGCGCTGGAGCAGAGGAGGCGGGGGCCGGCGTAGGGGTCGGGGGCCTCTCTTCGTCCGAGCTGCAGGAGGAGTCGTCGGTGGACGAGGACGACGACGAGGACGACGACGAAGAAGACGAGGAGGAACCGGAGCAGGATGAAGAGGAGGAGGAGCAGCTTGACGTGCACTTCTTCTTTTTCTTCATCTTCCCTTTCTTTCCTTCCTCCTCCGACTCGGAGCTGCTGCTGCTCTGAGACTCCTCCTTCACCTTCACCTTCCTCTCCTCTCGTTTCTCCGGCGGCTTCCTCTCTTCCTTCTTCACTTTCTCCTCTCTTGCCTCCACTTCCTGTCCTCTTCCTGCACTGCCCCGACACTCCGCCTTCTCTTTAACTAGCACGGACGATTTGTAGGAGGAGTCTTTCTCCGGAAGGACGGCCCCTCGATCTGGAACTCTGGGTTTGGCCTTTAACAGCTTTTGATTGGCCGTGGCGATGGGGGTGTGGTCTCGCCTGACCCCCCGCCCCTCCAGCAGCATCAGAGCCTTCGTCTTCTTGGTTTTCGGGGAGGTGACGCCTTCGTGGTCCAGCTTCACCAGGGGCTCCGCTGACTTGCGCCTCACCAAAGAGCCCATGTCACTCTTCCCCGATCCAGATTTGGGTCTGGAGACGGCGGAGAGCTGCTCGGACGGAATCTTCAGTTTGGGTCTGGGGGCCGACGAGGAGGACAACGACGACGGCGGCGGCCTGTGAGTCAGCGAGGAGGAAGGTTTGCCCGCAGGGAGCCTGGAGATGGAGCCGAGTCCAGAGCCGAGGCTGGGTCTGGAGCTGCTGTGGTGGTCCAAGGAGGGTTTAGTTTTGGAAGCAGAAGAGGGTCTGGGTAAGGATCCAGGTTTGGGTGCAGATGATGATGTCACCAAACTGGGTCTGGATATTGGCCTGTTATTCGACGGACTGACGCTGCTTAGGGTTTCTCTGCGCTGGTTGTTGTACGAGCTCAGGTTGGGCTCGCTGTACAGATCCACAGTCAGGACCTTCCCGTAGGTGTTTGGATAGAGGGACGGCGGGAGAGAGCGGGTCGGCTTGAGAGCTGGAGGCTGGGAGGAGCTGGACTTTCTGGGCACAAGGTTGGGCAGGGTGGGGCTACTTGTCGGGGTCGGGGCGGAGTTGGTGCGGCCCGGCTTTGCCTGCATGGTCGGCCGTGACGCTGGACGGGGCTTCTCGTTGGCTGCTTTCTGGACAGAGGAGGACCGGTCCTGAGAGGGTTTGGAAGCAGCCGGGGGTCTGTCGGCAGGCTGGATGGAGCAGGATGGAGGATCAGATTTCTCATGGCTTTCTTGGATCATAGAGGTGTCTGGGAAAAAAAAAAAAAAGAGTAAAAAAGCACAAATTTGAAATCTGAATGGGTTTACTCCAGATGTGCTGACGTTTTCATTGTGCGGCTGCATGATTTTTTTTTTTTTGTTCATGCGGTTTGCAGCGCCTCGACAAACGAAAACTGCTGATACAGTCGAAAACAAAGCCACTACTGCAAAATCAGACATTCACCGTTGCCATATATCATCACAGCTAAAGTAATCAACCCTGAGCTACAACAACAAAAAGTGTGTCATTAAACATGACGGCCGGTGGTCCAGTGTGAGACGTTTGATGAAAGAGCCGTCTGAGCCTCGATCTATTTTAGTTCTGTTGTTCTATAAAGACCACAAAGACTCGTCAAAGCATGAACAATGAAAGAAAAAGTGAAGTTTAGCTCTTTAGTTTGGTCTCTATGATATCTTTAAGTTTAAAATCGGGGGTAGAAAGAAACAGCGTGTAAGTACTTCTATTAATACATCAACACAAATCAAGTCCATTTGGAGCACTGAGCCAAATCATGTGAAGTCTTTCTCCCTTTTGGACTATGTTTAGACACTTAATAAAAATAATAATAATAATAATACATTGAATTTGAAAAGTTAATTTGCATAAACAGATAAATTCTGATAAGCGTCTTTCTGATCCAAAATCTGTTCTGGTGCAAAACCTGAACACATTTCTGCCATCAAATTCCCCCGATACTAAAGAGTTAGCTAAGATCACACTTGGAGGTTAGTGTTTGTAAGTGGGATAAGCAGCTGGATGATATACATGTATAAAGTGAAGTAATGACTGTAACTTGCACATAAAAAAAGAGCTAATAAAGACGCTCCAGAGCGATCGGGCTGAGTTGCTCACCTGGTTTAGGTTTGGGTTTGCGTCCAGGTTTTCCTTTGATCTTGGGAGCGCTCTCCTCCGGCTTCTTCCCCGCCTCTTTGCCTTCTTTGCTGCACTTGCGGACTCGCCTCCGGGAGCAGCTGGCCACGAGCAGGGCAGGAGACGGCTCCGCGCCTGCACAAGAAGCACAGAAGAAGACAGCGGGGCTTTAAGTTTCTCTGAACAACTCGACCTTTTCATGCTTTCATCTCGGCTGCAGGGAATTTCAGCTTTTCCAAGAAATAAAAAAGGGAACAAAGGCCTGCCCTTCACTGTTACTGCAGAACAATCATTTGGACCAAGATGATCAGCTCTGTGTTTGTTTGTGTGCGTGTGTGTTTGTACTCTGCACTGTTTACACAAAAATCAACAGTTTGGAAGCCCTTTCTTAGAAAAAGAGAAATATTTATATACTAGCTTCTCAAGGCTGAAATCAACAAAAGCTTTCCCAGAGAGAGAGAGGACTAATGTTGTTCTTTTAGGCAGAGTGTTTTTCTCTCTCCACCTAGAAGTCTTGTTCTTCACTCTATTTGATTTGAACCATGTGAAACCAGCTTTAGACCTGAAATACATTTTTACATCTACATAAACATAGATACCACAGATGTTTAGTTATCTGTTTTGTTCTTTCCCATATCATTTAAATACCTTGACTTACAGACTCTGATTCCAGTAATATATAAAAAAAAACCATTTTATCCTTTTCAAACAGCTGCATACGATATACTCTTACAGTGGATCTTGTAGTCTGGGGGCAGCAGTCTGATGTGGGAGAGGGGGATGCGGCCCGTGTCGCCGTCGTCAAACTCCACCGTGATGAGGTCGTCATTCTCATCGATATCCGAACTCCCTGTTTGCAAAAAAAAAAAGCAAAAAAAGTAATGAAAAACTGTTTGACATGTACTTAAAAGTCTCGTTGTTGTAATGCACGTGTTTGTTTTTATACATGTTTTATACAACCCTAAGCCTGCAAAGTTAAACTGTAGTGTAGAGAGTGGAGTGGTATGAAGGTATGCTGTATGGCATGAGCACAAAAAAAAACACAAAATCAAGATATTTGTGAAATATCGCTCAAATATCCAGAATCTGTTTGGGTTTCATGCTCTTGTTGTTATTATTTTAGGGGTGCTGAGATGAAATTTAGAGCTGCCATAGAACCCTGATTAAAAGTGACTATCGTTGGGTTACATTAACTAGAAAATGTTAGCTAATTAGCCCCCACATTGACTTTAATGATGAAGTTTTTCTAACCCAGTCACGTCAAAAATACAAATAGCTGTCTGTATTTTTGTAGGCTTTCATTTTAGCTCATCTGAGGCTAATTTTGTAAAGTTTGCTGTCTGCTATGTGGTTGCTTTTTGTACAATAACTCTCAGATTTGAGTGACTCTTCTTTGCCGATGATAACACTTGTTGAATTCTTATTACTCATTGCAGTAAATCTTGCCGACTGGAACAAGAACAGACCTTTAGCAGTCATGTTTCTCTCACATCTTTCCGCCCCGCACACAGAACGAGCAGCTCTCTTAGCTTCGCTCACGTTTGTTTGCGCTGCCAGCTACGATTAAAATGGTGCGCGTGAGAGGATAATGAATCATATCATCAGTAGGTGTTGGGTGTGTGTGTGTGCGTGCGTGTTTGCATGTTGCTGCCGTACCGTTGACAACAGTGCCGGGGTAAAGGCAGCGGTACTGCTGGCTCCAGTAGGCAGCGATGCGGGTGCCCTCTGGGAGGTAGCGCACGGACGGAGGCTTCACATCAATGATCTGCGCGCACACGAGGAAGAACTTTTAAGATGTCAACACAAAAACACAGCGTCCACCCTCCTCACGCTCAGGCAGAGATTATTTTAACAGGATTTTAACTGGATAAAACGCTTTTTCTAACGCCTGTTGTGTCTCACGTATGTCACAAAACCAGAGACGTACAGAGTCTCTGGTGATCTGACTCACCGCCTCCTGCAGCAGCTGTTCCAAGCAGTAGATGTGCGGTCGGTTCCCTCGCTCCCCTTCCACCACCACGCTGTATCTGCACACAGAAAACGTGAGAAAAGGGGTCACTGGGAGGTCAGCGGCACAGCACTCAAATCTGACCGTCGTTATTTGTTATGGGGCGGCTGTGGCTCAGTCGGCAGAGTCGCCGCCTCTCAACCGGAAGGTCGAGGGGCAAGACACCTAACCCCGAATTGCTCCCGCTGCTTCGCTGGCGGTGTACGAATGGCATTAGTTACTTCTGATGGATGACACTACATAGCGACCACTACCATCAGTGTGTGAATGGGTGGGTGTGACATGCGGTGTAAAAGCGCTTTGAGTAATCGGAAGACTAGAAAAGCGCTTTATAATCTCAAGTCCATTTACCATTTTATCCGTTTTGACGTGTAGCAGGCTGGATACGTGTCGTCTTCTGCTTACAACCTCCACAATACTTTGGCTCTATGGAAAATGTTGTCCACAGCAGAGCATAGGTAACACCCTCCTGTTTATTCTGACCACAGCTGAACTCTTTTTTGTGTCTTTTAATTGAGCCAGTTTGATTTGAACGTCAAACTTCACGCCCAAAATTTGATTGGAATGTAAATATGAAGCTTCAGACAGCATCATGTTAGCTAAGCTTAGCATAAAGACTAGCAACAAGAGAGAAAAAAAAAAAAAAAGAGTTAGTCTGGCTCAGTCTAGATGGTAGCAATTCCTCCTTAACTTGTTTTGTTTAAGGACAGCCTGTCGCTCGGGGTCTAGATGACTATAGATGACATGCACATTTATATTCCTGATTAAAACAGATATGAGCTTCTGATACCACAGTTGGTTTTTTTTTAACCAGACTGTTAACATGTTTATTTCTCCCGCCAAAATGAACATTTTATTATGGTTGTTAAAGGGACGTCAGGGGGTTTTTGCAGCCGGCTTCAAGTGGTCAGGTGAGGAAGTGCACCACACTACATTACATTTGGTATTTATAAGCAGTACACCTTTCAAACGTTTCATTGGTGTGTGACACTTCCTCCTGTTCAGTTGAAATCCCTGCTCCTGTTTACTCACATGTCGGGGGAGTGCACGGTGTTCACATGTCCTGCATACAGCAGCTGGTCGTCCATGGGGATCAAAACTCTGAGACCGTCCACCAGAGAATCTTTATCCAACACGCACTGCACTGGAGCTAAAACAAACAAACAAACAAACAAACACAAAACACATGTAATAAAACACAAAACACATGTAATAGATGAGCCTCTCAGTGCTGCGTGTGTAGAGGAGGTGTTCGATTTTAGTCTGTGTCTGTACCAGGTGTGGAGGAGCGCTCCGAAACACTCTTCCTGCACTGCGGAAGGAGTTCGTCCTCGCTGAAGCTGCTGTCCTGGTTTGGCTCGAAGTCTTCGTCTGCCGCCATGCTCTCCATCAGCCGGCTCACCGCTCCTCTGGGCGGCTGCAGAAACACACACGAGGGCTTTCATTAACTACTAGTAATTATCCGTTTTTATTTCAATCAATTTGATCTGAAATTCACTTTTTTTTTTGTAAACTGAATGTACTTTAAAAACCCACAAACTAATTAAAGACATTTATTCACACATTTTGAAAACACCAACTCATTCATCACACACACGTATCCTTCAAATAAAGGTAAGGTAGTCTCTTTTCTTTTACTTAAACGACTATTAAAAGGGGAAAACTAATTGCCTGAAATGAGTTACTTAGTATCTAACAACCACGTACAAGTTTCTTTCCTCCAACACTATTAATTATCCATTTAAAGGGGTAAAATTATCTGCCTGAAATGTGTTCCTTCATGTCCCAAAAACGATGTCGAACTGATCCTGCTACTTAAGTCAATTAAAGGTGCAGTGACACACCACTTATCAACTTTTCAACGTATTACAGCACTTACGCTGTCGAGTACACATTCTCCTCCACCACCACAAAGAGCTACACACACACACACACACACACACACACACACGCCGCCTCGAGTGTTTCCAAAACAAACTCAAGTTGTGGCTGCTGGCAGATGGAGTTTATTATTTTTTCTATCACTAACACGATAAAAGCAGATCTGAACAGAAGCTAACAGTTAGACTTTCAGGGTTTATTGTGTGTGTGTGTGTGTGTGTGTGTGTGTGTGTGTGTGTGTGTGTGTGTGTGTGCGCATGTGTTTGCAAGCCAGTCAGTAAGGCAGAGTGTGAGCGTGCCAGATGCCGCGCTAATAAACGAAAAGATTCTGGTCTCGTCCTTCCCAGGGTGATTAAGTTCACATCTGTAATGGTTCTGCAGCTGATCCGTCATCCCACTGACCTCTCTGGTCTTGGTTTTAGCTTTCGGTTGGCTCTTGAGGGCCGGGCTGAGGCTCAGTGGCGCGGGGACGTCTGTGATTGGACTGCACAGAGAGGATGGGCTCAGAGGCAGAGGAGAGTCCTTCGGCTTCTTTTTCTGAGTTTCACAACACACAGAAAGGTTTGCATATGAACCACTACACTGAGGATGTACCAGATAGATTTATGTCTTTTGACACACACACACACACACACGCACACACACACACACACACACACACACACACACTGAGGGTGGGACGCTGCCTGCAGTTGTCCTTTCTTGTCAGCAACATGACACAGACAGCAGGGGAGTGCTGCAGTGACTGAAGTAGGGGGGAAACCCTGCTGGCACTCTAACACACACGCTTAAACGCACACTCTCTCTCACACACACACAGGGGTGTCAGGGGCATCGTGAGGGTAGCAGAGTTTCAGGAAGGAGGAGGAGAGAAAAGGAGTAAGCGAGAAGAAAAAGGAAGATGTCAAAGAGAAGAGGAGATCAAAAACACTGCAGGCTCTTTGTTTTTCGTCTCAGCTGGTGCATAACAACCTGATAAATTATTGACGTACTTTCACCACATCTTTTCCCTCTCTGCCGGGTGCAGTGGGTTTGGATTTGGAGGCGGGCTTCGGTGTGAGAGACGGGAGGCTGGAGGAGGAGGTAGAGGAGGACGAGGAGGAGCTCTGGCAGGTGGAAGAGGAGGAGCTCTGGCTGGTGGAAGACGGGGTCGGCGTGGACGCGTGGCCGGCCGTGGCCGTGGCGTCGTGAAGGAAAATCCTCTCGCTGCGTCGCCTGTTCCACCCCTCGTCCTCGCTGAAGCCCCACAGCCCGCTCGCGTTCAGGTCCAAGCTAAACCGCCGCGGGGAGCGCGTCGAGGGGCGGGGTTTGGGTAAGGGCTTGCGTTTGATTTCGTCTCTCTTTGTGGGGCTGGCCTGGTCGTTGCGGCGGGTCACGGGGGGCAACAGGGGGAGCTCAGGGGCGGAGCGTTTGCCGTGCATTAGCGAGGGGAACTTCCTCAGCCGCAAGTCCGACCCAGAGTCCGACCACTCGCACTCTGAAGACCCTGAGGTAAGAGAGCAGAGGGTCACGTAATGTTATCACACACAAACACACACACTGTACAGAATACAGGCCCCTCCCTAAAACATGCAGCCAGTAGTAAAGCCAGGTGTTAAATTCTCTGAAATCAATAACCCGGGAACAGGAGTATTGATCAAATTTCAAATCCATACATAATTTCAAGCCCGGATCGTTACACGCACCCTCGTGTGACAATTAGAAATAAATTAATATGTAGCCATGAATCAATAACACAATCCTGGATAAATGGTCAGGCGGAGAACCCGCTCAACCGCAAAAAAATACAATAATGTGCTAAAAGCTGTCGGGGGGAACCTGTGAGAAGAGTGTAAACAGGAACACACTCGTCTACAGAATGCGATGAGGAAAGCCAGATCACTGTGTTATTTATAATTCTCCAGGTATGCAAAGATTAATCAAGTTATTTAATAAATGTTTTTTTAAGCACAAATTCTCTCATTCCAGCTTCTTAAATGTCAAAAATGTGTTTCTTTTTTCTCCGTGTTCCTTTTTGACAGTAATCCGAATATATTTGAGTGGTAGAAAAAAACAAGACATCTTAGGATATGATCTTGTACGGAAGCCTGAAGAGGACACGCGTCCATACATTTTATTTATTCCCATTTTCCATTTATAGTGGGAGTTAATTCTGGTTGTTTTCTCAAAATATTAACTTATTTATATCTTGTATCGTCAGGGAAACAAGCATTGAAAAAGTACGGTGGCTGGGAAGTGCAAAACAAAATTACAAATGTGAGACAAATTTACATTTTGAAAAACCTTTTTACATTTTTATAAAACAAAATTACAAAACCAAAAACACTTACACCAAGGAAAAAACACATTTACATTTTATAAAACAAGTTTACAAGATGTGAAACACTTTTACAATCGATGAGACAAATTTACAAACGACAGAATCTTGACAAAATGGGAATGTACCAAATGTCGGAAGTGACCCGGTAGGAAGTGATCGAGTGAGGGGTCATTTTATTTTTTGTTTTGTTTTGTCGCGGTACATTCCCTTTCCGTCAAGATTCTGTCGTTTGTAAATTTGTCTCAGCGATTGTAAAAGTGTTTCACATCTTGTAAATTTGTTTTGTCCTTGGTAAATGTTTTTGGTTTTGTAACTTTGTTTCATAAAATGTAAAAATGTTTTTCAAAATGTAAAGTTGTCTCACATTTTGTAAAAGTGTTTAACACTTTGTAATTTTGCTTTGCACTTCCCAGCCACCGTAAAAAAAGCCTTTCTATTGGGTCTTAACACTCACCCGCCCTGAAGAAGAAAACTGGTCAGCATTTTTCCTCCTGCTTGTTTTTGATTTTTATTGACATATGCCCTCATTTATTAAAGTCATATTTACATTATCCTTGTATCTAAGCCAGTGTGCCTGAAGATATCCTTCCTTAAGTTTAAATGCATGTCTGTTTCGGGCTTCCGTAGCTCAACTTTCTTTTTTTTTTTTTTTTTTTTTACTTTTTTCTGACATTACAGTGATCAAACATCTCATTAAGATGATTAATCAACCACTAAAAAGGCATTTCATGCTCCAGCTTATTTACACAAGACACATTTGGATCTCTTGTGTTTGAGTTACCCAGAGTGCTCTGCAGGCTTCGGTGTTTACCATCGTGGAGAAGGCTTAACGGCGTGGAGCTGACAGGGAGTGCGCTCGCCGCAAACCTAGCCAGCAGACCCAGCCCGCTCTCCTCGCAGACGCCGTCGTCGTCCGAATCCGTCTCGTCTTCCTCATCATCATCATCTTCCTCAGAGGTTTCTGAGTCAGAAGAGAGATTTTCAGCTCAGAGAGACATGTGACTGGAGAACGGGTCAGGGTTAAGAGGCCAAAAACACTTCCTCGACACACAGACTGGACCACGGAGACAAAGAATGTAAGACTGTCAAGATATCACTTTTTTTTTAAAGTACAACTACGCCTGAAATGAACACTGTAGGAAACAGAAATACAGTAGCCTAGATATGATAATACCAGGCCATCTAAAACACACACACACACACACACACACACACACACACACAATCCCATTAATCTGTGTCTTACATGTAGGCTGAACAGACAAAAAAGTGGAAAGAGAATAAATCGACTGTCCAAACCACTGCAGCTTCCACTCGCACTTAAACGCTGTGTTGGCAAGATACAGCAGGAAGAATTGAGATTTACACACACACACACACACACACTTATGTAAGCCCCACACACACTGAAACACACACAAACAGAGTCTGGAACATTTCAGCTGAAGTGGACTCAGATGCATTTCACTATTTGAGAGGAAAACATCAGAAACTGAACAACAAAACACACATTAGCATACTGCTGTTAGCTCTGTCTTGCTAGCAGTTAGCAGTTAGGTTCATGGCAGCAGAAGGAGCAGGAGGAGCGTCTCCACAGGGGTTAGTGTTAACATCGAGGGTGGATACACAGTACAAGACTTTTCAACCACAAGCTGGCATTCACTCGTATTGTTCTTTAGTCTTACTGTGGGAAACTAGGTTGTTTGTAAGTTAGCTACATTTCTCTTAAACCAAATGAACAATACTTGGTGTAATTTGATGCTTCAGTCGAGGAGAAAAGTAGAATTTGAAGTTTTTTTATTTACTGTTTTACATATTGTACTGTGAATCCACTTTGTGTTAACGGCAGCAAGCAGAAGACAAAGGAGGCAGGCACTGAGAGGACAGCCCTGTGAGGCCCCTTGACATAATGTTCAAATGACGTTTGACCAATCATGCTTGCACCCTCAGTCCCTTTTTAAAGCCTTTTTTTTTTTTTTTTAACTTTAAAAATTATTTTTTTAAAAACATGGGACAGGGGAGTAACCACGATTCTTATTCGAGAGCTTAAAATTTGTGAGATCAATAAAAAAAAAAAGTTTTATTCTGTGTGTTCAATTTCAGCATAGCCCATGTTAGCGGTCAATAAAGAATAGAGGGAGGGGCACTTCCTACTTACAGAGCAGGTGACAGGGGTGTGGCCTCAGACAGGGCAGGGGGGCAGCGCGGCGGCCTAGCCAGCAGCGTAGCTTGGCCTTAGCGCGGTCAGAGCTTAAGCAAAGCTTTAGCCGCGGCAGCGGAGACTAGCCGTAGCGAGGCAGCGCTAGTCAAGCTTCTGTAATGTGGCAGCAGCAGCAGCAGCAGCAGCACAAGCACATGGAACAGGAACAAGAGACACTCAAAGCATCATGGGTAGGAGCAGGGAGGGGGGGGGAAAGGGTGGGGCGAAGGTGAGAAGACAGAGCAAGGTGTTCTGAGAGCAACGTAAAAAGGGAGAAGGGTTATTTGAAGGTTTAGTAGACACACAGGAGGAGCTCTATTGTGCAAATATCCCCAAAAATCCAAGATTTAAAAGTTTGAATTGAGCTCTAGTGCTTTTATATCAACAAAAATAAACTGGACCACATCATCAAAAAACACTTAATTGGATTTGAATTCACCAAACGATGCTTAAAATGAGAGTTATTTGTCTTTTACTTACTTGCCAGGTTACATTCAGCTCTGTGTTCTCTGAACTAATCGCTTGCGTATGTTTCAGTTTACCCAAATGTGAACCGTAACCTGAGGAGTGTTTTTTTTTCTCTGGAGGGATATTTGACAAACAGAGCAGCCTAAAAGGATGTGTGAGGTGCTGCTGGACAGATCGAGACAGACAGACAGATGAAGCAGACACAAGGACCACAGCGCTTCACTTTCTGTGCCAATCAAATTAACACCTTTAATAAATCTTATAGGTACCAAAAAACTGCAATACAACTTTTATGAAAAACTCTCACAATTCACACAAATGTTCAATGTACAAATGCTACAAATTTGCAATCCAGGCAATAAAAAAACACCATAGAAATAGGTCAATCGTTTTTTTTTTGTTGTTGTTGTTTTTTTTTTTTTAAAAGGCAGCTTTGCAGAAAAGCAATAGAGGTAGGGACGGTCGAGCTAACGCACAGTCTGAGAGAAGATGCCATAGCGAAATGAAAACAAAAAGACACAAGCTGTGACAAGGCTCAGACACACACTTCTGTCTGACTCTACAGCGTGGGGCGGGGTCAGGGGGAGGGGGAGGGGGTTGGGGGGCTGTGAGATTTGGTCAGTAACCTTGGTCGAAGGAGTCGTCAGAGGAGCTGAGGCCAGCTTCCTCCAGCAGCAGCGATAAGTGCTTGTGTTTCTTCTTCTGAGACTTCTGCCTGGACAGCAGGGAGGTCGGCGAAGACTCGGGCCGCCTCTTCCTGTTCGGGTCTCCGTGCGGATGCGTCCCTGAAAGAGAGGGCCAGCCCCCTCGGGCAGAATTGTGCTCCTCTGAATCTGAGTCTGGTGCAGAAAAGGTTTGGTTAGTGATGTAAATCCTTAACGGAGACTAATCTTCAGATTCAACCTAAACTCACTAATTCTGATTTAAGATCAACCTAACTTGAAGTTCACATACGTTCGACCCTGCCATCGAGTGCAGACATGAACGTTTAAATAATAAATATTTGTCATTAACTAGCCTCAATTGTATGATATCTCTTGTGTTTAAAACGCGTTTATGACCTGTGTTATTTTCTACTAACTTTGTAAAGAACTTTGTCAAATGGATTTTGAAAAAGTTCTCCAAACAAAAGGTTACATAATTCTTCATCAGGAAACTAAAAGAGTGCTTGTCAAATTTAAGATGATTTAGTCAAACTGCTTTAGCGAATGTCTTGACAAAAAAACTCCGAGGACAAATGAATGTTTTTGGCTGCGTCTGAAGAATGACTTTGACTCAATTAGTTTGCATCTGAAAGTGTGAGATACAAAGCTGTCGTATCAAGACTGTTGCTCATTGTTGTGTACTCACTGTTGGAGCAGCTGCTGAGCTCTGACCTCATCGGAGAGAACAGAGCAGTCTTCTTCTGACCTTTCAGCTTTCGGACGTTCTCCAAAGAAGAAGAAGAAGAAGAAGGAGGCGGAGGAGGAGGAGGAGCCTTGGCGGCAATCTTGTGCTTCCCCGCCTTGGCGGACGAATGGACGCTGCGCTCCTTCATCCGACCCTCCGTCGACTTGCCTTTGGACTTGTCCGACTTCGAGCTGGAGGAGAGCTTGCGAGGCACGTTGAGCGAGCCGAGCTGCGAGAGGGAGAGTGCTCTGTTGAGGTCGGACGCCAGCTGCTCTTGCTCACACAAGTGGCCGTGCTTCGACTTCAAAACCTGACCACCAGTAAAAAAACAAATATTAGTAAATTGGATAAAAAAGAAACAACACTATGATAAAATATGGACCTGAAAAAGGCGTACCTCCAAAGCATTACTGGTTGACGGCTCATGGTCGTTCCAGCTCTTCTTCTTCTTCTTCTTTTTCTTTTTCACCTTCACTCCTACACTTCCCGTCTCGGTGTCCTCTTCTTCTCGGCACAGCCCGAACCTTTTCCTCTGTCCGTCCCCAGCTTCAGAGTCCTCAGAGTATTGCACTGTCCTACTGACCCTGAGACGAAAGAATATTTTCACTGTGTTGCAACGCGCAAACAAAAAAAAAATGACCATGCATTAAGAAACACTTGGAAGAAATCTGAGAAAAAAAAAATCTCACTCACTTTGCAGGCCTGCTTTCCAGCTTGGGGGGTGTGGTTAGGTGTTTTCTCTTCCTGGGTCGTCCTCTGCCCCGTCTGGCCAGACTCCGCCTCTCATCCTCCTGTTGGTGTCGCTCACTGGAAGCGAAAGAGTCAGGGGGGAACGATTGAGTACAACATGAATTTCCAGGTAAAAGCGGCCACGTGAGAGCGTTAAGATTTACTCACCACTTGTCCGTGCGTCTCTGCAGCTTGCTCAGATCTCTCTGCTTCTCCTTGTACGTCTTCTGCAGCTCGGCGAGGCGGACGCGGTACTCCACCTCCACTGCGTCCATCACGTCCAGAGACATTTTACTGAAGAGCTGCAGACAGAGAGAGATGGAAAAAAAAAAAAAAAAAAAAAAAAAAAGTTAAGGACATTTCACAAAATTGACAGGTTCTCATTTCTCTAGTGACTGTGACGTTTGTCTGCATCTCACCGGCTCCTCCTTCCTCTGCCTCCAGCTGTACTTCTTGTTGGGGTCCAGTGTTCTGGACAGGTCGATGTGGGACTGTTTCTCGATGGCCTCCAGCAAAATCTGTCTGCTCGCTTCCAGAAGACAGTCCAAGCCCTCTAAAGTCAGATCTGAGTGGGATGCAGACGATAAATCAAGAGAAAAATAAGCATTCACAATATGTATCCAAGCTGTCAATCAAACTCAATTGCCTCTTTTAAATGACCATAACAACAACATTTTCAACACATCTTTTTGGACCGGCTTCATTCCTTCCTGCTCTAACGCCTTCAAATGTACTCACCTTGCCCTTGGTTCATTTGCTCCATCTCCTTCTGGGCCATTTGGCTGAGCAGCGCCATCCCTTCCAGTGCCACCAGCTCCAAAGCACCAGTGCTGCTGCAGTCTAAGCCTAAAAGAGAATTTTCGATGTGTGGTAAGGGTGCCGGGGCGGGCGGAGTGCCCGGGTGGGCCTGGGCCATCTCACTGGCTGTCAGCAGCGCGAGCATCCCGGCCATGGGATCCTCCGGACTGATGAGCAAGGGGAGCCGGGGGTTGGAGTGGTGAGGAGGGTAAACAGGAGTTTCGGTGACACTTTCTTTCTGAACGGGAGTTCGCGAGTTGACGCGCGCGTCCGGCTGCTCTCGCTCACACCCACCGGATCGCACCAGCGGCAGCGCCGACTCCTCGCTGTCGGGGTCTGAAGCCGTGCGGGGATACCGTTCCGGGTCCTTGTCCACCTCCGGTTTAGGCTCCTCCACGAGCAGAGGAGGCGGGGGGAAAGCTGCCTGACAGGAGTAAGACAAAACCTCCACTTTGATTTCGCCTCGGTCCTTCTCCTCCTCCCCGTGTTCTTTAAGTCTCTCCGCCTGCTGCAGCGGGGTGCTCGGAACAAGCAGAGGTAGTGGTTGGGGAAGAAGGGGCTTCGAGGCGTCTCTCCCCCGGTCCTCGGCGGCCAGAGCCGGACTGAAGCCCCGCCGGAGAGGACTCCTCATGTCGAGGAGCTGCTGCTGCTGCTCGGGGATGGGCTCCTGCTTGAGGAAAGACGCCGTCTTGGAAGGCTCCAGTTGCTGTGGCTTGACGTCTGCGTCCAGCTGCCGTGGATGGAGGTGGGCTAAAGGAGGAGGGGCCGAAGGTGCGGGGGAGCGGGAGAGATGCGGTGGTAAAACCTCTGTGTGTGCTCCAGCGGGTGCTGGGATGTGATAAGGGGGGAAAGGCGAGCCAAATGGGGCAGTAATGGACTGGTAAGGGTAACTTGGAGAGAGATCTGTAGAGTGAAGAAGAGGAAACAGAAAATAGTGAACGACAGGTCAATCTGACTAACTAAGACTTCTGGAGCTTTTGCTGCCAGCCTCCTGCGAGACGATAATGTTCCTGCACTTCTCAGGTTAGTCAACAAGCTGATAACACATCAGTCAATAATTCAGCTTCTCTACACTTCTCATGCTAAGCTAACGTGAGCGTAAGCAGCCGTCTCACCAGAGTAGATCCCTTGAAACGCCGCCGAAGCCGCCTTCTGCCCACACCTCTGCTCCCGCCGCCCCGCCTCCCCCTCCTCGGCCGCCTCCTGCTTCGGCCGCCGCGGCGAAGAGGGGGGCGGGGAGGCCGAGCGCGGGGAAGGCGGGTGAGGCAGGGGCATTGTCGACGGGCGCGACAACGCCCTCTGCCCGCCCTCCTCCGACTTCAGGGTGGTGACGGGCGACGGGAGCGGCGGCGGCAGCGGCGTGAGGGAGGACGACGACGGGGTCGGAGTGCGAGAGGGAGGTGGGTGCTTGCGGGGGTGCAGGACGGGCGACGGGGAATGGGAGGACAGGGAGGAGGGGCGGGGCTTTGGGTCGGCGTTCCGCTTGTCGGCTTTGTCGTCCATCTCCGGCCGGTGCTCGCTGGCCTTTAACCGCTCCTGAAAACACAGAGAAGGAGACGGTTTGGTGGAAGCTGTTTGTATGATGTGACAGATTCTTCTTCTTCAGGGTGAAAATATCACGCTGTACTTGCTTTGTTTAGACTCCCTTCACTGGATGAATGACCTATTTATCTGACAATAAAGGATGTTCTAATAAAACTTTACAACACAACCAAACCATCGACTATCTCTCATGTAGTGTATATGTGGTATACATATTTGAAATAGAAAAATGCATGTGTCACTTCTGTGTTTTTTTTTTTTGGGGGGGGGGGGGTATTTGAAAAATGTGTTAGTTGGGTGATTCGACCTATAAACCCGGAAAGTGCACTCACGACAAACTGTGCGTTCCTCTGCAGCTCGAGGACTTGCGCCGTGTGCTGTTGGATCATGAGCAGCTCCTGTTGTCGGAGCATCTGCTGCTGGGAGAGGAGCTGAAGCTGGGCCGCGTGCTGCAGCGAGCTGCTGGTACCGTAAACCCCAGACCACACCGGGGCTCCACGCTCCAGAACGTCACCTCCTACAGAAGAACACAGAATATTTAAAAAAAATAAATAACCGACAGCTACCTAACCCTTTATCTTTAAGCTAAGTATTTACGCTGTTGGCCTTTTACGTTTTCGCTCACTGCTTCAGCTGTTTGGCAATAAGAACATGATGATTCTGTAAGAACTACAAGCTGACTTCCTCTATCCATTTACAAAGTAGACATCTGCAACTATTAACCATGACTTTCAGCTAACTATTAACATCTTTTTTTTTTTTTCCACAACATGTAGCTAACCTTATCTTCCATTTAAACATCACTCTTGGTTAACTTTAGCTGTGTAGCCATAACTTTAGGTTACTTTTTTTTTTTTACTAAAACTAACTAATTATTGTGAATATTTATCCAATTCTTTCAGCCAACTATTTCCACTGTTTCTCTATGACTAACTATTTTAGACAAACATCTCATACTTTTGGCTTTTACTTCGCTTTAGTCCGCTCTTTATTGACATTTTGACTTTTAGCTTACTACAGTACTTCCACTGTTTATCCATAACAGCTAACTATTTAAGCAGTTGTTAGCTAAGTATATCAGACTAATGTACAAACTTTTTTTTTTGTTTGTTTCAAATATCAATTGTTTAAATTTCACAAGTGCATTCATATAAAAGAGAGATTAGTTTTTCATACCGTAGTGAGGAAGGTGTTCAGTGGGGATGACTATTAGCTGTCCGGACTGAGGGTCCCTGGCAAACTGGTACGGCGGGGGCATGGAGCCTTGCAGAGAGGGTGGGTATCCTGGGGGGAGGGACTGGTGGAGTGAGGACGGACCCAGACCTGATCGAGAGGCGAGAAGGAGAAAAAGTGTAAAAAGAATTAATTTAAAAAATGGACTACAGACGACAACAAAACAACAATCTCAGCCAAGTTAAAGCACCCATTCACTCAGCATCATTCTTCAGTCAGTGTTTAAACACATATTCAATCCATAGTGGAGTTACATCAGCAAGAAAACATGCTGGATTAAGCTTCTTTTAGAGCGTTTGTTTATTCGACATCAGTGTCTAGACAGAGCAGGCCCTTGGGGAGTTCTGTGTGTGTTGTCTTGATACAGTTTTTTTTATTTTTTATTTTACTTTGACAGCGAGCACTGAAGGGGAAGGAATGTCCTGCGAAGATCAGGAATGTCTGAGCAACTCAACCCCCGGAGGCTGCTGCTGCTGGACGAGCCGCTCGACAGTCAGACGGACAGAATTTACAACCTCTTTCTGCTACAACAGTCACAACAGGCTACAGAGGTTCAAGGGGAACTTTGGACATAAAACTCTGCATGGTGTTCAGAACAGAGGAAAGGAAAAAGATGCTAACTGAACAGGGCAAGTGCTGTTGGGTTTATTATATAACACACTGAAATATACTGTGCTGCTGATGGCAACACAAATCCAAAAACAAATTGCAAGAAGTTTGTCAAGTAATGCAACATAAATATATATATTTGTTTAATTCACAATTAATTCTAGAGAGGAGAGGTCTCATAAAAATTGAATTTGTGGTGCACAGATATAAAATCATTAATTTAAGATGCATACAATCTTTGACGAGAACATGTTACAGAGTTGTTGATCAATATTTCAGCTGATTGATTTCTCGATTCTGGACCGATTGGATAATTTATTTCACCTGTCAATATTCCCCAAATACAAGCCGTTACATTTTTTGACATTTCAGAGAGTAATGATATCTCCACGTACTGTACGGCGAGCCGGGGAGCCAGACTGGAGGGGCTCCGGGCCGGGTCATCCAGGGATGAGAAGTCAGATTTGAGTGGTCGGGAGGCCATCGCCCTGCCCCTGCCAGGGCGGCCCCTCCCGTCACCATGAGGTTAGGGGTCATGAGGCTGGGCGTCATTATGCTAGACGTCAAGCCATTGGACAACGGGGTGGGGTGCATCTGAGTGAACTCTGCCAGCTCCTTGGACTCACTGGAAGGTTAAAGACACATCTTTATTAAATACAGTAGATCTGAGTTCAAATGATCGCAAACAGTATCTGATAACCTTTCAAGCTTAAAAAAAAAATCAGCCACTCCCACACACCTGAGCACTTTCTCCTGCTCGCGCTCCAGCCGGCCTGCCAGCAGTCGGTCATCGTGGTGGCGAGCTCGCTCCTCTACTCGCTCCTCGTCTGCTCGGGCAAAGACGGAGAGAGAGAGAGAGTGGAAAAAAAAAAAAAAAAACACAATAAAAGTGTTGAATGTTTATCCAGAAGCTTCAGTGTCAGTCACAACATCGGTGCAAACGGACACCAATCATTCGCACTGACCGGGGTGACGAGATGGTTCTTAGAAAAATTGCTGAAGAGAAGTTGGAAATGTTTTTTTTTTTTTGAGTTTGTTAACAATTTCTTTCATTATTTTAACAGAACAAGAAGTTGGAAACGTTAATGTACACGACACATATGGGACCAGGGTTTTACGTATGTGCACTGAAAAGAGAAGAAAAAAGAAAGGATGACACTGGCTAGATAAGGGTGACACGGCAGGGAAAAGCTAGAAAGAGAGAAAAGCTAAAAAGAAATATATATACAGTATACGTCGGGCCAAAGAGCGTGTGTGCACACATTCTGTACGACACGCATACACAGAAACAGAGTGACAGCTCTCACTCTGGGTGTCAGCTCTTATCAGTTATTAGTCTAGAGCCACAGGAGACGTGTGAACATACCACTACTGCCTCACTTTACACACACACACTCTCACACACAGAGCCTTAAACCCATCCAGCTCGGGTTATAAAAGAAGCAGCATTCAACCAAGCACAGCAGAATAAACATGAGGAGGATCTTCTCTTCCCCGTTATTCTGACTCATCCACGCAGGCTGAAGGTCCCCGAGCAGCTGGAAGTGTGCTCAACCCATCAGTTCTGCTCTAAAAGTGTGCGTGTGCGTGTGTGTGTGTGTGTGCGTGTGTGTGTGTGTGCAGCCTGTAAAAGGGACAAGAGACTTTAACCAACCCTGACATGCTCTGCAGGAAAGGTTTCAAGACTGTTTCCAAGGTTACGGGGAGCCTGTCCCACATGCTATCCTTACTGCATCAGAAAGCCAGTGATTAGTGCTGCACGCCCCCTCTCTCTGCCAACTCTCTCTCTCTCTCGCTCTCTCTCCATCTTACACACTCTTTTACGTTTCCTGACACACCTCTCTCTTCCTGTCTATCAACCAATCGATCTACGCCCTATCTCTTATCATGAGCCTAGCCTTCTTTTCCTCCGTCCATCCATCCATCCATCCGCTCGTTCATATGCTCGTTTGTGTCGCTCTGTAAATCCTCCGCTGTTTTTATTCAGAGCTCCTCTTAGCGTGATAGTCTGATGCTAGACCAATCATTCTGCTCGAGCAAAGGAATGAATAAACGCCCACAAACACAACAGCAGCTCACACACACACACACACACACACACACACACACACACACACACACACACACACACACACACACACACACACACACACACACACACACACACACACACACACACACACACACACACACACACACACACACACACACACACACACACACACACACACACACACACACACACACACACACACACACACACACACACACACACACACACACACACACACACACACACACACACACACACACACACACACACACACACACACACACACACACACAGTCCGTCAGTCTCAAGACTGATCCATTGCTTAGCAACACACCCCTTGGTCTTATTGTAATTCAAAGCTTGTTTGTAGCTTTTAGCTGCACTCGGTAATGATATGTTTAATGCAGAGAGGGTGGAGGTGGTCGAGTCGGAGAAAAGAGTGGAGAGGGGAAGGGAGGGAGAGAGAGAGAGAGAGGGGACAGAAATGAGTGGAAAGACAAGAGATGGAGCGAGAGCAACGTCGCCGAATGACCTTGACGTCCAAGAATGGAGCGCTGGAATTGCACGGCAGCGCAGAGAAACAACACACCGGTCAAAAGAAAAAAAAAAAGAGCGCTTCAACGACTAAAATCCAAGACGCAATCAGTAGTTTGGAGGGGAGGGGGGGGGGGTGGTGGTGGTTCTGCCCTCCAATCATGCATAAGCACCTCAAAGCCATCAGTGCTGAGGAAACACGACTTTGAATCCAAAACCAAATGAATGGTTCATTATTCATGGAGGCCAAAATGAGGAGTCATTTGCTCTGGGTTCATCTAGCCGCGGGGATCGACGCTTCCTACAGTGTGATGCAGAGGAGCCGAGGAGACGCAGAGCGAAAGCAAAAGCTGCAGAAAAGATATTAAAAAAAACGCGTTTCGAATGAAGAAAAGTTCCCTTTATTTAGCTTCCCAGAAACGATTAAAGATTAAAAGGAGACAGAGTGAATGGTTCCCTCAAGCATTTCAAACCTCTCCTCAACAAACCAGCGGCAAAACATCAGAACTGTTTTCTTTTTTTTTTAAACACGATTATAACAAAAAAATGATTCTTTTTTTTTCCAGCTTCTTTGCACCTCTCCTATTCAAATGAAAGAAAACAAGATTTTGGAGATAGATTCTTGGGAGCGTTTGCAGAAACGGACCGCAGGAAAACAAGCCACGTGAAGGTGTTACCTAAGACACGAGCCAGAAAGCTAACAGCATGTTAGCGAGATCAAGAAGACCGTCTACAGTTTTTCCAGCACATTAGTGTTTCCAGTCTTTAATTCTCCCGTTTCTGTTTCAACTCAAAATCGTTTCTCAGCATCAAAATTTCACATGTTGCTTTTTGTGCTATTTTCAGTTAAATATAAAGGTTTCAATGTTTTGCCAATCATCACAATGTGTTTTGTTTACG
Source organism: Labrus mixtus (assembly GCF_963584025.1). NCBI lineage: Eukaryota > Metazoa > Chordata > Actinopteri > Labriformes > Labridae > Labrus > Labrus mixtus. The sequence goes on along the minus strand of NC_083631.1, from coordinate 18,201,215 downwards.
TTTTACACAACGTCCCAACTTCTTCTCAGGAAACAGGGTTTGTATTATTTGACAGTTTGTTTAACAACATGACTCGGCCACGTCTTTGCCCCGACTCTCCTGCACAAATGACCGGCCGTGTTTACTGTCAACGCAGCCTGGAGTAGCAAGTGATAATACGGGTTTATGTTTAGTGTGAGCGTAGAACAGCTTAGGTGTTCTCATGCCCGTGTATAGAGGAGGAAGTCATAAAGCACTGCACAGATTAACTCCGTTTGTATTTGCTCAGATGAGTCCAAGTTTCTCATGATCTCAAAAATAAGCTTAAATATAGAATCCGTAGCTTTTTCCTTCAAAAATAAAATACAGATTAACACTAAAATAATGCAGCTCAATCGTCACTTATGGGCGTCCATACATGTGAGGTGGCGACCGGTTCTGCAGAGACGTCCGTCTAACGCCTGGACTTGGATGTTTTGGTTGATTCAGGACGATTCTGGTGTATTTTCCTCCAGCCGATGACAGCGCGCAGGTGACTTTAGGAGTGGACGCTATTTAGGGACAGACGCGATTCTACCTGGAGAATATGACGGACGTGGACGTGGACGTAGCTGCAGTGAAGCGCTTCAACTCCACCAACACCCCTTTTTCTGTTTCTACATTTTTTACAAAAGTTTCCAATATGGTGACTGCGTTTGTTGGGCTCCATAATGCCTCTTCAGAAACCAAAAGGGGGGGGGACGCCACAGAGACTACTGACTACAATGTTTGCAACTAGATGCTCGTTGCAAACATTTCGAATGGAGGCTTTAGCTGTTGAAAATTAAATGAAGAGAGAGAACCGACACCCTGCAGGATGGAGCATCCCCCAGACTTTGACATAAAGACTGCACAGCTGTGAGTTTTTCTTTACATTAAGGTGTCATGTTTACCTTTGATGACAGTTTGCAGCAGAGTCCTCTGTGTCTCTGAGGGTCCACTGCTCGGTTTGCTGCCGCTCCCGCTGTCTCTCTGCCGGGCCACTGCGACCGCGATGCCCACCGGAGGGTGCCGTACCTCCCCCTCGCCCTCCCGGCCGAACGAGCGCGCACTGTCCGGACGCTCCTGCTCCCTCTTGAGCTGGGGGGGCACCCTCAGGGACCCTGACCCCATCGACACCCTCTCCCTCTCCCTCTCCTTCTCCCTCTGCCGTTCCCTTTCCCGCTCCCTCTCCTTCTCCCGCTCCCGTTCTCTTTCTTCGGGCCCGATGTGGCCCAGACCGCCGAAGGGCCCCCGGGCCTCCGCGGCGTGCCTGGACGAGCCGGGACCCTCGGCGGCGAAGTTCCCGCTGTATTTAATCAGACTCTGCATGGCGGAGACCTCCGCGGGATCCGACCCCCCTCGCTCTCCACTACTGGACCCTCCCGCTAACGACCCCCCTGGTCTGTAGAGCGCTGCCGGGTCAAGGAAGCACCTCTGACCCGCCTCCTCACCTGTTTGTCCGTGTTGGGGAGGGTGCGTGTGGGGGGAGTGTGTGTTGCTACTGGGTCGATGGGTTGTGTGCGGGGACATCTGTGTGTGTGTGGGAGAGATGGTGTGTCCGTGTTGGGCAGCCAGAGCGGCCATGTGACTCGTGGCATAATTGGCCAACGGGCTGATTGTGGAGTTCCACTTTGGCTCCGCCCCCGCCCCCGCCCCCGCCCGCTCGACGCCCAATCGTACGGAGTGTTTGGAGGCGTCCCGGCTCTCCGGGCTGAACCTTGATTGGCTGGAGGGGAAAGGCGCGTCCTGGCCTCGCTTCCCGTTGGAACCGTTCGAACAAATGACGGAACCCTCCTCTCGATGATTGCTTGTGTCGCCGGAGAGACGGGGGTGCTCCATGAGGCTCCTCTCGGGAAACCTGTAGCTCTCCCGCTCCCTGTTTCTCTCCCTCTCTCTCTCCCGCTCTCTCTCCCTCTCCCGCTCCCTGTGTTCTCGGTGTTTCTCGGCGTGTTTGTCCCGGGCCTGCGACGCGATCTGAATCGGCCCGGCCCGCTCGTCATAAACCTCCACAGAAGGCACATACGTCGGTGCGCTGACTCGTTGCTCTCGGATTGGGTCTCTGGGTGTGGAGGGGTGGGGCAGGCCTGCTGGGGAGGGGTGAAGTGCGGGAGGGTGGGAGTAGGAGACATGGAGGCTCTGGGCTGACGCGGCCACAGAGTCGCTCCTCCTTTGCCTCTCAGAGTTCGAGTTATTGGCGTTGTGGTTGTGGGGTCGAGAGCCCCCCTCCTCATCTCGACCCCCTCTGTCCGTTTCCGGCCCGTGAAACCTAACCCCGCCTCCACCTGACGGAAACGAGGGCCGAGGAGGCGACGGCCTGGATCTGTGCTCCGCTACCGATTGTGACTTGGGCTGGTTCAGGTGAGGGTTGAAGGACCAAACGTCTCTGTCCCTCTCCGCGTTCCGGTCCCGTTCTCGATCGCGCTCCCGGTCGCCGCTCCTCCCCCGGCGCTCCTCCTCGCTCCTCGCGTCCTGCGTCAGATCCACCACGCTGTGAGGCCTCTGCTCCTCCCTCGACCGCTCCCGCTCCCTCTCCCTCTCCCGCTCCCTCTCGCTGCGGATATGTCGCTCCCTCGCGGCATCCCGCGGCGTCCTCTGTGGGGGGGTGGAGCTGGACGGGGCGATCTGGGGAGCGGATGGAGGGTGCAGGGGCAACTGGCCAAATGAGGTCGGCATGTAGAAGCCTTCTGAAACAAACACAACATCATAAATATAAGTACACACACACACACTGGGGCTGAGAACACACGGATGCAATCAGAAGCGACATCGACTGACCTTTGTGAGAGTCGTAGAGAGGGTGCGAGGACAGCGAAGGAGGATCCAGGTGCCCCAGGGAGAGGTACGAGTTGGAGTACAGGCTGCTGGGCAGATGAGAGTACCCTAAAGAGAAACACAAAACGTTTAATGCACTGAAGTTTACTCCAAAAAAAAAAAAAAAAAAAAAAAAGAGACTGTTCAATGACGTCCTCTGCAGCTCTGTCATGTCTCAAATCGTGCTTGAAAATTTGATGCGAGGAGCGTCTGGAGCGTCTGAAAAACCCCCCTGGAGAAGTTACGCAAGACGATTTAAATCAAACACAAACAATGAATCTGTTTTGGGAAGAAAAAAAAGTTCCATTAGTTCAAAACGTCATTTTCAAGCAGAATTGCCAAACAGCTTCCACTTCCAGGCTCGCGAATTTAAAGCTTCTCTCCATCTTTATCTCAAAGCACGCCGAAAGGAAGAGCACAATGCAAGCAGTTTAAGTTTCAACTTGTCTCGTTCCATTTCTTCATCTGAACTTTCATTTGTCTGACTCCATATGTGTGACTTTTTTTTTTTCTCCATTTGTTTTCATTCATGCCGTTTACTCGCTTTCTTTTGAAAAACATTCTATATTTATTGTTTGCAACAAAACACCAAAACACACCAGTGCTTAAGTGTAGGCCTGCACAATATGAAACAAATATGCAATGTGCTGTAACTGTGGTTTCCAAAGGAGGGCTCGAGACCCCCTGGGAGGTCGCGTAACAGTGAGAGGGGGGGGGGGGGTCGCGAGATTCCTTCCAAAAACATGTAAAATTGTTGACAGTCGCAGAGTTTACCCATTTAATCTAAAAAGTACAAAAAGTCATTAAAGAGAGGACTTGTGTTCTGCTTCTAGCGTTTGATATCACAGTGTTTAGGCGGCTGTGTTCCACTGTGTTGTTCTAATGCCAGAGTTTGGAAAGGCCTAAGCGTGTGCGCGGCTGTGCACAACGTTTAATGTTTTTGACCACCTCCAGGGGGCGATGGGGGTCCCCGGTCTCCAGCGCCGTTACTTAAGGCGTCACGGGCTGAAAAAGGTTTGAGAAGCCCTGTGTGACAGCACAGGTTCAAACTCATGATACAGACATGAAATGCAATAAATAAACCCACTTTAAAGAAGTGCGTGTTGGTGTAAGTCGATACCGATGAACGAGGGTAACGTTGAACTTGCTGTTTGGCAGCGTGTTTCTCCTGACTCTAAATAAACCCTCAAAGTATTTCGATTTCAAAACTGAATTGGCAGCAGTTCATCGGGCAGCCGGCTTCCACCTCTCTGCATCCAACTGGTTTAAAAAGCTCGGCCTTGACGCCCAGACCTCAAACAAACATAGGTGAACTGCGTCCGTGCTGAGTGAGAACGCATTGCGTGTTGACTTTGAATTATTATTTTTGAATGCATGGCGGTAACGTCAGACTGTCGTGATTGCGTTTCTTGCAGATAATGATGAAATTCAGATTGTGCAGCCGTGCTTATTTGTGTAAAACTGCTTGGCAATAAACCCAAAATCTAACGGTGACATCACCTATTAGTGATTCATTAATGTGCACTCACAGCTGTTACAAACATGAGTCAGCAGATTTGACCACATGGAAATGTTCAACCACCTCCATGTGCACTCGATCCCGTGTCACCTGCAGACTGGCGTCGTCCGCGAGGTCAGTTAGAGGTTGTGGTTGGTCTGGAGTCTGCCTAACAGACAGCTGCTGCTCTCAGAGACAGACTCTTAATATAGACCGAGCCTCGTGTCTGATGGTGTAATACTCTGGATTTTTGTGTTACAGCTGAGCTGGCTGCTACTGTGACGCTGACTGGTGTCACCCAAAAGAAAAAAAAAAGAAAGAAAGGGTCTGCCACCCAGAGAGGGCGAGACATTCCCTGTCCCCACACTCGGGGGGCCATTCCAAGAACTATCAAAGACGCCGCAGTCATTCCAGCACGGAGCGCCAGGGAGCACGGCCCCGAGAATAAATCCGTCTCCTCGCTCGCACTTCTCAGAGACAGAAATGGAGACGCAGGAGGAGCTGGAAGGGCAGTCGGTGGTTGGAGGGAGGCGAAGAGAGAGGGACGGAAATACAAGAGGAATGATGTGACGAAAAGTAAAAGGCATGCAGGATAGGTTTCTGCAAAGCTTCCTCGACCCACCGCCAACAGCTAACCTTGATCTCTCACAGCTTTGATACGGCGTTCCTCCGCAGTTACGGCCGATCCCCGGGATTTTCAAGGTCCGCGCCTGAGCTGCAGACGGAAACACCTCCATCCTTTTAGTAACTTTAACCGCTGTTAAAAGCGCAGCCAGCAGGTTTTCTTTTTTTTTTAAAGAATCTCTCTCTGGCCGCGAAGACTTCTTTTCATATCAAGAGGCTTCTGTAGCCAGCGGGAGGTTTGATCCTCTTCAGCTTTAGATAATCAGAACTTCAGTTATGGCTTAACTTGGAAGTTTAGTCCATCCATCATGTGTCTTACTTCTCTGGACGGATTCAAAGTTTGTGGGATTCTTTTTGGAATCCCGATCAAGTGTTTTAAAATTAAAAAGTCTGACTCAGATTTGGTGTTTGTACTTTTTTTTTTTTTTTTTTTTTTTAATTAAACACATCTCTAAAGTTTTTATCTCCATAACTACTTACTCAGTGTTCTAAGTCACAGGACTGTTGTATTCAACTTCACATGTCGTAAAAGCAGCATATCGTTTTTCCTGACTCTTGTGATACAACTACCTTATCGATGGTTCCAAATATCCATATTTGAATTTTTAAAAATATGCCGCTTTAACAGATTTCCCTGCCAATTTTTTTTTTTTTTTTTTTTTTAAAGATTTTTTTTTTGGGCTTTTTGTGCCTTTAATGGAGAAATAGGACAGTGGATAGAGTTGGAAATCAGGGAGAGAGAGAGAGAGAGTGGGGAATGACATGCGGGAAAGATGCCACAGGCTGGACTCGAACCTGGGCCGCCCGCTTGGAGGACTACAGCCTCCACACACAATGGGACACTCGCGCACTAACCACTAGCGCAACCAGCGGCCCCCATTCCCCTGCCAATGCCACTTCTTCACGACTCCTCTCAGTGGAACTCAAGACATGAATGAGGGTAACGCGAGTAGAAGTCAGCAGCGGGATAATGTCAGCCAGCAGTGAAGAGAAGTTTAGAGATGAAGCATGGTAAGAGGTGAAACTCAAAGTGTGGTGAGTAAATGTGTTGATCCTGCACTTTGCTTGTTTTAGGGGATATTTATATTCTTCAGTTAATCGATGCTTTCGTCTCGCTGTTGGTCATTGTGGGCCACTTATCGCATATCTTATATCAGGAGTTACCCTGCGACTCTTACTCCTGGTATCAAGTAACCAGGGGGCCTCATGTATAAACGGTGTGACACACTGAAATGTTGAGAATCCGTGTTTCACGCAAACACGCTGGTGAGCACGTGCGGACCCTGCCGAGAAGTCGAGACCCGCCGTGGAAATGCGCGGTCCGTCGCGTTAACTCTGATATGACGGCGCCAAGCTTCATAGCTCTGAAACTCAAACGCCAGATACTCTAGTTTAAGCTTCAATCTGGATCACGTTTGACATCAGAGGGGTGAAACAAGAACACATCAAAACCAACTTAACCACTGTGCCAAAAGAAAAAAAATAAATAATCACAAGTAAACTGGGAAGTATTCTCGATTTGTGTGACATGGGAGACGTTAACACACATCAGGGACTGTACAGGTGCAGAGGCGCACTCCCACCTGCTGTGTGAGCATGTAGCACGCTGCACGGTGCGGCAAAAGATGCTGCACAGCCCTTCATACACGAGGGCCCACATGAAGAATTGTCAAGTTGGTTTGTTCCACAAATGAAAGTGTAAAAACATAAATGCAGTCTTTTTCGGTGTTAATAATGTTCTCGTACCTATTCTGAGCCATGAGCAGTTGCCAGGGAACCAAGAAGAAGTTACCGCTCAGAGTATGATATATGATAAAAGGCAGGAGCAGGAGCAGGAGCAGGTGTCGCTTTGAATCGAAGAAAGTCACATTGAGACTAAAATCTTTAAACTAATCACACACACACACACACAACCTGTGTTTGCAAAGCGGTGAATAAGCCGTGTGTCACACAGGCGAGGCAATCAGTTCTCAAATGAGTCCCCAAATTGAATCTGTTCGTCCTTCTTTTTTTTTTTTTTTTACAGCGACAAAATGCTGCTGGATATACGTTTCCCTCTGAAGTGACCTTCTACTCCAGTAAGATTTGATAAGGAGACACAAAAGGAGGAGAGGGAAGGAGGAGGAAAGGACAGAGATTCAATCACTTACTGAACAGAGAGGACGGAAGGGAAGGACATTAAAAAAAAAAAAGAAAACCGCACAAAGAATATATGCAGAGTTTCTAAATATGTCTTTGGAAGTCTGTAACATTGTTCCCGAGGTAGGTCAGGAGAGGGATGTTGTTGTAAAGTGGGACAGTAAAACCAGAGAAGGACAGACAAAGACAAAGTGCATACTGGACAGAAAGCTGAGAGAGAGAGAGAGAGAGAGAGAGAGAGAGATAGATTACAGTAATGTACGACAGGCGAAAGGAAGACACCGGGCAGAGACAGAGGAGAGGAGACGCATATAGGACAGAGCCGGCAGCACAGCTAGCAGCAGAGACAGAAATGGAACAGGATCCCACCGGAGTGAGCAATGAGGAGTAGAGAGGAACGAGCCTCCCGGGCTTTGGACGGGAGCAGACTGTGAGGAATCTCGCGGAAACGATGTCGCTCCCGTTTGCAAGACTCCCGAGTTAAGAGACCCAGAACCGTAATCGACAGATTGCGGGACGATTACTTAAATGACACATCACGTCATCTGATATATGAAGGAATATCAAATACCCGACAGAAAGAGAAAAAAAAAAAAAAAAAGGAGAAGTTCAGGAGTTATGTTTTTAGTCATTAAGTTTCAGTTTCACCCGTGATCAAGCTTCATCCTTTCACTTCTTTTCACCGCTCTCTGACATCATCCTGCCGTCAACTTCTTCTGTGCCCCTTCGACCTCTGTTCACGTTACACTCCATTCATGTCATAGCGCCACCGTGAGGAGTCACAAAGTAGTGATGTGGCGACTCAAATTGGCAGGGGGGAAATTGGTTTGGAGTGCTGTGTATTTTTTTTTTTAAAAAGTCGAAATGTTGATATTTGGAATCAGTTATTGAATAATTGTATCCCCCGACTCAAGAAGATCATTCAAGATGCTAGATGTTTACTGTCACTCTGGTTCAAAAGGTACAATTGTGTGAAACTCGTCGTGTAGCCAAGAGTTCCCTCTCGACCGGTTTGGTTTCCTGAGATGACTTTAAAAACGATTCGACGTTGAATAAATGAAATACTGATGTATACATCGATTGGTGTAGCGATGTTCTGCTCCGTTCACTGCATACAGTGCTTCGAGTATTTTAAAACACGGGGTAGGAGTGCGCTCTGTTGGACAAACTGCATGATTACACCGTCATACGATACACTTTAATGTTCCCTTGGGGAAAATTGTCTTGGACCAAAGTGCTGCACACATTCAGCTGCCTCTCCAGTAGAATCAATCAACCAATCAATCAATCAATACATCTGCAAATATCTGTCGATAATATCGGCCACCAGCTGTGTCAGTCGCACTGTGAACTCAATTATTTACAAGGGGAGCAAAAAGGAGGAGAGAAATGTTTGTTGGAGCCGAGTCGTCTTTTACCTTCATGAGCGTGTGATGCCCAGAGCTGAGCCATCTGCAAACTGCTGGGATTGGCCGTTCTGTACGTTGGGTCAGAGGTCAAGGAGGAGGGGCCCGGATAGCCCGACAGGAAGGGACTGGAGCCCGCCTGGAAGGCATCGCCTAGGAGGGAAGAATGAAGACCCGTCAGTCACCGTGGCAACCGCAAGTGCAAAACTAATAAATGACAAAGATGATCGATTAAGACTGCATAAGCTGTCACTGTGTGTGTGTGTGTGTGTGTATATATATGTATATGTGTGTGTGTGTGTGTGTGTGTGTGTGTGAAATCGATGCATGCTGACGGTTCTGTGCTGAAGCAGTCTGTTGTAATCACATTATTACTGAGCCACCACGCACTCCGTTTTCCACAACACAGACCGCGGACGGACTGCGCTGAAGAAGAGGACAGTTCATGTAACGGCCAAACACAAACCACAATCATCACAGCTGGAGGTAAAAAGCCCGAGAGCATCAGATGATGTAATGCAGCATCACGGGAGAGGCAAGCGTCTGCGTCGGAGATCGGAGCTCCTTCGACAGACTCCGGCGTCTTCCACTTTCTCCACAAGACGCAACAACAGGAAACCTTTCCTCGAGTTATTTTAAATCATGAACATCATTTCTGTGCCTACTCCGGGTTTAACTATTAACCCAGGCCTCGGCTGAGAATGATCTCGCGTGTGAGCTCATCACTCATTGATGATTCATTGTTTCAGTTATTTTCTCAATCAATCATCTGCTCAATAAAACGTGGGGGAAAAAAATGAGTCAAATAGTGTCTTCAGAATTTCCCAGAACTAAAAGGTGAATTGATCTGAAGACATGAGTGACAAGAATCTGACAAAAAAAAATAACATCCGAGTACGACGACTTTTATAAAAAAGGACACTTCCCTTTCCTTTGCATGGGAACTAAAGCGAGACGTTGTTAAAGCCGTGCAAAAAACAAGAACAAGGAAAGTACCAAAAATATTCTATATATATATATATATATTACATTCTGTGGATTAAACATGTCCCGTTATTTCCCTTCAATTCCTGTACTCATAACCTCCGTGCCTGTAGATGTCGCTGTTTAGCTCGCAGGCTGTCTCCTCGAGCCTGAAGCTGCTGCAAGCGAAGAGGAGAGCAATCGTGGTATTTCGATTCGATTGGCGTAGAGACAAAAAGTAAAGTGAGCGAGCGAGGCTTATGTAAACAAAGCAGTAAAAGCAGAAATAAATGATGTAATGATTGTTTCACAGAGGGTACACTCTACAGGACTAACAAACAGTTCCACAGAAACGTACAAGAAGGAGCGGCAGACGGAAACATCTCCTTCCTTTAGTATCTTTAACCGCAGCCACAGGGTTTTAAGAATCTCTCTTTGGCTGTGAAGACTTATTTTCATAAGAAAAACTATTTTTTTATGCCTTGTGTAAACAGTATTTCAAATGACTTGGTATTTGTTCAGTCACTTTTTCTGTGCCAGCATTTTGTGCAGGTCGGTAATTAAAAAAAAACAAGTTCAAACATTTTGTGGTGCCCGGGGCTTAGATTTTTGTTGCTGCGGTGTCGAAACAGGTATTCACATTGTTTATTTGTACTCGTTTGATATTGAAGTCCTGATAGTTTGGATAACAAAAACGGATGTTGATATTTCCACGTAGCTTCAGTCAACTCAACTTTATTGTTATTAAGCGGTTTTTTCATACAAACATGCAGCCCAAAGTGCTTCCACATGCGAGTTGTTCTTCTATCGGTATCCGCCCTGAAAATACAGTTTCTGTGAGTATGCCAGTCGATGCATCCATCCAATCAGAAATCAGAATGGTTGCAGGCAGAGACTTACACTGTTTGTCAAAGATTGCAGCATGCCAGCAATCATCGGTTTTCA